>NC_143035.1:2002954-2316818 GCF_057628025.1 Oncorhynchus mykiss | reverse complement strand
ATTTGTTTCCACAGAGAAAATAAAATATATTATATAAAATGCACACAGCCGTATTATACATAGTTCTTGCGGTACCTGCTACAGTCTTTATATTTAAAGTATAATAAATATGTTAAACCTCCAGTAATATAATATAACTGTCTGCATAAAGGGCTACGTTGACTCAATACAGCTGGAAAATAAAAAAAGATAAAAAGGCTTAGGTTGCTTTGTTTGAGTTGGACTCGTCAATTTGTGGAATACATAGATACATACCGATGTAATACGTGTGATGATAGTAAGTAGGGCCATATCTTACAACTGACTCATTGCAGTATGTTTTTCCAGAACTTCGAGGTAGTCTGGTTCTGTTTTTAGCTTCCCAGGCAGCAAAGGGTGTTCATTTTTTGATTGTTCAGCATAATACTTTCGTGGAGTCCCATAGAGAACAGTTTTATTCAACCTGTCCTGTTTGTGTCGTCTAGTAGTTTCAAATGGAGGAATGAATTGTCTTTTCGGTAAAGTGCAGAAACTGTAATTCTGATCGCCAGCAGTCGGAAGCTCCTTAACTCTCTCTGCAATGTTTTGATAAAGCAGCTCCGGCTGTCGATTGCCACAAGATTGTTTCTCATTGAGTTCCACTGTGCTTATGGTATATGGGCTTGGGGGCAACTCCGACTTTTTCGGGTCCATGGTGCTGAAAGTTAGCTCTTTTAGATTCCTATAGTACGCCACCTGCTCGCTATCTTTCTGCATGTAGATAGGGTTCTGACACATCTGGCTAGCGGGGGGAGGGATGTAGTTATACACATGTGTCTCTGTTTTGTCTGCAGTGGGCTCTGAGCTATATGAACCATACTGTACGTGGAAAGAGTTTATATCTAAATGATTGGCACTGGCGGGGACGCTATCAATTCCTTTGCGTCGTTTGAGGACGAATACAAAAAGACCAGCCCCGAAGCAGACCGACAGAATGAACACCACGAGCAGTCCCAGTATGAGAACAGACAGGGGCACCTCCGCGTGCATCTCGGGTATCTGCTCTTCTGTTGACGTGATGGCAAGCGGGGGAGTGGAGTCGGTGCTGGGACTGACCGTGGGGGCCTTGGTTAGGCCTACTGTGACCTCGTTAGGCTCGGGACAAATTGCGTCATTACGCAGAGATCTGAGCAGCCGCCCTGCGTGTTTGGAGGGCGAATCACATGTGATTTCATTTACCACTACACTGGTGCTGGACAGCTCCATCCAGTTTTTAAGGGCGACGATGTCGCATGTGCAATCCCATGGGTTCTCCTGCAGATCGATCTGAATGAATGCGGAGAGCTGGTCGAGCACACCGCGCACCGGCAGGTGGGAGAAGTGATTGTTCCTCAGGTTCAGTCTTGTTAGCATAGTCCCCCAAAATATATTGTCGGGAAGGGATCTTAGTAGATTGTTGTTTAGGAACAGCAGCTGCAGATTCTGTAATGAGTTAAACGTCTGTGGTAAAATGTCCTTGATGACATTGTACTCCAGGTATAAATATTGAAGGCTCTGCAGCCCTACGAATAATGATTGGGATAGACTTTCAATGTAATTGCCATTGAGGTAAAGTCTCCGTAGATTAGCCAGGTTGTCAAAGGCCCCGTCCTGAATAACAGCTATCCTATTATTTCCTAAATGGAGGAGCTCGAGTGTACTGTATTCGGTTAGGTCTGTTCTATATATGGTATGTAAGTAATTCCCTGTTAAATGCAATTTCTTTGGATAGGAGGGTGTAGGGGTAAGGTCTGTTATATTATGCAATTTCCTCTCCTGGCAGTTGATATTTAATCCAGTGTCTGCGTTCTGGGAGGTACAGACGCATATACTAGGGCAGGTCATGGGAACAGGGGACCTAGTCTGATAAACCATTATAGGCCCCAGCACTTGTTTGTCCTTACCAGACGTTACCCGTTGTGTAGGGCGATTTCTCATTTTAGGGGGACGAGAGGCCCGTGGGGCTTTTGTTGGAGTGACACCGGGGTGTAGGGTGGGAGAGGGGCCGTCGTATTGGGAATCAGAAGGGGGCTGCATTGCGCGGTGATTCGAATCACCAGCATTACGTCGGGGGCATAGATCTTGCCTAATCAATTGTGTAATGTCCTTTCCATGCAGTCTAAAGGGGGTCTCGCACACGATGTCCCCTACAAAGACCGAGATGGTGTCCAGCCAGGCTTTTAAGGGTATCAGATCACAGGTGCAATTCCACGGGTTCTCCTCCAGTTGGATCTCCATAATGCCGCCTATGTGCTCCAGCACACCAGCAAAAGGCAACATTTTAAGCCGGTTCCCCCTTAGATCCAAATGCGTTAACATAACGAAACGAAATACATTGTTGGGAAGAGACAGCATGAGGTTGTCGTTGAGAATCAGCACTTTCAGTTTATTTAATTTGCCGAATGCACCTGCTTCAATGGCGCTGATGTAATTATAATCTGCCTGTAAATACTCCAAACTCTCTAAACCAGCAAAGGTGACTTCCTTGATTATCTCCAAGTTATTGTTGTTGAGATGAAGTCGTTTTAAAAACCTCAGTCCAGTAAAAGCTCCAGTCTGTATCTCCTGTAACCCGTTGTTTCCCAGGTGAAGGGATGTGACATTACCATAATTGATAAACTCGTTCGGATTAAGTCTCGAAAGAAAGTTTCCATTGAGAAAGAGTTGGCAGATTTTGTTCGGTGGAGGCTGAAATAGACTCACCGTTGTAAACCCTTTGTTTTCGCAGTTAATGCTCAATATATTCTCTTTTTCCTCACAGGAGCAGCGGTTCTTACAAATTTCTTTCGATGTTTTGCGGCTGTCTGTCTTCGATGCGAAACTGGTCACAGTTAAAACGCTGAGCAACAAAACGCTGTTCAGCATTTTTACAACAATGTTGCTGAATTATCCAGCATCAACGTTGTATGAGCCTTGGAGTTGGGAATTTCAGTAGGGACATGTAACCCAAATTAACACAACATTAGTGTAAAAAAGGTACCAGGGCGCACGGACGCGCAGGTCTCTCCATTGATCTTCGTTACAACCCAACAGGCAAATTAAACCAGGAATCATTCATCGGATACGTTCTGCGACAGGCTTGAGTGGGCACATTGTCTGTTAGTCAGGGGATAGCTTCGCAATGTAGGCTACCGCAATCCCCGGTGATACCCACGACCATTCATGCAGCAGTTTCAAGCATTTCCGTAGCAGCACAATCAGAAACAGTGAGATAGATACTCACTCAGCGACAGAGATTGTACAGTCTCTGCTCGCCTTGATCCCACGAAATTCCATTCGTCATTAAGTACAATTTCGTTCTTGACAAAAAATTAAATGTATGTAGCATATCACTTGGAGTTTTCCTTCACTTTCTCGATAAAAACACTGAGAGATCCAACTCTGAGAGAGACTGGATACTGAGGAATAACGGGCTGAAGCATTCTCTGCCTGCGCATCCGCAGAGGGCTATCTATGCCTTAGAATTTCTGCTCTACGTCCTCCCACATTCAAGGAATTCAGCCCTACGTCACTAGCATCGACAAAAGTCATACTTGAAAAGTTTTCCATTCTTCTCATAGTAATTGTAAAAATAGCATTATTTTTCAGGCTAGGATTACTGGTACCTTGGCTACTAATGAAAACAGCAGTAGTAGGATAGTTTATAATAAACACCATGCTAATGTTATGATAATAAACATTGTCACAGGGTAATATAAATTCAATTGGAATACAACACCTTTTTGTAGAGTTAACGACATTAATGGGAACTTCAGAAAAGTAGTGTACTACAATTTAATTAGATTTTATTTCCCCTACAAAATGCATGAGAAAATATATGAAAAATGAATCTTCAATACAACCTTCAGTTGTATTATTATTTTGAATGATTTAGAAACCAAGCTCAGTATTGTAAGTGGAATCTTGTTTTTTGCACACCACTAGGGGGAATACGCACCTCTACCGTTTGAATAGGGCTTCAACACACACACATATGCACACCCAATTCAAAAGAGTAATGTGTTTTCTATATAGTGACTGTGATAAAGTAACCTAAAGTAGCAGGCATAGAACGAGCCTGAGCAAACGGATGTTAGGTTGAAAATACTGTATCCGTAAACCCGATGTTAGTATAGGCTAGTGATTAACTAATGTGTCTCATGGGCAAGGGGTGTTACAGGAAGCAACATTTCCTTTCATAAGATACCCAGAGGCAATGTAATTATTATCCGTCGGTTAAACCTTATTGGGGGCATGAGATCCCTCCGAGCAGTTACCAAAACAATGGCGGACAATTTCTCTCCGCTTGGATCACACTTTGACAACCCTAAAACCAGTAGTAACCACCAACAATGACATTTATCTTAAAATTAAAATAAATATCTCATTTTCCTGGACCCCAATAAGATTGTTGCCGAGGAGGGCTTGTTTAGCTAACTTAAGGGTTTGAGTCACCTCAGCCATTTTTTTTATAAAACAGGTCAGCGACCAACACTAGCTAGCTAACGTTAGCTAGACATGTTACATAGGCATCAGAAGCCAGCTGGTTAGATATGGTTCAACCATGGACAACAACAACAACTGACTACTAGTTCGTTTTCACCAAAATATGTTCAACTCATGGATAGTTTATCCAGTGAACACTGCATTTAGAAGTATAGCTACTGACTGACATGTAGATAGCTAGCATGCTGGCTAACACTGGCCAGGCAGTAGTCAACTAGCTAGCTAACAGTTAGCCAAACTCAAGAGCTAATGGTTAGGCATGATAACACCATGGGCAACAATAACTGGCAATACATTTGTTTTTAGACAAATATGTTCAACTCATAGTAAGTTTATACACTGACCACTGCATTTGGGATGCTAGCTAAATTACTGAAATGTAGATAACTAGCTCACTGGCCAGCCAGTAGCCATTACTTGGCAACAAATCGTGGATTTCCTATTCCGTGGGTCAACTTGCTTATATTAATCAACAGACAGTTTGTGGAAAGGTAAAACCCCACCGGTGTGACCTCACACACCCAAGAAAGCTCAACCAATCACCCAACATAACTCATGAATATCAATGACTTTCCTACGAAAGGACATTATGTTTACAGGAAGGACCTGGACAAAAGTCTTTAGGGTTAAGTCAAGTCGACTTGGGTTTATAGCGTACAGATTGATCCACAAGAATAAAATCAGCACAGAACAAAATGTCCATACAATTAATCAATTCAAAATAATACAGAGCTCTTATACAGTAGACCTCCATTCTCAAAATATCAAAGGGAGAAACTAAACTCCTGAGCCAAATTTGTTCGCCTTGCCACCCAGGACAGCTTTTCCCGTTTTCTTAAACCCTTATGAAAAAACATTGCAGTCAGAGTGCAATGTAATTCGAGTGCAGTATTACTGCAGTATGCTGCAAAACCTGCTTCCAAAATAACAGTTTTTTTACTGCAGTCATTTTGCAGTGTAACTGAAGTTAGAGTGCAGTTATTCTGCAGTTACTGTGTCCAAAATACCAATAATTTTTTTTGTGAGGGCAACCTTACGTTCTGCGCAGCTGTTACTGGATAGGAATAGGCACCCAATCTTATAGGATCAGGAAGTGCACTTCGGATGTGTGGGAAACAATGAATTAGCATGCAATTAACATTTCTAAAGTGAGTTATTCATGACCTATAGGTCTTATAGTAAACTAAAATCCTAATCATTAGCTGACCGTGTAAACTATTAAACCAAACGCTTGCATGAGAGCAATAATTGCCATTGCTGAAATAGGCCTAATCAAACAAACACAGAAGCAAGGTGAATAAAATTCACATATGTCCAAACGACATAAAGACTAAATGACTTTGACATTACTTTGATAATAATGTTCTAATTACTGAGGTAAACCTACAACAAAATACCTAGCGTTTGGGTAGACAACCAAATTAATGTAATGGCGGGGAGTAAGGGGAATATTAATTTGTGAAATGCAGACTGTGCTAGGCTGGCTTGCATCCTCACAGTCAGTGAACATGATATTTACTCTGTCTAGATTAAGGACTCATATCCATTTTTTTTAAAAATGTTTCTGCACATTGTTTGAGATTACACTATTTAAAATTGTTTCGTATCCAAAATTTAAGATGAGAATCATGTCATGAACTCAATAAATCAAAGTCTGATAGAATAACACAAAGGACAATAACAATAACTTCCAAATAGATTCAGATGGATTTGTACATATTTGTGAGGGCACAGCTTGACAGGCCAATTGCCAAATTCATTACAGGGCACAGAGGGGAATGGTTACCAAATGCACCACTGCAAGAGTGGGCTTGGTGTTTTAACTATCTGATTGCATAAAGCAATGTGGTCATAAAAATGCATGATAGCCAACGATAGACAGAAATGCGGCCAAAAGGCATTTTGCCCCAAAGTTACACACAGCACAACTAAACGTTCCAAAGAATTCAGTTGTAGCCATCTCTATCACACAACATTTGACCAGAACGTGATGATGGAGAACTGACTTTGGATGGGGTAATGGTAATCTCTGGAGGGAAACTTTTGCTTCCTGTAGTCTCTAATGAACAGGATGCATCCTATAAGCTGATGAGGTATTTGAACAACCCACACATAACAAGATAGGAGATAACAGAAGTTTTGTCTTTGGACTGTTGACACAGGATAGATAAAGTGTCACGTATGACACAACGAGAGATAACAAATATACAGTACATGCAACCATGTAAGTCTTTATTTAGGACACATGTGGCATTGAACTTTGGCTCTTTGTAACCCATTAGAGGACTCCTTCTTTAATCCATCTGTGAGGTCAGGTCTTTGTCATTGTAAATAAAGTTGAAGTCAGAAGTTCACATACACTTAGGTTGGAGTCGTTAAAACTCATTTTTCAACCACTACATACATTTCCTGTGAACAAACTATAGTTTTGGCAAGTCGGTTAGGACATCTACTTTGTGCATGACACAAGTCATTTTTCCTACAATTGGTTATTTCACTGTATCACAATTACAGTGGGTCAGAAGGTTACATACACTAAGTTGACTGTGCCTTTCAAACAGCTTGGAAAATTCCAGAAAATTATATCATGGCTTTAGAAGCTTCTGATAGGCTAATTGACATAATTTGAGTGTCAACGCTTTGGGTAGCTGGTAAAAAGGAGTCAGGAGCAGGAGAGTTGAGATGCGTGGACAAGGTATTTAATATATGAAAAAACACCAATATAGAAACAATACAAGGGTGCGTGAAATATACCGGTACCACGAATAAATGGGCGTAAATACAGAACCCGGCAACAAAATACCAGCCATCAACATAGAACAAACACACAGACAAACATGGGGGAAACCAGAGGGTTAAATAATTAACATGTAATGAGGGAATTGAAACCAGGTGTGTAAAAACCAAAGACAAAACAAGTGGAAAATGAAAAGTGGATCGGTAATGGCTAGAAGGTTGGTGACGTCGACCGCCGAATGCCGCTCGAACAAGGAGAGGGACCGATTCCGGCGGAAGTTGTGACATTGAGTCAATTGGAACTTCTGACCCACTTGGAATGTGCTGAAAGAAATCATTCTAACATTTCACCGTCTTAAAATAAAGTGGTGATCCTAACTTACCTAAATCAGTGAATATTTACTAGGATTAAATGTCAGGAATTGTGAAAACTGAGTTTAAATGTATTTGGCTAAGGTGTATGTACAGTTGAAGTCGGAAGTTTACATACACCTTAGCCAAATACATTTAAACTCAGTTTTTCACAATTCCTGACATTTAAACAAAGTAAAATTCCCTGTCTTAGGTCAATTAGGATCACCACTTTATTTTATGAATGTGAAATGTCAGAATAATAGTAAGGAGAATGATTTATTTCAGCTTTTATTTATTTCCTCACATTCCCAGTGGATAAGAAGTTTACATACACTCAATAAGTATTTGGTAGCATTGCCTTTAAATTGTTTAACTTGGGTCAAGCGTTTCTGGTAGCCTTCCACAAGCTTCCCACAATAAGTTGGGTGAATTTTGGCCCATTCCTCGTGACAGAGCTGGTGTAGCTGATTCAGGTTTGTAGGCCTCCTTGCTCGCACAAGCTTTTTACCTTCCGCCCACACATTTTCTGTAGGATTGAGGTCAGGGCTTTGTGATGGCCACTCCAATACCTTGACTTTGTTGTCCTTAAGCCATTTTGCCACAACTTTGGAAGTATGCTTGGGATCAATGTCCATTTGGAAGACCAATTTGCAACCAAGCTTTAACTTCCTGACTGATGTCTTGAGATGTTGCTTCAATATATTCACATATTTTTCCTACCTCATGATGACATCTATTTTGGGTAGTGCACCATTCCCTCCTGCAGCAAAACACCCCCAACAACATGATGCTTCCACCCCTGTGCTTCACGGTTGGGATGGTGGTCTTCGGCTTGCAAGCCTCCCCCTTTTTCCTCCAAACATAACAACGGTCATTATGGACAAACATTTCTATTTTTGTTTCATCAGACGAGAGGACATTTCTCCAAAAAGTACGAACTTTGTCCCCAAGTGCAGTTGCAAACCATAGTCTGGAAATTTTATGCCGGTTGTGGAGCAGTGGCTTCCTCCTTCCTGAGCAGCCTTTCCGGTTACGTCAAGATAGGACTCGTTTTACTGTAGATATAGATACTTTTGTACCTGTTTCCTCCTGCATCTTCACAAGGTCCTTTGCTGTTGTTCTGGGATTGATTTGCACATTTCGCACCAAAGTACGTTCATCTCAAGGAGACAGAACGCGTCTCCTTCCTGAGCGGTATGACGGCTGCGTGGTCCCATGGTGTTTATACTTGCGTACTATTGTTTGTACAGATGAACGTGGTACCTTCAGGCGATTGAATATTTCTCCCAAGGATAAACCAGACTTGTGGAGGTCTACAATTTTTTTTCTGAGATCTTGGATGATTTCTTTAGATTTTCCCATGTCAAGCAAAGAGGCACTGAGTTTGAAGGTAGGCCTTGAAATACATCCACAGGTACACCTCCAATTGACTCAAATGATGTCAATTAGCGTATCAGAAGCTTCTAAAGCCATGACATAATTTTCTGGAATTTTCCAAGCTGTTTGAATGCACGGTCAACATAGTGTATGTATACTTCTGACCCACTGGAATGGTGATACAGTGTTACATAAGTTTAATCATCTGTCTGTAAACAATTGTTGGAACAATTACTTGTGTTATGCACAAAGTAGATGTCCTTACCGACTTGCCAAAACTATAGTTTGTTGACAATACATTTTTGGAGTGGTTGAAAAACGAGTTTTAATGACTCCAACCTAAGAGTATGTAAACTTCAAGTGTTTGTGCACAAATATGTACAGTATGTATGCATATTCAGAATATATTTACACTATATACAGAAATGCAAGGGGGGTAATAATGTCCATTGCTCGTGTTTCTTGTCTCAAGCAAGCCTCTTCTTATTATTGGTGTCCTTTAATAGTGGTTTCTTTGCAGCAATTTGACCATGAAAGCCGGATTCACACAGTCTCATCTGAACAGTTTCTATTTGTAGTGCTCAAGCTCTGATATCTAAGTGAAGAAATTAGTTATAAGTGATTTCACGCGTGAGCACTGGGTGTCGGTAATCGGTAAATGAGTGTGGCATTTTGAATCAGTGTTTTCCAAACAAAACATAAGACCTGTTAGTTTTGAATGATGTGTCTAATGTAGAGAACTATGTTTCGTGTTTTGCAAAAAGTGTGTTTTACAATTGCAAAATGAGTGTAAAGCAGATAATGTGCTTGAAATTTTGTAGACTTGGTCTGAAGATTAGATGCATTAGTTAATGGTTTCACTGAGTGTGCCTCATGTCTGTAAGTGATTGTAAAACAATGTAAATCAAGCATTTCTGCAGATAAGACCGGTCTATCACAATACTCCTAACATGCCATTTACTACAATCTGTATAGCTGTATCTCTCTAAAGATTTTCTACATATTTGATGTCAGAAATCCTGCCCTCAAAACCCTATCCTTGTCTCAAGAAGGACTGGACATCGATGAGCACTCAAAGCAGTTCAACCAGAAATAACCTAGTCTCTCTCTCTCTCTGCTACTTCTCTTTTATTAACCCATCACTGGGCAGGAGCTTGTATTTTCCTACAGATTCACTCCCATCCTGAGACAATGTGCTCCTCACACATAACTTCTGTGGTCCTGTCAAGTCACACAGTGATGAATTGTGTTACAGAAGCCTGCAGAAGTGCTGACCTGAACACAAGTTGCTATGAACGATTTCCTGTTGTCTGCTAGAGGGAGTGAGTGATGGATTGATGGCTTGGACACATCAATCTGTTACCCCGGAGTCAGGTGTTGCCACCTTTGTGTATCTCTGCTGTTCCACTTTTCCTTCTTTCCTTTACAGGCTATGTCCCTGAGAGGTCTGTCTCTCTGTCTCTTTTCTTAAGTGCAACCAATTTTGTTTATGGTGACTATGCAGGTCAGAGGACAAGAGAATCCAGAACAGACAATATTCACTCTGGCCTCAATTGTTGTTGTTTTGTATTTCTTTATGTATTTGCCTTAGTGTTTTTTTGGCTTACGCATAATGGTGAAGCAAAAACAAAATTCCCTTTCACATGATTTTAATCTCATTCCAAAACGGCATTTTGCCTCGCCTGGATGTGCTTGATGAAAACTGTGGTATGAATAATTCTGTGAAATGAAGCACTGCGATCCTGCACCAGTAAAAAAATGGATTCAATATTCAAATTCAATCACATAAGAAAAAAAATATTATAGTGTTCTCTACATAGACAGGAGAGCCGGAGAGGGAGGGAAGGAAAGAAGGAAAAGGAAAGAAAGAAAAGGAAAGAGGGAGAGAAAGAGAGAGAGGTTACTTAATTCCACAACACCAGGTTGTTGTTCTCTCCCATTCCAGGGGCTCAGCAGAATCTAATATAACTATCTCCTGAGAGACATCTCACCATCTGAACTGGCAAATCATTATGATAAATTAATTTAGCAGAAGGAATTGTTTGAGATAGATTAGGTGTCCATTTGATTGAAAAGATTGTTAACGAGTAATAATGTCCACTTCAATTTCAGAGGCCACAAGATAATCACTTCTTCATTTGCTGTCTCCCTGTTTTCAATCTGCAATAGTTTACTGTTTCTATAAAACTCGCTATAAAGACCAATGATTTTTGTCCTACTTTGCCACAACTCTTAAGTGTCAGTACAGTAGCTGCAGCAATAATGGGTGACATTGAAAATGGATCATTGAGGTTAATTCATGAAACTACCGCACACTTGTTGTGTAGTGGTTATGAGGAAGAAACAAGATAACACAATTAGCTAATTATTTATTTATTTGTAATCCATTTGAACAAGGCTCCTGAAACGCCAGACAGTATTGTTGTTTGTTGATGAATTTGTAATGACAGTCATCCCCGGATATCCAGTATCTAGCACAACCTATGGATTTCCAGGGCTGAGAGAGAATGCAACCAGAGCCTCCAACAGTACTCTGGTGTGTGAGAGAGTGCCAGACAACGGCTCTTACCCTGCCATGTGTGAGGGTGCCAGACAGTGGCTATATCCCCAGCAGTTTGGTTATAGGCTTGAGTCTGTGTGACCACACATCTTTCCATAGTAAAGCAATTGGAGACAGAAAAGATCCCAGGCAGACAGGGCTTGGTATGGAGTGTTGGGTCTGACCGGTCTCTGGGGACATGATGCACACACAAGTTTAAGCAGGGACAAGTCTGTGTGTCTTTATACACAAATTGAAACAGCAATGTGCAGCCTTTAGCTAGACAGCTCAAAAACCTGGATTCGTTCTGTCGGCCTAAGAAATGTCCTCCAACTGCTCCCATCATCCAGCTGGTTTTGGTAATTTGAAAATCAGTTCTTCTATAATCATAGCCCAATTCTCCAGCTTTTTAAAATACAGATGGTTCTCAAGAGGATACACCCTTTGGTGAATAAAAGAGAGAGAGAACTTTTGCTATTGTGGTTTGCACCCCGAGTTGTGAGTATAGATGTGGCTCTCCTCTGGGGCAGGGCTCCAGACTAACATTTTCCCCTTTTGGCGCAGTGTCACACAATAAAATACATTTGAGACATCATCTTATGGCTTGTTTTGTTAGCAACCTTACGTATTTTACTTTTTAGTTTTTCCCTTGATCTACATTTTTTTTTTTCATTAAACTTTTTCACTCCGGACGCTTTATCTGGACATGGTTCGTCAGGACTTCCAACAGCCGATGCTAAGTAGTAACATTAACATGATGCCTTCGAATTGCAGTCACTGTACTCATGATATACAGGAGAACGATCGCCTTACAGTGAGGATAGCAGTGCTGCAAGCCCAGCTTCAGACGCAATCATTAGGCAAGGGTAATTTCAGTGTAGGAAAGGATGAAACAGCATCTGTGCCACCAGTAACTACAGATAGTAACGTTAGTACAAATCCCCTCGCACGGTCCCCGCAGCCAACTTTCTCATGGTTTCTGGATGGAAATGCTGTAGGAATGCTCAACCGGTGTCGCTCATTCAGCCGACAGAAACTTTCAACCGGTTTTCCCCATTAAGCAACGAGTCGGAGGCCGAGCCTTCTCTTGTCTCTACTCCTCCCGTTACGGGGTCTGCGCCCCCGAAGCTTCCCACCATTAGCTCTGACATATTCAAAACCCTAGTATTAGACTTAAAACGAATCATCCAGTGATCATACACTGTTTACCAGGGGGCAGGGCTACCGACGTTCAGGCTAATCTGAAGATGGTGCTGGCTGAAGCTAAAACTGGCGAGTGTAGAGAGTATAGAGATATTGTTATCTCACATCTCGAAATAGGGCTACTTAATGTTAGATCCCTCACTTCAAAGGCATGGAACCAATCATCCACCTCCACTGACTAAAAAGGGGACTTTCAGTATCTGTCCAACACTAGACATACTCCTCAGTCCAGACTTTCTGAACAATGTGGATTAACAAGAAAGACTACTTGAACTAATCACTGATCATAATCTTGATGTGATTGGCCTGACTGAAAAATGGCTTAAGCCTGATGAATTACTATGTTAAATGAGGCCTCACCTCCTGGTTACACTAGTGACCATATCCCCCGTGCACCCCGCAAAGGCGGAGGTGTTGCTAACATTTACGATAGCAAATTTCAATTTACAAAAATAAAATGACGGTTTCGTCTTTTGAGCTTCTAGTCATGAAATCTATGCAGCCTACTCAATCACTGTTTGTAGCTACTGTTTACAGGCCTCCTGGGCCATATACAGCGTTCCTCACTGAGTTCCCTGAATTCCTATTGGACCTTGTAGTCATAGCAGATAATATTCCAATTTTTGGTGATTTTAATATTCACATGAAAAAGTCCACAGACCCACTCCAAAAGGCTTTCGGAGCCATCATCGACTCAGTGGGTTTCGTCCTACATGTCTCTGGACCTACTCACTGTCACAGTCATACTCTGGACCTAGTTTTGTCCCATGGAATACATGTTGTGAATGGAGTGGAAATTGGAGTGGAAATGGCGCCACACCAAACTGGAAGTCTTCCGACTAGCTTGGAAAGACAGTACCGTGCAGTATCGAAGAGCCCTCACTGCTGCTTGATCATCCTATTTTTCTAACTTAATTGAGGAAAATAAGAACAATCCAAAAAAAAAAAAATTATACTGTCGCAAAGCTAAGTAAAAGGCAGCATTCCCCAGGAGAGGATGGCTTTCACTTCAGCAGTAATACATTCATGAACATCTGCGGAAAAGATCCTGAACCTTAGAAAGCAAATTACGGACTCCTCTTTAAATCTACGTATTCCTCCAAAGCTCAGTTGTCCTGAGTATGCTAAACTCTGCCAACACCTAGGATCAAGAGAGACACTCAAATGTTTTAGTACTATATCTCTTGACACAAAGATGAAAATAATCATGGCCTCTAAACCTTCAAGCTGCATACTGGACCCTATTCCAACTAAATTACTGAAAGAGCTTCTTCCTGTGCTTGGCCCTCCTATGTTGAACATAATAAACGGCTCTCTATCCACCGGATGTGTACCAAACTCAATAAAAGTGGCAGTAATAAAGCCTAAACTTTGACCCAGAAAATATAGAAAACTATCGACCTATATCGAATCCTCCATTCCTCTCAACATTTTTTTAAAATCTGTTGTGCAGCAACTCACTGCCTTCCTGAAGACAAGCAATGTATACGAAATGCTTAGGTCTGGTTTTAGACCCCATCATAGCACTTGTGAAGGTGGTAAATGACCTTTTAATGGCGTCAGACTGAGGCTCTGCATCTGTCCTCGTGCTCCTAGACCTTGTGCTACTTTTGATACCATCGATCACCACATTCTTTTGGAGAGATTGGAAACCCAAATTGGTCTACACGGACAAGTTCTGGCCTGGTTTAGATCTTATCTGTCGGAAAGATATCAGTTTGTCTCTGTGAATGGTTTGTCCTCTGACAAATCAACTGTAAATTTCGGTGTTCCTCAAGGTTCCATTTTAGGACCACTATTGTTTTCACTATATATTTGACCTCCTGGTGGATGTCATTGGAAAACATAATGTTAACTTTCACTGCTATGCGGATGACACACAGCTGTACAATTCAATGAAACATGGTGAAGCCCCAAAATTGCCCCCGCTAGAAGCCTGTGTTTCAGACAAAAGGAAGTGGATGGCTGCAAACGTTCTACTTTTAAACTCGGACAAAACAGAGATGCTTGTTCTCGGTCCCAAGAAACAAAGAGATCTTCTGTTGAATCTGTCAATTAATCTTGATGGTTGTACAGTCGTCTCAAAAAAAACTGTGAAGGACCTCTGCGTTACTCTGGACCCTGATCTCTCTTTTGACGAACATATCAAGACTGTTTCAAGGACAGCTTTTTTCCATCTATGTCACAATGCAAAAATCAGTTCAATCAATTCTGTCCAAAAATGATGCAGAAAAATGAATCCATGCTTTTGTTACTTCTAGGTTAGACTACTGTAATGCTCTACTTTCTGGCTACCTGGATGAAGCACAAAATAAAGTTAGTTATTGCTAAATACGGCTGCTAGAATCCTGACTAGATCCAGAAAAATGTATCATATTACTCCAGAGCTAGCCTCCTGTTAAGGCAAGGGCTGATTTCAAGGTTTTACTGCTAACCTACAAAGCATTACATGGTCTTGCTCCTACCTATCTTTCGGATTTGGTCCTGCCGTACATACCTACACGTACTCTACTGTCACAAGTTGCAGGCCTCCTAATTGTCCCCAGAATTTCTAAGCAAACAGCTGGAGGCAGGGCTTTCTCCTATAGAGCTCAATTTTTATGGAATGGTCTGCCTACCCATGTGAGAGACGCAGACTCGGTCTCAACCTTTAAGTCTTCACTGAAGACTCATCTCTTCAGTAGGTCATATGATTGAGTGTAGTCTGCCCCAGGAGTGGGAAGGTGAACGAAAAGGCTCTGGAATAACGAACCGTCCTTGCTGTCTCTGCCTGGCCGGTTCCACTCTCTCCACTGGGATTCTCTGCCTCTAACCATATTACAGGGGCTGAGTCACTGGCTTACAGGTGGTCTTCCATGCCGTCCCTAGGATGAGTGCGTCACTTAAGTGGGTCACTGACGTGATCTTCCTGTCTGGGTTGCCCCCCCCCCCCCTAATGTGAAAACACATTAGCTAGATCACTAACTAAACAAAAATATGAAAGAAACATGCAACAATTTTACTGAGTTAGAGTTAAGGAAATCTGTCAATTAAAATAATTTCATTAGGTCCTAATCTATGGATTATGGACCTAATGAAGTCTATGGACAGGGGCACAGCCATGGGTGGGCCTGGGAGGGCAATGTCGTGGTAATTTCCTGAGATTACAAACCACACACAAGTCAGAGTTATACTTTAAACTTGATCTTTTAATAATATGAGCTTCACCATAGCCCTGAGAGTGTCAACTTAATGGCAACTGAGCTCTTTTATAGCAAAGATCCACCCCCTAGTCGACATGACAAACCACAGATAATAGAAACTGTTCACAAAGAAAGACTTTTACTTGAGAGAAGAGCATCCCATAGCCAGACAGCATTAGCTATAAATGATCGTTCAGTTTAGTCTCCTAAACAAGGTTCTAATCTCGTTCTTGGTACAACATAGTACCAAAACCTTACCCCATCCAATGGCATATATCAATTGTCAATTCTAGATACACCCATCTCAAATACAATCCACCCCTGGACAAGCTCCCTGAGAGGAGTGAGCCTCTAGGTCATATACTATGAAAGATAAGTTTCAGGGGGGACACACAATGGTTCCAGACACTGCCATACTCCTCCCCCCAATTGGAAAAGGAGGGAGTGACTGGAGTACAGACATAGTGGAGCCCTTCACATGGTTTCACAGATATATTCATTATGAAGACAATGTTCAAACCTGACTTCTCCCTTTCTGATATTCTGGTTATTACCAGACATGTAAAAGACAAGTCTGACCTCTCCCCTCTCTGGGCCCCAAGTGACTTTTCGCTAGAGAAGAGAGAGGAAAATGCAACTGCCAACATTATAGTCCAAAAGAAGAAATTCTAATGACAAGTACTAATTAAATAAAACATCTTATTTATCTATGTTACCTAAATAATGCTGATTCAGCTACGACAGCACCCACATAATTTTTTTTCTCCCCACTAAAGGCTTTATTGCAGACAGAAATCCTCAGTTTCATCAGCTATCCGGGTGGCTAGTCTCAGACAATCCCGCACGTGAAGAATACGGATGTGGAGGTCCTGGGCTGGCATGGTTACACGTGGTCTGATTTTGTGAGGCCTGTTGGACGTACTGGCAAATTCTCTAAAACTAAGTTGGAGGCAGCTTATGGTGGAGAAATGAACATTCAATTATTTGGCAACAGCTCTGCTGGACATTCCTGCAGTCAGCATGCCAATTGCATGGTCCTTCAAAACTTGAGACTTCTGTGGCATTGTGTTGTGTGACAAAACTGCACATTTTAGTGGCCTTTTATTGTGTAATTATCATACTGTTTACTTAGCTTCTTGATATGCCACAACTGTCAGGTGGATGAATTATCTTGGCAAAGGAGAAATGCTCACTAACAGGGATGTAAACAAATGTGTGCACAACATTTGAGATAAATAAGCTTTTTGTGCTCATGGAACATTTCTGTGATTTATATTTCACCTCATGAAACATGTGACCAACACTTTACATGTTGCATTTATATTTTTGTTCAGTATAAATATAACACATACGCCAGTAGCCATTTATTAATCTAACAGTAAATGTAATGTCCTAAAAAACGTTGCAATGAGTTCTAGTGCACTCTTGATGGCCGATGAGCAACTTCGTGCTCTACATTTTCCATATCAGATATCTTGATTGTAAAACAGTGTGCTTTGAGCTCAATAACGATAGTTAATAAATATAAATTATAACTACAGAAAGCTGAGACCCTCCTCTGTTTAATATGGACAACTAGTTACTTTCAAAGTAGTTTTTTTTCCCGTATTTGCATTTCGAAATGTTATACAATCACAACGGGCATACAAGGGGAGAGAGAGTCTGTGAGAGGCTTACTCAGTACAGCAGCCGGCCCTAGTGAAACAGGCAAGCACAACAGAAGGGCAGACAACGTTATTAGAGGAATCATGAGGTTAATGCACTTTACTCTTTAGCAAAGAAAATACAGGGCATTTTGGTTGAGGTGACCAGATAGAATGTGCAGCTCTCACCAGTGAGACCAATTAAAAATGGATCTCGCACAGCTAAGTCAACTAAACGGTCGCAGATTTTTTCTATAGTGGAACTGTAGGATGCCAGAAAGTGTCTACTCTTAGCTTAGAAAGCAATCTATTTCAGGCTTGCAGCCATTTGAGCACTGCAAACATGTCAACACCGAGCACACTTCCAGGAAGAGGAACACATGTTACTTGTATGTCTTGAAGTATCATTTAGACTGCTGTTGAGAAATAGTTACTATTTTGGCAACTCCTTCATGGAACAAAGATACGACCCAAATAACCTTTTTGGTACATGGAAATACTTTTATGTAACTACATGCTAACTGTTCAGTACAGTACACGTGATAAACCTCTTCCTATTACGTTTGCAAGAATGTCAGATGTAGCCTACAGAAGTTCAAAGCCACCCTCCCAGTCATACTGTGATAGAGCTGGGAAAAGCACTCGTTCTTTTATGGAGGACATAAAAAAACATGTTAAAATTGTGTATAACTTATACAAGCTCTTTCCTCTCTCCCTGTTTTACTGTCTACTCGGTAATTCAGAATCACTCTTGTTACCTTTTATATTCACAGCTTTCTGTGGTCTGTTATGACCCTGTTTGCTGTCATAACCATATGCGCTCTTTGAGACATTAAGGAAAACTAAGACATATTCCATCCCAGCAGCCCTGGACACCATAGCTTTCTTTAAACATAACAGAATCAATGGTAAAGGGTTTTGCTGCTTATGCATTCCCCACAAAGTCTCTATAGACATAGTCATGTCATTCCGCTTTGAATTATCCTAAGAAAGTGTTATGTGGTGCATAATGGAGATTTTTCTCAATGTCCAAATTTTGTTGGCCTCTAGCGCAACTCACTTCTTATTAATGCTCTGCTGTGGGTTGTGCAGACATTTGGTTACATTTCCAAATGTTTGGCCTGGAGCTTATCTACGCTGCCATGCCCATCAGGTGCTGGTAAACACCTCAGAAGAGACAGGTGGCAATTACTAATAAGACAGTAGATCACAAGTGTTGAGTAATATCACTCTACCTGATTTTTCTACAGATGGAGGTCAGTAGAGGTTTTGTCATGGAGTCCTCTGATTGAAAGACAGGCTGATACTGATGTCTGAATTGGGAAAGACCTTGCACTCAGCATTAAAATGATACACATCTATTACTTTTTATCGTCTTGCGTTGTTATTGAATCGAACGGTGGGGGGACCCCGTGTATTCTTCAAACATTTCAGGGAACTGTCTTTACGTGACACCATACAGGAAGGGATGACGACTGAATGTTTGGCAAGATGGCCCCAGCACCACAACACAAAATGCTAATAGGTACAGTATCTATCAGCTGTGAATGAAAATAGAAGATGAAAGACAAATGTAATATTTGCACATTGTTATATTGGCAGAATACTGCTTATTGAATGTTATCACAACACCCTTACAAAAAAGATTGCAATTTGAAACTGCAGTCAAAGTGCAGTAACTGCTCTCGACTCTGGTATTTTGGACACAGTAATTGCAGAATAACTGCAGTGTACAGCACTTGAACTGCAGTAATACTGCAAAATGACTGCAGTAAATACAACTTTTTTTATTTTGAATGCAGTGTATTTGCAGTAATCTTTTTTCGTAAGGGTTTGTTCAGAATATCAACATTAGTTCAGCTACTGCAGCCTTCAGTGGCCTACAGAGTAGTATGAGAACTCTGTAGGCTAATTGCATCTTACTTGCATCTCAAATCTGCCTGTAGTTATTGACAACAGCCGGCTGGACCCTCCTAGCCTGGGTACCAGTCTATGTTTAGCTAACATTCCACTCCTTGTACTCTGTGTCATATGCCAAATGTTTGACAAGATGGACACGTGTCAGTGGTAACCCGTCATTCAGCCTAACATTTTTAGGTAAAAAAATATATATATATATATATATACAATTGAAGTCGGAGGTTTACATACACTTAGGTTGGAGTCATTAAAACTTGTTTCTCAACCACTCCACAAATGTCTTGTTAACAAACTATAGTTTTGGCAAGTCGGTAAGGACATCTACTTTGTGCATGACACAAGTAATTGTTCCAACAATTGTTTACAGTCAGATTATTTAACTTATAATTCATTGTATCACAATTCCAGTGGGTCAGAAGTATACATACACTAAGTTGACTGTGCCTTTAAACAGTGTAGAAAATTCCAGAAAATGATGTCATGGCTTTATAAGCTTCTGATAGGCTAATTGACACCATTTGAGTCAATTGGAAGTGTACCTGTGAATGTATTTCAATGCCTACCTTCAAACTCATTGCCTCTTTGCTTGACATCATGGGAAAACCAAAAGAAATCAGCCAAGACCTCAGAAATAAAATTGTAGACCTCCACAAGTCTGGTTCATCCTTGGGAGCAATTTCCAAATGCCTGAAGGTACCATATTCATCGATACAAACAATAGTACGCAAGTATAAACACCATGGGACCACGCAGCCGTCATACCACTCAAGAAGGAGACGCGATCTGCCTCCTAGAGATGAACGTACTTTGGTGTGAAAAGTGCAAATCAATCCCAGAACAACAGCAAAGGGCCTTGTGAAGATGGTGGAGGAAACAGGTACAAAAGTATCTATATCCACAGTAAAACGAGTACTATATCGACATAACCGCTCAGCAAGGAAGCCGAAGAACACCATCCCAACCATGAAGCACAGGGGGTGGGGGTGCTTTGCTGCAGGAGGGACTGGTGCACTTCACAAAATAGATGGCTTCATGGGGATGGAAAATTTGGTGGATATATTGAAGCAACATCTCAAGACATCAGAGCTTGGTGAATATATTGAAGCAACATCTCAAGACATCAAAGCTTGGTCGCAAATCGGTCTTCCAAATGGATAATGACCCCAAGCATACTTCCAAAGTTGCGTCAAAATGGCTTAAGGACAACATAGTCAAGGTATTGGATTGGCCATCACAAAGCCCTGACCTCAATCCTATAGAAGATTTGTGGGCAGGACTGAAAAGCGTATGCGAGCAAGGAGGCCTACAAACCTGACTCAGTTACACCAACTGTGTCTGGAGGAATGGGCCAAAATTCATCCAACTTATTGTGGGAAGGTTGTGGAAGGATACCCAGGTTAAACAATTTAAAAGCAATGCAGCCAAATACTAATTATGTTGACTTCTGGGAATATGATGAAAGAAACGAAAGCTGAAATGAATCATTCTCTCTACTATTATTCTGATATTTCACTTTCTTATAATAAAGTGGTGATCCTAACTGCCCTAAGACAGGGCATTTTTACGAGGAGTAAATGTCAGGAATTGTGAAAAACTGAGTTTAATGTATTTGGCTAAGGTTTATGTAACCTTCAGACTTCAACTTTATATATATATATATACAGTTGAAGTCTGAAGGTTACATGTATACATACATTTTTGAGGGGGCTTGCCTAATTTGCTTGTTAGTTTGGCACTCATACGTGTCACATATCAGTTTGCAACAATGTCCCAATTTTTTTTTATTGAGTTAATAAAGCTGCATACAAACATGGGTTGCGGTCCCACTTAAAAGACATCCTCATCCACTTACCTTCGCCTTATTCCCTTGAGGGAATCCCTGTCGCCAACTTGGAGGGCGGTCCAAATGATTAGCCAGGCAAGGGAATTTTGCATCGTAAGCCCCTCAGCCCTCATTATTAGTCGGCTTTGTGTGTGAGTATACAATTATTTTCACTTCGGGGCCTGAAAATCCACATCTATAAAATTTGCGACGATTGTACATTCGCTAAGAAAAGTCAGCGAAAACTTAATAAAAACATCAATGGAGAAGTCAACATACAAGTGTAAGTAAAAATGAATGCAAATAAGTTTGAAATTGTGCTACTAATGCACATTACAGCACAAACACGTCTTGTAAAAAGTAAATATATTTTTGTTTGGTTATTTTTTGGAAATTGTAGAAATATTACATTTTCCTTTTTCAGAAGTTCCAGCTAGGCAGGCTAACATTAGTTAGCTAATTAATTTGCTAGCTATCATACAGTAGGTGTATATTAACAATTATATATTTAATATAAGTACACATACACTCATAATTGACTGGAGTGCATATAAAGAACCAACAAGTTACCATTGGCTGAAAACACAATCATCGCGCGATCAACGAGTAACGAATATCCGGCCAAGGGTGGTCCAATTCAAAATGTGTCCTTCCTCCCTCGCCCGTTGCCCTGCAAGTGTATACTCGTCAGACGTCATGATACTTCATCAGAAGTGTCCATTTAATTTGAGGGCATAGGGGATAGGGTGTGTCTTTTAAGTGTTTAGAATGCAGACATTGTCTCTTTTTTGCTTTCTTGAGTAAGGCAGATCCAAAATGCAGTTGTTTCAGCCTAGTTCAAAGCTTTCTGTGGTGGTGGGGCTAGCCAGCAGAAAATACAGAGCATTGCACATAATTGGCTCCGTTTTCTGTCGTGATTGGCTCCGTTTTCTGTCACTCATGGGACAGTACGTCACCCCCGATTTTAAGGTTAGAGCTCAAAAATTTTAGCCCCTTGGGTTCTGCCATAGAGTTATATCAGAAGTGCCCATCCAAAAAGACTCAAGGTCATTGGCTACAGATAGACTGACATCAAATCATGTTATATCCACAGTAGCTTTGATTGGACTGATCTCTGGCTTTCCTGAGACTGGCTTCAACTTCTGACTGCCCTTCATGCATACAAGAGATAATCATTGGGCTTAGAGTTGCTGGCACTACCACCCTGTTACCTTTGTAGACAACCTCTTCTTTCATTGTGAGTTTGTCTCTGTATGTCCAGTAGTCCCCACCAGGATGGGCGTACTCTTTGTGTCCGGCCAGCCTCTTAGGATAAAAGACTGAAACATTCGAGAAGTCTTGTCCTCTGCTGAATGAGCTTTAATAGCATCCCGTGTCTGTGGGGAGATGTTTTAGCATGGTTCACATCTTCAAACTCAGCCTGTAGAGAATATACTGTCTCATTTACACGTTATTGCAGGTGACTAGTTGTTGCTAGTGCTGCTCTAGACAAGAAATCTGTAATGTGAAGCTCTATTCCTTTCTTGTATACTACCTGTAGTTGATAACGCTGAAGCTTTAGCATCATCCTTTTACTCTTGATTTGCTCCAGAGTCATTCATCATCTCAGCACTAAAGAAAAACAAAAGGTCCCATCAGACTCGAGCACCTCAGAGGCAATACTAAAAAAGTTTGAGGATGTTTTTGACGGGATGGGGGCTGACTGGGAATATCTTATTTTCCGCAGCGCTTGACTTTGAGTTCATTCCTCTGACACCATGTTTTCATGTGTATGTTAATCACTCACGTCAGAGAATTTGGACAAGTTCAAGCATAATCCTTTACTCAGGTATAAAACGTTACAGGTCACAACATCCTAATCAGACACTCTTAACGCACCTGTTTGTATATCCTAAATAGGTGCCCTACTAGCGCCATCTCTGGGTTGGCATTATGCCCATTTTCTTAACTTCTTGGTGACGGGGCAGTATTTTCATGGGGTAGTATTTTCACATCCAGATGAAATGCATGCCCAAATTCAACTGTCTGCTACTCATCCCCAAACTGAAGCATGCTTTCTGGTCACACGCCTCTATCAAACAGTACACTTCAAGTGACCGTCGTTTTAAGATGGCTGTACTTCTTCATTACACAAAGGAATAACTTCAACCAATTTCTAAAGACTTTTGACATCCAGTGGAAGCGATAGGAACTGCAAGAAGGTCCCTTAGAAATCTGGATTCCCATTGAAAACCCATTGATAAGAGAGTGACCTCAAAAAAAAATCTGAATGGTTTGTCCTCTGGGTTTTGCCTGCTAAAGAAGTTATGTTATACTCACAGACATGATTCAGTTTTAGAAAGTGTTTTCTATCCAAATCTACTCATAATATGCATATCCTATCTTCTGGGGATGAGTAGCAGGCAGTTGAATTTGGGCATGCATTTCATCCGGATGTGAAAATACTGATGCATCGCCAAGAAGCATCACCTCTTGATACTCCCCATCCCGGATCCGGGAGCGTAATCATCGACTGACACTAATTAGCATAAAGCAACGGACATAAATATTACTATAAAATATTCCTATTCATGAAAATCACAAGTGAAATATACTGAGACACAGCTTAGCCTTTTGTTAATCACCCTGTCATCTCAGATTTTCAAAATATGCTTTACAGCCAAAGCTAGACAAGCATTTGTGTAAGTTTATCGATAGCCTAGCATAGCATCTTGTCCAGCTAGCAGCAGGTAACTTGGTCACGGAAATCAGAAAAGCAATCAAATTAAATCGTTTACCTTTGATGAGCTTCAGATGTTTTCACTCACGAGACTCCCAGTTAGATAGCCAATGTTCATTTTTTCCAAAAATATTATTTTTTGTAGGCGAAATAGCTCCGTTTGTTCTTCACGTTTGGCTGAGATATCGACCGGAAATTATGGTCATGAAAACCCCGAAAAATATTCCAAATTAGCTCCATAATATTGACAGAAACATGGCAAACGTTGTTTATAATCAATCTTCAAGGTGTTTTTCAAATATCTATTCGATAATATATCCACCGAGACAAGTGGTTTTTCAGTAGGACCGATTGGAAAAATGGCTACCTCTGTATTTTACGTGAGAATCACTCTAAGAGCCATCAGGTGACCACTTACCGTAATTGCTGGACTATTAAGCGCACCTGAATATAAACCGCACCAACTGATAAAAAAAAAATAAAAAAAATTGTACATAAATACGCCGCACATGTCTATAAGACACAGGTGCCTTCCAGTACATTGAAACAAATTAACTTTACACAGCCTTTAACCGAAACACGGCTTGTAACAAAAATAAATAGGCTTTAACGAAATACGGCTTGTAACAAAAATAAATAGGCTTTAACGAAACACGGCTTGTAACAAAAATTAAACAGCAGCCTACCAGTAAAGTCATTGGTCACTATCTTCCTCCTCCTGTGCACTGAAACCACTGAAGTCATCTCCTTCGGTGTCGGAGTTGAATAGCCTCAGAATTGCTTCATCCGATGTTGGATCGTTTTCATTGTCGCTCTCGTCACTTTCATCCGGAGGCAAATTCCCCGCTGAACTGCCCTCAACAACACACAGCAGTCCAGCCTTTCGAAACCCGTTGATGATAGCGGATTTTTTGACAATGCTCCACGCTGTCAGGACCCACTGGCAGACATGACCATAAGTGGCTCTTCGCATGCGGCCCGTTTTAGTGAAGGATTTCTCCCCACTTGTCATCCAAGCCTCCCACTGAACACAGAGCGCCACCTTAAATGCACGATTTACACTGATGTCCAGTGGCTGCAAATACTTTGTTGTGCCCCCAGGAATCACAGCTGGAATTGAGTTTGTCCTCTTGATGGCTTCTTTCACAGAATCTGTTATGTGGACCCTCATGCTGTCCAACACGAGCAATGCCTTGTTCTTGTGAAAGAATCCTCCCGGTCGCTTGCCGTAACACTCTGTATGCCATTCATACATTAGGCCTTCCGTCATCCATCCTTTCTTGTTGACTTTCATAACAATTCCTCTCGGGAATTTTTCTTTTGGCATCGTCATGCGTTTAAAAATCAACGTCGGTGGAAGCTTTTCTCCCGATGCGGTGCAGCTCAGAACACAGGTGAAGTGCGTTTTTTCATGCCCAGTTGTTTTCAGCGTGACGGATGATTCGCCTTTCCTGTTGACAGTCCGAGTGAGAGGCAGGTCAAACGTCAGAGGAACCTCATCCATATTTATGATGTCGTGTGGGCCGATGGAATGCTCCTCTATCTTTGCATCAGTGAATTTGCGGAAGTTTGAAACGTTTTCCTCGTAGTCGGGAGGGAGCTGCTGACACAGATTCGTCCGTACCCTGATGGACAGGCCCTTACGTCTCATAAATCTTAGACACCACGATGGTCCACCTCTAAAATCCTAAAACTTCATTGCGGTGGCGATTGTTTTGACTTTCAGTCGGATCTGCACAGTTGAAACACCTTGGCTGTCTGCTCTCTGTGTGTTGACCCAGTCTTCAAGCTAATTTTCTAGTTCGGGCCATCTGCTTTTCTTCCCTCTGAAAGCTTTTGTCGTCTTTTTTCACTCAGTCAGTTCCTCACGCTGCTGTTTCCAACGTCTTATCATTGACTCATTAAGGCCAAGCTCCCGTGCAACAGCTCTATTCCTTTTTCCAACAGCCAGATCGATCGCCTTCAACTTGAAAGCTGCATCATATGCATTTCTCCGTGTCTTTGCCATGATGAGGGGGACAAAATGACTACCGTAATCAGAATGATGGGAAGTTTGAGCACGCTCGATTTACGTCACATTATGTGACGGTGCTCAGTTTTTTGGCGGCATGAATCTTGTGAAAGCGGGAAAAATCCATAAATTAGCCGCGTCATTGTATAAAACGCGAGGTTCAAAGCGTGGGAAAAAAGTAGCGGCTTATAGTCCAGCAATTACGGTACACAATGTAGCCGCTTACGGGTATTCTTCAACATAAATGCATAAAACTACGTCAATGCTGTAGACACCTTGGGGAATACGTAGAAAAAGGAATCTGGTTGATAGCCCATTCACTGCTCAATAGGGACGCATTGGAACGCAGAGCTTTCAAAACATGAGACACTTCCGGATTGGATTTTTCTCAGGCTTTCGCCTGCAATATCAGTTCTGTTATACTGACAGACAATATTTTTACAGTTTTGGAAACTTTAGAGAGTTTTCCATCCTAAGTTGTCAATTATATGCATATTCTAGCATTTTGTCCTGACAAAATATCCCGTTTACTATGGGAACGTTATTTTTCCAAAAATGAAAATACTGCCCCCTAGTCACAACCGGTCAGCCATATCAGCTATGTTTTTTTAAAAAGGCAGTAAATGAGGATGAATGAACTGTTGCAGGGGTAAGGTGTTGGGACTGCTGTTGGGACAGCTTTATGTAGGCATTAACAGTTTGTGGGCATCGTTTGTCACCGTTATAGTACAATTCATGTATTGTTTAGTGTTGTGTTCTGGCTTTGCTGGCATGCATCCCACTCTTTTTTTTTTTGCCCCACCAAGATTTACATCGCCACTGCTATGGGTTGAGGCAAACTCTGTCATATCCTGGATGGAGTGTCATGTATTCCACCAATCCTGCCACCGCACTGCAACTGTCCATAACCTGTAATACATTACATTGATGAAAGGGACTTTATCACCCACTGGAGACTTAAAGACAGAACTTCACCCGGAGAGCTGTGCATGTCAGTAAAATAAATAAATAGAATGCCATTCTATTTCTGGTTAGACAGCTGAAGTTGCACTCTACAAATAAATTATTTTAATTTTCTAGATAAAGCACAGACATACTGACTTTATTAGCACATCAATATGATATTTACAGCAGAAAATGTTATTGTCTGTGTAACACGAACACACCTATCGATTTTTAGGTGATACATGTATCTACACTCAAGCTGGGTGATGTTTGTGCAATGTCCACATGTTCACCTGTGTAGGGATATTAGTAGTTCTGGAATTTGTCATCTAGGAAATATCTAAAAGCAGACAAATGACAGATGAGACTAGACAAAACAAGCTAGTTATCTTCTTATGGCTGGCTCCCTTCTTCTTAATTTCTGCCTGTAGACATACCCTAATCTAACTGCTAACTAATATTCTTGGTATCATTTGAATGGAAACATTCTGAAGTTTGTGGAAATGTCAATTGATTGTAGGAGAATATAACACAATAGATCTGGTAGAAGAAAAGAGGAAGAAAGGGCATATGTTTTCTGTTTTTTTACTGTTGTAGCATCATCTTTCACGTGTACAAGAATAGCCAAAAGGTCAGATAGGATGCTCGTGATAATCTAGATGGAGAACACAAGAGGGCAACTGTAGTTGTGCAAAGTTTCAGACTGATAACTTCAGAAATGAATGAGCTACATGACATTTAGCATGAAGTCACCCAGGTGTCCCACACAAAGTGCCCAAATGTACCCAAGTGGCCGAATTGGTGAAGTGACATAACTATATACAACATCACAAAATGCAATTCTAACACACAAAACAATATATAAAAATGTTTTAAAAATATTTGAAAAAAATATATATAAAAAAAATAACAGGGGTAGACCCTTTGGAAGACCATCAGTCCTCTGCACAATATTTTGCTGCCGCTGCCATGTCCCATAGCAGTCTCGTTCTGCTGTAAAGCAGAGGCAAACCCAACAAGTGATGCAGGTGATGGGGGACTTCATGCGACAAAGAACACAACGACATCTCCATGCTGTGCCCTTTTGGCCCTGAGGCACATTCATGCCTGCAGTTATGAATTTCGGCACTGGTGGCAGGAGTAGAGGGGGCATAGGTAGAGGGGGCAGAAGTTGATGCAGTGGACTTTGTGCTATAGCCAGCAAGCTCCCGGATGAGCAGCTCCCTGAAGGCTAGCTGTAAGATGGGGAGCTGTCCACAGCTCTTCGCCATTTCCTTCTGTAGGATGAAGGAATTCACCACAGCAATGTCAATGAAATGATAAAACAATGTCTTGTACCATTTCTTTGTCTTGTGGAGAACATTGTAGTAACCTTTCGGTGCGCCTGACAGGTCTACACCTCCCATGCCCTTGTTGTTGTCCTTGATAGCTGCAGGAATGGGGACATTTTTGGTGGTCCATGCCCCAGTAGCGTCCTTCACACGCCTGACGACGTGATCGCCAATGAAGGACTTGTGGATAGTACTGCACATGACCACCTCTCTGGTATCCATCCACTTCACAAAGAGCAGGCCATCTTCATGAATACATCGCATGGTACCCCGCTCAGCCTGCTTAGGCATGTTGTTTACCTTTGTCTTTGGAAAGCCCATTCTGTTGGTGCGAATGGTGCCACAAGCCCACACATTCAGCTTCCTCAGGTCTGGAAACAGGGTAGGGCTTGTGTAAAAGATGTCCACAGACAGTTTGTAGCCTTTCCCCAGCAGTTGAAAATCCAATAACTCCCTGACGGAATCATAACTGAGTCCCTTACCGGTCGCAAATCGCTTTTCCCTCATAAACAAGCAAATTGCACGTGTATGCACACACAGAATCAGCCAAAACAAACAGCTTGTAACCCCATTTTGTTGGTTTGTTACGCATGTATTGTTTTATGCCAATTCTGGCCTTTGAGGCTACCATCCTCTCATCTATGGACAAGTTCTGGGCGGGCTGAAAATGGGTCTTGCAGGCCTCAACCATGTTAGGGTAGAGAGGTTTGATTTTGCAGAGCATGTCAAACCTTGCGGTGCCTCTCCTCTTGTCATTGTCCTCATCAACTTTTGGGTCACTGATGTGAAGCGCCCTTGAGATATTTAGAAACATTGTACAGGACATGACAGGGGGGGAAAGGCAGTTGATAGAGTGGGGATCTTTTCCAGTAATCCTTAAGGGATTTTAACTTCACCAGCCCCATGTAAATGACCAGTGCAAGGTAGCAGAAAAGTTCTGACGTGGCAATGGGCTTCCATGGCTCTTTCCTGCTTGCTTCTTAGCCCCATACTTGTTTGTATTAGACACCAGGGAATTAACAACTGACGGGGTGAAAAACAATTGAAAAAGTTGCATGGGACTGTACTTTGAGGTCATGTCCAGCTGAGGTCCTGGTGGCTTTTTTAATCAGAATATTGGAGGACGTGGCTCCACATCCTCCTCCAGCACAGAGTGCCATTGCCCCTCTACCTCTCTGCCAGCAGTTTCCACACTTCCCTTCCTCTGCTTCTTTTTTAGTGTCTTCACACCTCTAGATGGCTGGGTGGGGGTAGGTGTTGAGCCGGAGACAGCAGGATGAACCAGCTTCAGTGGGGGATGGGCACCTTGGGGTCGGGGGCTCCCAGTCGGAGTCGCTATCACTGTGAAAGAAAACATTTCAAAAAATATTTTACGTAAAATAAATCATCACGTAAAATAAACAGATATGTATTATATCGAGCAGAGGGAACACAGTCACTATGGTGAAGTGCTGTTCCAATCAACTCCGGCCATTGTTGTGGGCCTGCCCTCCCCCCAACAGCATCCAATGGCTATTTCATATGGAAATGGGGTGGAGTGGAGCAGCAGGCGCAGTGGCCGTGTGTGTGTTTGTTGTTCTACTCCATTCCATTTTAATAAAAAATGGAAAATATATACAGTATATCTGACATGGAAAATATATATACATACAGTACATGCACACACCCAAATAAACACACACAGGTTATGGGTCATACACATACATACACACACACGATGTATAGCCAATGTGTACTTTACACATTTCATCACACATTTCATTACTGATTATATTTTTATAAATTGCAACAAAAATAAATAAATAAATATTTTTGCGAAAAAACTGACTTTGACATCGCGTTTCCTGATGAATTCACCATGATGTTTTCTATGAAATCGTTGAAAATATTCTTCACAAAGTCTGATCATCAATGGCGAACAAAACTCGTTACGCATGCGTTTACTAACAAGGGCTGGTGGTCCAAACCATAACCATCACATACTGGCGTTTACCTCAGCTCATTGGCTATCTACCAAGATACATTTCAAGAAAATCAGTGGTCATTGGGCAGAAATACAGTCAATCAACGAAACGTTGCTAATATTATTGGTGCGCAATGACGTCATTGCTCATTGTCTTCAAATCAGTTCCTTTCGGTCAATACGCCCCGCATAAAGAACCATCAAGTATGGCTGTGTTAAGAACATCCAGAGGATTGCAATGAAACCAACCACTAGATAAACATATGATTAGTGTGTGTAATTACATCAAATGCTTCATCAAAAGTTGATCGAGACGGAATTCACGACACAAGCGGTTTACAAAATGTTTCGTGTTAGGCTATAAAAATGGATTTTATCAAAGAAAACGGCACTTCATTTGATCACTGGGACCCTCAGGAGGAGAAATAAGAGCAAGATATCAGAATGTAAGTCATAATTTTACCTTCAGATGTGAATGTGTCAAACCTGTCATGGAGGAAAAAGTTTGTTGTTGTTGATCGCTCTTCTCAAACAAAAGCATGGCGTTTGTTCTCTATAACAGCTATTTTAAAATTGGACAATGCAGTTTGATTACCAAGATTCTAACCTTTTGAAGGATGTAAGACACTTGTATTTTCACGAATGTTTAATGTTACGATGTTGTATTTTTAGTTTGACGCTCTGAAATTTCCCCGGATGTTGTCAAATCGATCCAGCTAAGTGGGATCTCAGCCATAAGAAGTTATAGAATATTGAGGTGAATCATAGCTGACTGAAGACTGGGCATTCAACTAGTTGATACTGTTTCCACACTAACATGTCTTTACATGATGCAATTAAAGTTTGAAACTACACTAAACAAAAATATAAATGCAATATGTAAATATTTCAAAGGATTTTACTGAGTTACAGTTCATATAAAGAAATCAATCAATTTAAATGAATTCATTAGGCCATAATCTATGGATTTCACATGACTGGGAATACAATTATGCATCTGTTGGTCACAGAAACCTTAAAAAATAGGTGGGGTGTGGATCAGAAAATCTATCAGTATGTGGTGTGATCACCATTCGCCTCATGCTGCCCGACATTTCCATCAAATAGAGTTGATCAGGCTGTTGATTGTGGTCTGTGGAATGTTGTCCCACTCATCTTCAATGTCTGTGCGAAGTTGCTGGATATTGGTGGAAACTGGACTACACTGTCATACACGTTGATCCAAAGTATCCCAAACATGCTCAATGTGTTAAAAGTGGTGAGTTTGCAGGCCATGGAAGAACTGCAACACTTTCAGCTTCCAGGAATTGTGTACAGAACCTTGCGACATTGGGCCATGCATTGTGATGGCAGTGAATGAATGGCACGACAATGGGCCTCAGGATCTCGTCACGGTATCTCTGTGCATTCAAATTGCCATTGATAAAATTAAATTGTGTTCGTGGTCCGTAGCTTTGCCAGCCCAAACCAACACCCCACCATCAGCTCAGTTCACAACGTTGACAGCAAACCGCTCGCCCACACAACACCATACACGCTGTCCGCCATCTGCCCGGTACAGTTGAAACTGGGATTAATCTGTGAAAAACACACTTCTCCAGCGTGCCAGTGGCCATCGAAGGTGAGCATTTGCCCACTGAATTCGGTTACGATGCAGTCAGGTCAAGACCTTGGTGAGGACAATGAGCACGCAGATGATCTTCCTTGAGACGGTTTCTGACTGTTTGTGCAGAAATTATTTAGCTATGCAAACCCACAATTTCTTCAGCTGTCCGTGTGGCTATCTCAGATGATCCCGCAGATGAAGAAACAGGATGTGGAGGTCCTGGGCTGGTCCATACAGAAATAGTTTGTTGAGATTTGTTTGGAAGATCTTGACTGGCCTGCACAGAACCCTGACCTCAACCCTACTGAACATCTTTGGGATGAATTGGAACGCTGACTGCGAGCCAGGCCTAATCGCCAAACATCAGTGCCCAACCTCAATAATACTCTTGTGCTGAATGGAAGCAAGTCCCCATAGCAATGTTCCAACGTCTAGTGGAAAGCCTTCCCAGAAGAGTGGAGGTTGTTATAGCAAGAAATGGGGGATGAGCTCCCTATTAAGAAAACAAGAGATGGAAATTATTTTCAGATGGAACAAAACTTCACTACCCCTACAAAGATCAATGGGGAATCAGTCGATAGTGACCACATATAAGTACCTGGGAATCGAAATAGACAATAAACTGAAATTCAGTGACAGTGCCTTTGCAAAGATGAAGAAATTGCAACAGAGAATGTTTTTTTTATTATGCAAACTGAACAGTTTTAATGTCCACTGCCATATCCTACAACTGTTCCATAAATCTGTCCTGCAGAGTGTTCTGTCCTTTGGTCTGATATGCGTGTTTGGAACCATGCGACTGCAAGACCAAGTCAAGATTCTGCGCTTGATTAAGACAAAACTCATCCACCTAAAACTGAAAGCATTTTACAGTATTCAGTCCCAGCAGCATACAAGGAGGAAGTAGCTTATGTTAGGCTAGCATACAGCCTATGCGTCGATATACAGTGAGTGAGTAGCAATGTTTTCTATTCATGAGCAGGAGATAGTGCTTATCATGGTCATCCGATAGTATTTCAGTCTTGATGCAAACGTGTATTGAATCAACATCAATAGTACTTATCCCTGCATAGGTCATGAGAACCCTGAATTAATGCATAATATCAGTGATAGCCTTCATTTTTCAGGTCTTCCCAGTCACATTAGTTAGTCACTTATGGTGGCAGTCACACCTCAAATGTTGCACAAATCATTATAGCTATGGGTATTATTTATGGAACACATTCAATTTACCTTGCAGACTGTTCTTCTCACGACTTCCGCCGAAGTCGGTCCCTCTCCTTGTTCGGGTGGCGTTCGGAAGTCGACGTCACCGGCCTTCTAGCCATCGCCGATCCACTTTTTATTTTCCATTTGTTTTGTCTCTGTCTTACACACCTGGTTTTTATCCCCCAATTACCTGTTCATTATTTAACCCTCTGTTCCCCCATGTTTGTTTGAAAGTGATTGTTTCTATGTAGGAAGATCCGTTATTGTGGGCTATGTTTTTGTATTGCATTTATATTATTTTGAGTAAAATACGTCTATTTACTGATATCTGCTGTCCTGCACCTGACTCATATACACCAGCTACTCACAGACTTCCTTACAGTTCTGGATTAGTGTGCCTGTATAACTACACTTTTGCTGTTTTATGTTTTCTATGTTTTAATAGTGCATACTGTTGCTTGAGTAAACTTGATCAAACTAAGTAAACTAAGTAGAGTAAACTTGATAAACCAAGTTGATTTCACCTGTTGGCCTTATCAATGCCACACACTTGTAACTAATTATCAGCAGTGCCCTGGTAGGCTCATTCATACGTTTTAGTTTGTTTTTAAATCCTGTCAAGCCATTCCTCAGTTCCTTTCCAGTTGTGTGTCCATGTTAAGAGTACTTTTGTTTCCTATTTTCCATGTGTTTTATAGTTAATGTCATAACATTAAGATATCATGTAATTTTCTTTTTCATTATTTGAGATATATTGGTATAATAGATTAATTAATCCTTATCACCTTTACCTTTTTGTTATGCAACCTGCTTATGTCTCTCATTTGTTTCAGAACCACACACAAATCCAACTGCACCATGTCCAATCAAAAGTCCTTAATAAACATGTGAACTTCGGCAATGTCTCTGTTACCTACTGTATATTGGGTTTTATAGCCTATTCTTCAGCGGCCATATTGGGAATGAACGCCAGGGGGGCAATGGACAAAATCTGCGATGGCACTATAACCAAAAATAATTATTTTGATATGTCTTAGCTGTGTCTGAAATTGTTGGGTATATAACCCAACAATAACCCAATATAATAAGTCGACAATTTTCACATAGCCGCTGGACTATGGTCAAAATGATCCCTATTATGGACTTAAGAGTACTTTATGATTAGAATTATCTATCACTATATTAATTTAGTGGGTAGATAATAGAGATGTGGCAACATGCCCATGCTAGTATTTGTAATCGTATCTGTAAAAAGCTCTGCGTGGTCAATTTCACGTCTGCAGTAGCCTCACAACATTTACTGTGATACGGCTTCCAGCGGAGGTCAGAGCATTCATACTACTTGCGCTTCAAGAAGCTGTCATACACTTCCAATAAATTGGTCTGCACCTCACCACTCGTAGTGATTCAGGGCTGATCTCTATAGCCATCCAGCTATTTACAAGCAATAGGTTTAATGAAAAGACCTTACGTCTTCTGAGATAGGAATTCAGCCAAGATAGCATGAGGTAAAAAGACTGCACCATTTTCCCACCTGTATCTCCATTCCGAATCTCCCATTGCCCCATAGCAAAATTATCTTCCATTTAGGTTATTGTTTGTGTATTTCACACTGTTGAGGTAAAAAATCGTCGTATAATGCTTGTATGGATGTCAGTACCAATACATGTTCATGTCATCAATCAACTGTAATACTACTTTGACTACCATCACCGATTTCCGTATGCTACCAGCTTATACAAATGGGAGTTAGCATTTAGCAGTCACTTTTTATGAACCTGAAAATGGACAACATCTAAATTATTCAGAGAAAACAGCCAAATCTATCCAAATCGGATTTTAGTAACCACATTGTGGGCCTGTTACAATACATCAATCATATTGATTGATCGATCAATCATCAATCAAATATTCACTTCGTTATATCAGATGTTGAATGTGCACCAATCCAGCATCTTTCTATCCCCCACGGTCTGCATTCCATTGACCTCTTTACCACATCCCCATTACCTCCCTGATCTCTTTTAAGGAGTTCAAGAACATTTGTGTATTTGAAATCCCTACACAAGGTATCAAGAAGTCTTATTTGTGGAATTGTTCTGATAGCCTTTTGTCGAAGTTGTCAAGTGAGTTTGTGTTTATACAGGATGTACCGCCCCCACCTAGGGTCAACCGCATTGTTACAAAATTTGGGAGGCACACAGCATGGCAGTAAGGAGCTGGATTTGGCCTCCGGAGTCACAGCCTCCATGGCGTATTGCTGGTTCAGCATAAATTGCCATTAAGTTGACAGATCGGATGACTCTCGTGATTGGAAAAAACAAGTGATTATATGACTAAATAGATGCTGGCAAAATACCTCCCTGCACATTTTCACTGCAAAAAATCTGCAGATTAAAGGCTCTGCAAAGTCACTGTCTGTCGTCAACTTTCAGCGGGCAGCCTGTAATGTACCTGTGTGTAGCTGGTGTAGAGAGTCAGGCGCAGGACAGCAGATATGAGTAATCAACATACTTTACTCAAAATATACAAAATACAAAGCAATATAGCGAGCCCACAATAATGGACCGATGTACAATGAACAATCACTCACAAACAAACATGGGGAACAGAGGGTTAAATAATAAACAAGTAATTGGGTGAGTGAAGTGAAGTGTGTAAGACAAAACAAATGCAAAATGAAAAGGGCATCCGCGGTGGCTAGAAGGCCTGTGACGTCGACCGCCACCTGAAGAAGGAGAAGGACCGATATCGGCGGAAGTCGTGACAGTACCCGCCCGCCCCTAAAGCGCAGTTCCGACATCGACCTCGGGGACAACCCGGAAGACGAGGCACAGGGAATTCCGGATGGAGACGGTGGAGCTCCTGCAGCATGAAGGGTCCAAGACGTCCTCCACCGGCACCCAGCATCGGTACCCCTCCCACTCCACGAGGTACTGTACAGAATGCCCCTTTCCCGACGCCTCGAGTCCAGGATGGCTCGAACAGCATACGCCGGGACCCCCTCGATGTCCAGAGGGGGCAGAGGGGGGGGGCGCATCTCAGACTCCTGGAGTGGACCAGCCACCACCGGCCTGAGCAGAGACACATGGAATGAGGGATTAATACGCTAATCTGGGGGAAACTGTAACCTGTAGCATACCTCGTTCAGTCTCCTCAGGACTTTGAATGGCCCCGGTCCTGGCAATATGACTGCAGAAACTTACCCACATCCTGGTTTACTCTCTCCATCTGCCCGTTACTCTCAGGGTGAAAACCTGAGGTGAGGCTGACTGAGACCCCCAGACGTTCCATGAACACTCTCCAGACCCTGGACGTGAACTGGGGACCCCGATCAGAAACTATGTCCTCAGGCACCCTGTAGTGCCGGAAGACTGTGTGAACAGGGCCTCCGCAGTCTTTAGGGCCGTAGGGAGACCGGGCAAAGGGAGGAGACGGCAGGACTTAGAAAACTGATCCCCAGGATTGTGGTGTTGCCCTGTCAGGGAGGAAGATCCGTCAGGAAGCCCACCGACAGGTGCGACCACAGCTATTGTGGAATGGGTAGGGGTTGCAACTTCAATCTGGGCAGGTGTCTGAGCAGGAGGAAACATAAACCCTCACATCCTTGGCCAAGGTGGCTCCCCAGTACTTCCCACTAAGGCAACGCAGCATCCGACCGATGCCAGGATGACCAGAGGAGGGTGACGTGTGGGCCCAATAGATCAAACGGTCATGGACAGCAGACGGAATGTACAGGCTCCCAGCTGGACGCTGGGGTGGAGAGCCCTCTGTGCGTAACACCTGCTCAATGTCCGCATCCAGCTCCCACACCACCGGTGTCACCAGGCAAGAGGCCAGAAGTATGGGAGTGTGATCCATGGACCGCCCTTCTGTGTCTTACATCCAGGACAGTGCGTCTGCCTTAGCCTTCTGGGAACCTGGTCTGTAGGACAGAGTGAAAACAAAATGGGTAAAGAACATAGCCCACCTTGCCTGGCAAGGGTTCAGTCTCCTCGCCGCCCGTATGTACTCCAGATTGCGGTGGTCAATCCAGATGAGAAAAGGGCCCCCTCAAGCCAATGCCTTCAGTGTCTTGACAACCGCCAAAAGCTCCTGGTCCCCCACATCGTAGTTTCTCTCCGCCGGGCTGAGCTTCTTCGAAAAGAAAAGACAGGAGTGGAGCTTTGGTGGCGTGCACGGCTCCTATCCCAGTCTCGGACGCATCCACCTCCACTATGAATGCCAAAGAGGGATCCGGATGAGCCAGCACAGGAGCTGAGGTAAACAGAGCCTTCAGGTGACTAAAAACCCTGTCCACCTCACCCGTGTAGAGAGTCAGGCACAGGACAGCAGATGAGTAATCAAAGTACTTTACTCAAAATATACAAAATACAAAGCAATTTAGCGAACCCACAATAACGGACCGATGTACATCGAACAATCACTCAAAAACAAACATGGGGAACAGAGGGTTAAATAATAAATTGGGTGAGTGAAACCAGGTGTGTAAGACAAAGACAAAATAAATGGACTTTGGTGGAAGTTGTGACAGAGCCAAGTTACGCAGAATGCTCATCAGTGTTTCATATTCTTTCCTAACCCTTTCCCCACTTGTTAGATATTTTGCACATTGATAACTTGATAGCAAATGTCCTCGCCATTGTGATTTATAATAATAGCAGGCAGCAATCTAAACGAAAACGTGCAAGGAAAAGTGAACGGGTGAAAATATAAAGCTAGTGGACTGAGATATTCAGCTTCACTCTATCCAATCTTCCAGTCTTTACAGAAAGGTAAACTAGGCAGTTGAGTTATTTAGACAAGCCCAATGACCAACTCTGTCACGACTTCCACCGACGTCGGTTCCTCTCCTTGTTCGGGCTGCGTTCTATGGTCGGCATCACCGGTCTTCTAGCCATCGTCGATCCACTTTTCATTTTCCATTTGTTTTGTCTTGTTTTCCTACACACCTGGTTTTCATTTTCCCTCATTCATTGTTGTGTATTCAACCCTCTGTTCCCCCAATGTCTTTGTGTGGAATTGTTTGTTGTGAGTGCTTGTGCACATGTTTACTGGTGTGCGTCGGGTTTTGTACCCATTTTGTTATTTCTTTATGCCGTTGGTTTTGCAATTAATCTGCTGCGGCTATTACCTAGTTCTGCTCTCCTGCGTCTGACTTCCCTGCCACCAGTTATGCAGCCCTTACACACTCAGACAGTGCAGTATGGTTTAGAAACTGTGACTGACTGACATGAGAAAGATGCTTGCTGATGCCTGAAATAATTACAAAAACAATTACAATATCGACCCAGATGCAGACACAGGAGGCAGATAGTTGGAGTCTTACAATGTTTAATAATCCAAAGGGGAAGGTAAGCAAATGGTCGGAGACAGGCAAAAAGGTGAAAACCAGATCATAGTCCAGGAGGTACAGAGTGGCAGACAGGCTCGTGGTCAAGGCAGGCAGAATTGTCAGGCAGGCAGGTACAGAGTCCAGAAACCTGGCAAGGGTCAAAACCGGGAGGACTAGACAAAGGAGAATAGCAAAAAGGAGTACGGGAAAAACATGCTGGTTGACTTGACTAAACATACAAGACGAACAGGCACAGAGAGACTGGAACCACAGGGATAAATACACTGGGGAGAATAAGCAACACCTGGAGGGGGTGGAGACAATCACAGAAACAGGTGAAACAGATCATCATCGTATCCAGAAAATTGCCCATGTCATTACGATACTCATGTTGTCCCACTACTCGACACACCCCTCATAGATAACATTACAAAACAATTGTTATATTGTTTGGAATGATTTTACCCTATTTTCTTCTAACAGGAAATCCAGATGGCAGCCATTTTACTAAAATGGCCGCCCTGGTTGACTGACAGACTACCTCCAATCTTAAAAATGTTCCTTAAAGTGGGACTGACCCTAAAAAGCAACCAATCCCTTTGAAAATGGCCTATTTGGCATACATTTATTCTAGTGTGAAAATAGGATCATTTTGGTCATGAAGTCAGTCTCGTCTAAAACGAAGTTTGGAACCTCAATGCTTCACAACGATTAAATTAAGATTGGGTTTGAATTTCTTGAACTGCATTGTTGGTTAAGTGGTTAACTGAGGGATGGGCTTGAGAAATGTAAGCGATGCGTATGCATGGACTGACTACCCATGAGATCCATGAGGCTTAGAAAAAAGGTACTAAAAGGTACCTTTTTTCTAATAATTGTTTACAGTGTTTGTTTACAATTACTTTGGTAATAAACAAAGCAGTTAAACAAGCTTATGTTTTGGTATCTAATGGGGTAAGACAATTGACCAGAGCTCATGAGACATTTATAAAAGTTATATTCTTCAATAGGTACTGTATATACACTGAGTGTACAAAACATTAAGAGCACCTGCTCTTTCCATGACAGACTGACTAGATGAATACACGTGAAAGCTATGATCCCTTATTGATGATACTTGTTAAATCCACTTTAGACCGTGTAGATGAAGGGGAAGAGACAGGGTAATGAAGGATTTTTAAGCCTTGAGACAACTGAGACATGGATTGTGTATATGTGCCATTCAGAGGGTGAGTGAATGACAAAATATTTAAGTGCCTTTGAACGGGGTATGGTAGTAGGTACTGAAACCCTAACATAATCGCGGTAATCCTTATTTGACCCCCTCAGTCAACAACCTTAATGTATTTCTGTCCAAGGTGATTGATATATGGTTTACCTGCACAGCCACAACCACAGGCATTTTGTAATGTGTGTTTTTGTGTTGAAATTACTGCAACTCTGCTAAACAATTCTCGCTGATAGTAAAAGAAAAACACTTTGATCGTGTTAGTGTTGCAAAAAGAAGACAAGGGGAACGTTTTAAACATCCCCTGACACCAATTAGAAAACTTTGCAAGATTTTCAGGTAACATTTATTTTTCTGAGACCGACTCTAAACAAAAATGTCTATTGATATTTTCAGTGAGCAATCCAAACAATGATAAAAAAGTCATGACATACTGTATAGCACAAAAGAGTCAGAGCATTCTCTGAATTCTATTTTGTGACACATCACTATTTCATGCTTACTGGTATAGGAATTGAAAATGCATATCATGCTACTTCCGATTGTTTACCTCATGATTAACACAGGTTATACTGAATTACTATCACTCAGTTGCAATGTATGACATGCAAGTATTACTAACTATATGGTTTTTCCCTGTATAGTGCCAGTGGTCTTTTGTTTTCAACACCGATTCCTCATAGAAGAGTGCAATATCAATTTAGCCATTCGCTGCACTGCAGTTAAAATCAATAAAATAAGGCTATTACTGTAAATCCCTGAGGTAATTGCATAGTTTCCTGGTGTTCAACGACTGAACTCTGGCTCTATGTTGTTTTGATGTGACAGAGAGACAGAGATGATCTGATTTAATGGGCTTTGTTCAGGGGTGAGAGATTATGAATTCTCCAGAGATCAATTTTAAGAACAGTGAGCAATGTACTAAATCTGAACCCCTGATACGTGACTATTTTAATGTGTGTGTGTGTGTGTGTGTGTGTGTGTGTGTGTGTGTGTGTGTGTGTGTGTGTGTGTGTGTGTGTGTGTGTGTGTGTGTGTGTGTGTGTGTGTGTGTGTGTGTGTTTGCTTTGATAGTGTGGATATGCACATAAGTGAGGGTGGGAAAAACATCTTTGATTTCTTATATGATTGTGGTTTCTGACATCCACACATGCTTTGAGATACAATATCCAACCCTAGGCATGTCAGGGCCTCAAGTCAAAGAGAACCATATAAGAAGAGAGGCATAACTACTTTCATTTTATATTTATTTAACTAGGCAGTTAAGAAAAAATACATATTTACAATGACAGCCTACTTGTAAAGCCCCCTTAGCCAAACCCTCCCCTAACCCAGACGACACTGGGCCAATTGTGTGCCGCCCTATGATACAGCCCAGGATGGAACCTGGGTCTGTAGTGATGCCTCGAGCACTGCAATGCAGTGCCTTAGACTGCTGCGCCACTTGTGAGTTCCATAAAAAGCAGCATATGAGAGAAGCTTATACAAGCTTTTTTATACAAAAAATAACTAAAAATAAAAATAACAAAACGTCAACACCATATCCAGTTGAACCGAGAGAATAGAACTCAGAGCTATTCAATAGTTAGCTTTACACCCTGCATACAAGTCATCAGGACGTTGTGTTATGGTCCTGTGGAGGTTTACTCAACTTCCTGGTTTATTCCTGGGACATCCCCAAGGAAGATTTTGTGATCTCTATACATTGTATCATGGACCCATGGAGATTTTTTGTCTAGTTCCCAGTTTGTACTTGTGACCAATGCTCCCTCTTATTTTCTTTGGAACTGAGCAACTTTCAGGTCTGCTGAGCCCACACTTGAACATTATGAAAATTCTGTGCAACTTGAACATTATGAAAATTCTGTGCAACTTCTGGCGCATGTTTACTGTTAACACTGAGGCTGTACTCGCTTTAAGTTAATTATAACAGTGGCCAAGTAGACTACTTTGGCTATTTGATCATAATGAAGGTCTATTGTTGTGTCCTACCATAACAAATTATGGAGAAAATCCATCCCACAGCAAGACCGCTACCTCCGCCTTTGTGAAAGGAGGATCAGGAGGAGCACTGCCAGAACCCTGCAAAATGACCTCCAGCAGGCCACAAATGTGCATGTGTCTGCTCAAACGGTCAGAAACAGACTCTATGAGGGTGGTATGAGGGCCCGACGTCCACAGTTTTGCATTTGCCAGAGAACACCAAGATTGGCAAATTTGCCACTGGCACCCTGTGCTCTTCACAGATGAAAGCAGGTTCACACTGAGCACATATGTGACAGACGTGACAGTCTGGAGACGCTGTGGAGAATGTTCTGCTGCCTGCAACATCCTCCAGCATGACCGGTTTGGTGGGTCAGTCATGGTGTGGGGTGGCATTTCTTTGGGGGGGCCGCACAGCCCTCCATGTGCTCACCAGTGGTAGCCTGACTGCCATTAGGTACCGAGATGAGATCCTCAGACCCCTTGTGAGACCATATGCTGGTGCGGTTGGCCCTGGGTTCCTCCTAATGCAAGACAATGCTAGACCTCATGTGGCCGGAGTCTGTTAGCAGTTCCTGCAAGAGGAAGGCATTGATGCTATGGACTGGCCCGCCCATTCCCCAGACCTGAATCCAATTGAGCACATCTGGGACATCATGTCTTGCTCCATCCACCAACGCCACGTTGCGCCACAGACTGTCCAGGAGTTGGCGGATGCTTTAGTCCAGGTCTGGGAGGAGATCCCTCAGGAGACCATCCGCCACCTCATCAGGAGCATGCCCAGGCATTGTAGGGAGGTCATACAGGCACGTGGAGGCCACACACTACTGAGCCTCATTTTGACTTGTTTTAAGGACATTACTTTAAAGTTGGATCAGCCTGTAGTGTGGTTTTCCACTTTAATTTTGAGTGTGACTCCAAATCCAGACCTCCATGGGTTGATAAATTTGATTTCCATTGATCATTTTTGTGTGATTTTGCTGTCAGCACATTCAACTATGTAAAGAAAAAAGTATTTAATAAGAATATTTCATTCATTCAGATCTAGGATGTGTTATTTTAGTGTTCCCTTTATTTTTTTGAGCAGTGTATTTCTTATGTAACTATGTGGGTAAATATATATGAAACAACAAAAAGCTGTAAAATCCTAAAACCTTGAATGCCAACAGTGTGCAAAGCTGTCAAGGCAAAAGTTGTCTACTTTGAAGAATCTAAAATATTAAACATATTTTGATTTGGTTAACACTTTTTTTGTTACTACATGTTTCCATATGTGTTATTTTATAGTTTTGATGTCTTCAGTATTATGCTACAATGAAGAAAATAGTGAAAATAAAGAAACTTTTGACTGGTCTACTGAATGTACCTGAATGTACCTACTGTATATACACTACCGTTCAAAAGTTTGGGGTCACATAAAAGTCATTTTTTAAAGAAAAGCACTTTTTGTCCATTTAAATAATATCAATTGGATCAGAAATACAGTGTAAACATTGTTAATGTTTTAAATTACTATTGTATTTGGAAACTGAAGATGTTTTAAAGAAATAACTTTCTTCTGAAACACGTCAGTCTATTCTTGTTCTGAGAAATGAGGGCTATTCCATGCGAGAAATTGCCAAAAAACTGAAGATCTGGTACAACGCTGTGTACTACTCCCTTCACAGAACTACGCAAACTTGCTCTAACCAGAATAGAAAGAGGAGTGGGAGGCCCCGGTGCACAACTGAGCAAGAGGACAAGTACAATAGAGTGTCTCGTTTGAGAAACAGACACCTCACAAGTTGTCAGCTGGCAGCTTCATTAAATAGTACCCGCAAAACACCAGTCTCAATGTCCACAGTGAAGAGGCATCTCTGGGATGCTGGCCTTCGAGGCAGAGTTCCTCTGTCCAGTGTCTGTGTTCTTTTGCCCATCTTAATCTTTTATTTTTATTGGCCAGTCTGAGATATGGCTTTTCCTTTTCAACTCTGACTAGAAGGCCACCATCCCGGAGTCGCCTCTTCACTGTTGACATTGAGACTGGTGTTTTGCTGAAGTGTAAGAGTATATCAAAAAAGGTTTGGTATACCTCCACTGGTATGCTATCCAGCCCTGGAGTTTTCCCGGACTTAAAGACTTTCATTGATTGCATTAATAAGTTCATTCTCTGTAATGTAAGTCTTTCTGTACAGCTGTTAATTTTACATTATTAATAAAAAAAATTGTAAATTATTTTTGGTAGCATTTCCATGTTAAAGATTTAAAAAAAATAATTTGCAATATTCCATCCAGTTCAAATTATTTTTAAAATGCATATAACAGTTGATCTTTCTTGAATAAGTTCCTCCATTTATTTTTGTTTTTCCTCAAACTTATTCTGAGCCTCTATGGCACAGTTTGTATTGCTATCTAACTGTACTGTTAGTCCATCCATTTCCTTTGTAAATATGGACTCTTTTGACCTGTGTAGCAAGGATCGGACCAAAATGCAACGTGGTAATTTGGATTCATGGTTCTTTAATAAAGAAACTACACATGAACAAACTAAAAAAACAAGAAACGTAACGCAAAAACCTAAACAGTCTATCTGGTGCAAACTAACACAGAGACAGGAACAATCACCCATGAAACACTCAAAGAATATGGCTGCCTAAGTATGGTTCCCAATCAGAGACAACGATAAACACCTGCCTCTGATTGAGAACCACTTCAGGCAATCATAGACTTTCCTAGATAACCTTACTATATCACAATCCCAATACCTACAAAAAAAACAAGACAAAACACACCACATAATAAACCCATGTCACACCCTGGCCTGACCAAAATAATAAAGAAAACAAAAAAATACTAAGACCAGGGCGTAGTGACAGACACTACCGGCCGCACACCTAAACCCATAGGGGAGGGTCCGGGTGGGTGTCTGTCCACGGTGGCGGCTCCGGCGCGGGACGTGGACCCCACTCCAACAAAGTCTTAGTCCCCTTGCATCGCATCCTTTGATTGGCGACTCTCGCCGCCGACCTTGGCCTAGTAACCCTCACCAAGGACCCCAATGGACTGAGGGGTAGCTCGGGACTGAGGGGTAGCTCGGGACTGAGGGGTAGCTCGGGACTGAGGGGTAGCTCAGCACTGAGAGGAAGCTCAGGCAGGTTAATGGAACTGGCAAATCCAGGCCTACTGGTGGTTCTGGCAGATTCTGGCTGACTGGCGGCTCTGACAGATCCTGGCTGACTGGCGGCTCTGACAGATCCTGGCTGACTGGCGGATCTGGAAGATCCTGGCTGACTGGCGGCTCTGGCTGCTCCATGCTGACTGGCAGCTCTGGCTGCTCCATGCTCTCTGGCTGCTCCATGCTGACTGGCGGCTCTGGCTGCTCCATGCTGACTGACGGCTCCGGCTGCTCCATGCTGACTGACGGCTCCGTCTGCTCCATGCTGACTGGCGGCTCCGTCTGCTCCTTGCAGACTGGCGGCTCCGTCTGCTCCTTGCAGACTGGCGGCTCCGTCTGCTCCTTGCAGACTGGCAGCACTGGCGGCTCCTTGCAGACTGGCAGCTCTGGCGTCTCCTTGCAGACTGGCGGCTCCTTGCAGACTGGCATCTCTGGCGGCTCCTTGCAGACTGGCAGCTCTGGCGGCTCCTTGCAGACTGGCAGCTCCTTGCAGACTGGCAGCTCCTGGCAGCTCCTTAGACTGGCAGCTCTGGCTGCTCCTTACAGACTGGCAGCTCTGGCTGCTCCTTACAGACTGGCAGCTCTGAACAGGCAGGAGACTCCAGCAGCGCTGTAGAGGAGGAAGGCTCTGGCACCGCTAAACAGGCGGGAGACTCCGACAGCGCTGTAGAGTTTAAAGGGACAACCTGCAGTTCAAATAATAAGTGGTTACGCCGCCACTATTTTGTCAAAAAGCAATGTTTACAAACAATGGAGTAAAATAAGCTTACATTTTGGTTTGAAATAAACTCATTAGGGATTAATAAATTCACAATTCACAAGAACGATCTACTCCAATGTAATCCTTTAGAGTTTGGGCTTTGATAAAATATGTTGAGAGAACAAGTGAACTACTGTCTCATCTCACCATTATTCCTGGTCTCCAGAACCTTCTTGTAGCTGTCATCTGAAACAGATCAAAACAACACAAGGAAATGAATAGCCAACACAAGGTGTGTGTACATGTGCGAGTGTATGCGTGTGTATTTGTTTTTTACCTAATCTACTCCTTGGGGTAACATCCTCAGTCATGTTTCTCAAGTCAGTTTCATAGATGGAGTCTTCATAGATTTCGTCTCTGCTATTATAAAATTTGTCCCCTGAAATACTTTGTTTCCACTTACATCTTCATTGGCATAAACAATGTCCCCAGACATCTCAATTGTCTTTCACCGTCTCAACTTGAGTGCCGTCCAGTGAGTCTGGGGTGTACTATATGTCACAGACATGACAACAGACACGACAATGCAAGGAACTAGAGGGAAGGAAGAAAACAAAGGCTATTTGTTGACAGTTTTTGTTACAACATGATACAGTATGTATCAGCCCCAAGCAAATGTAACTATTTTCCCTAAATCCCCAGCCCTTCATTTTCACATTCTTGTTTCCGATATGAAATGGCTTACTAGTTAGAGGTGCGTGCTGGTAGCATACAATCGGCACCAGTTCTGATACCTAAAATTAGATGTTTCCCTTTTTCTGCAAGGGCCACAGCTTTTGTGGAGTCACTAGTAAAGAAGCTTAATGGGTGACATGTTCAGAGAGTCCTTAGAGCCCAGGTTGGGCCAAAGAGAAGGACGGTAGCAACACTGTTAGGCAACACTTTATTTGGATAGTGCCAAGTAGATGGTTTGTAGATTTCATTAACTCTACACAACATTTCAACTGACTATATACTAACCCTAAACGTAAACCTTATTCTAACCCTGAACTTAACCCTTAACCTAACTCTTACCCTAACCCTTATTCTAAAGCTAACCCATACCCTAACCATAGCAATCAGTTGGTTATCAACAGATAGTTTGTTGATAGAATAACCCTCTGTAGATCCTCTGCATTGCCTTCAGAAAGTGTTAATATCCATTGACTTATTCCAGAGTTTGTGTTAAAGCCTGAATTCAAAATGTATTAAACATACATTTTATGCACCCATCTATACACAATAACCCATAATGACAAAGTGAAAACAACATGTTTTTAGAGATATTTGTAAATTCATTGAAAATGAAAAACAACTTTCTCACATAAGTATTCAATACATGTCATAATCATTATTTGGCAGCGATTACAGCTGTGAGTCTTTCTGGGTAAGTTTGTAAGAGCTTTGCACACATGGATTGTACAACATTTTCAGATTATTCTTTAAAATAAATCTTCAAGCTCTGTTCTGTTGGTTGTTGATCGTTACGAGACAACCATTTTCAAGTCTTGCCATAGATTCCAAAACTGGAACTAGGCCACTCAGGAATTGTTAATGTCATCTTGGTAAGCAACTCCAGTGTATTTTTGGCCTTGTGTTTTAGGTTAATGTCCTGCTGAAAGGTGAGTTTGTCTCCCAGTGTCTGTTGGAAAGCAGACTGAACCAGGTTTTCATCTAGGATTTTGCCTGTGCTTAGTTCTATTCTGTTTCGTTTTATCAACAACAAAAAACTACCCAGGCCTTTCCAATGACAAGCATAACCATAACATGATGCAGCCACCAACATGCTTGAAAATATGAATAGTGGTACTCAGTGATGTGTTTTGTTGGATTTGCCCCAAACATAACGCTTTGCATTGAGGACATAAAGTTAATTTCTTTGACACGTTTTTTGCAGTTCTACTTTAGTTCCTTATTCCAAACAGGATGTTTTTTAATATTTGTTTTCTGTACTGGCTTCCTTCTTTTAACTCTGTAGTTTCTCCACAATATTAACCTAAACAACAATGTTTTTGATCCACCCTCAGCATTCTCATATAACAGCCATTAAACTCTAAGTTTTTTAAAGTCACCATTGGCCTCATGGTGAAATCCCTGAGCGGTTTCGTTCCTCTCTGGCAACTGAGTTAGGAAAGATGCCTGTATCTTTTGTAGTGACTGTGCCTATTGATACACCTTTCAAAGTGTAATTAAAATCCATGGTCAAAGAAATATTCAATGTCTGCTTTTTATTTTTTTTACCTATCTACCTTTGCTAGGCATTGAGCAATCTCATTGGTCTTTCTGGTTGAATCTGTGTTTGAAATTCACTGCTCGACTTAGGGACCTTTCAGATAATTATACGTGTGGGGTACAGAGATGAGGTAGTTATTCAAAAATGATGTTCAACACTATTATTGCACATAGAGTGAGTCCATACAAATTATTATGTGAGTTGGTAATTTTTACTCCTGAACTTATTTAGGCTTGCCATAGCAAAGTGGTTGAATAGTTAATGACTCAATACTTTTTAGTTTTTATGAATTTGTAAATCAAAATGTAAAAGCATAATTCCACTGAAATTTGGGGGTATTGTGTGTAGGCCGGTGGCACAAAATCTCAATTCAACCCATTGTAAAATTCAGGCTGTAACAAAACAAAATGTGGAAAAGGTCAAAGTGCTGTCATTACATTTTGTCAGTTGGTTATTGTCATGCAAAAGACTCCCATTCTTTTTCAATGGTCAAATGGACTTTTATTTAACATAAACACATTTCGCATCTCCAACCCTCCAGATATACAAGTGGCAAACAAGCCGTTTATGTGCGCCTTTCTGCTGCCCATCTGTTCTCTCATCAAGTGATCATATTTGCACCCATCAGACTATTTTAGTCTTGTCTTTACTGTTAGTTTAGATTTAGAATGGCCAATTAACAAATGGGCAGGAACAGGCATGGGAAAAAATTAATCATTCATATGCACTCAAATAGTGAATGCTTTCCAGCCAGTTCGTTTTTTCGATGATGGGCTACTTCAGTTTTACAGGGAGCATGTGCTTAATAATATAATAATCTGAGAAATCAATATAGGAGCAGCTGGGATCCTGCTATATTTAGTGGGTGCCATCAAAACTCCACTTTCACACAGGATTGCCTATAGAAATGTCTGGGCTTATAAGAACACTTATTTCACTCCACGCATCAACCACTGTTTGAGGAGCATGCTTTAAAACCTGTTAAAGATAGGGCTGACTTCTGCCCCCTTTGGAGGAATTGGGTACCCATAGTAAACTGAAAACTGAAAAAAAATCTGTCAAAAATTGCTAATATATGCATATAATAATTATTATTGGATAGAAAACACTCTAAAGCTTCTAAAAACGTTGGAATTATGTCTGTAAGTATAGCAGAACTCACAGGGCAGGCATTCTTCCAAACTAGTTTTTGTGGTCATGAAAGTTGGGGCAACTTTGACGTCATCGCCCCCACCCTTCCCAACCAGTTATGGATCTGGGGAGACTTTCTATGTCTTCCACTAGATGTCCTCATTCAGTAGAGCTTAATCGTTCAAATCCCGCGAGAATTGGCCCTATGGGAGTGAAATTAGTGTGTGCCAGGAGAAAATACCTTGTGCGTTGGGGCGCGAATTGGTCCCGGCCATTCCTTTGTTCCAGCACTCCTGGGAAGAGCTAACGATGACCGGTTGAATAGAAATTTGTTTTGTGTGTTTAAAACATCATAAAGCTTGATTCTGCACTTAGTTTGACCTGTTTAGTCGACATATAGTATGTAATTTTGAAGTTTTGATGCGCAACTTTTCCGGACCAGAGGACATTTTGGGTGCATTTCAGCTGATGTTATTAGCAGTAGCTAATACAAAGACGCAAGACTTGAAACCAAACAATGTATTGGGTAAGTATGAAGCCTTCCAGAACATTCTGAACGAAGACTATCGAAGGTAAGGGAATATTTATGCTGAAATCTGTGTTTCTGTTGACTCCAACATTACGGAGAAATTTAGCTTATATCTGAGCGCCGTCTCAGAATATTGAATAGTGTGCGATTTCTGTAACGTTAAAAATAAATGTAACAAAGCGATTGCATAAAGAAGCAGTGTATCTTTCTAACTATATGTAGAACATGTATATTTAGTCAAAGTTTATGATGTCTATTTACCTTATCTTGCCGCGCTACCTAGATTTCCTGCGGACATTTTTGAGTATTTTCTGAACATGAATTCAATGTAAATGGACATTTATGGATATAAATGGCATATTATTGAAAAAAAAAACAATGTACTGAGTAACATGTCCTATTACTGTCATCTGATGAAGATTTTCAAAAGGTTAGTGAGCGATTTATTTTTTAATCCTGCGTTTGTTGATTGCATGTTTTGGCTATTGAAATGAGCTGTGTCTGGTGGTGGTTTTACATATATATGTGCTATGTTTTCGCCGTAAAACATTTTAGAAATCTGACTTGCTGGCTAAATGAACAAGATGTTTATCTTTCATTTGAGCTATTGGACTTGTTAATGTGTGGAGGTTAAATATTTTTAAGAATATTTTTGCGTTCCATGCGCCACCGTTTCAGCTGCACGTGGGAGGGTTGATTCCCAATTGGGAACCAATATCGTAAACAGGTTAATGTGTGGAGGTTAAATATTTCTAAGAATATTTTTGCGTTCCATGCGCCACCGTTCCAGCTGAACGTGGGAGGGTAGGTTCCCAGCTGGGAACCATGATCCCTAAAAAGATTTATTACCTGCGTGACATTCCGCCCAAACTCTGTATGCCATGAGAAAGTTTGGAGTGTAGCATAAGGTAACCAGTCCATCCAGTATGCAAAATAATACAGTCCACATTCAAATGCTAGAATTTGTTACATTTTGGAGTATAGGTTAGACAAATTATGTACTAAAGACATCTTAAATCAGATGTATTTTTTCTACTGTGCTATGTATTGTATATAATGCACAATCATTATTTTAGTTTTTTGTTTTGGGGGGGGCTTGGGGTCATATATAGTCCTATGCCTATGCATCAGCTCAAATATGCATATGTGTGTTTTAAATTAATCACCACCTGTCCATTTCATTGTGTTATGCTTTGAAACAACATCCACAACGACCATGTGTTCCAATCAGTTTCAACCTGTTGTTGAACTTCTTTTTTTCAAATTGATCATCACATTAAGGTTAGTTTTAAAAGCCCGATACAGTCTTGATGATAAGTGTTTGATGTGATTGATTTCTATTTGCATTGATCTTAGAGTGGTTAGTGGGACAAGGGAGCGCTAAGTACTAGGCCATTAGCGACCAGATAGTCATTAGCAAGTTGGGTACTACCAACACATGTCCAGAGTGCATAAAAGGAGATTACCATGACTCAATGGTCACGTGGAATTTTACTGCAACATGACTGCAGACGTGGCAATAATACAGTCACCGTAACAGCACTAGGTGTAAATAATTTCTGAAGGCACTGTGTATGGGACCATCCAAATCAAGTGTTACACTGTTACATTGGTGCCGTGAACTGGATCACTGGATCACATCAAAAAACCAAACCTCAGGTCCAAACCTCATGTCTCTATCATAATATGTTCAAAAGTAGGATGGCCAAAATTATAGAGACTAAATCAATTGAGGGCAGAGAAAAAAAAGTGGTCTAATATCAAGAAATTTGCATGGTGTCAGCTAGGCTGGATTCCGTGAAAGAATTAAGGATAGTTGCAACCTGACAGGTTCACGTTCCCATTGAACTCGTCACTTTTTTACAGGACATAAAACAATATAAGTTAAGATGGATATCAATTTTGAGACATGACATGTAGTATTTTCATATTTTAGTATATACTCTTCATATTAATTCCTCACAAAAACAAGTGTATTAGGCTACGGAATCGAACATTTTGGATGTAATGTTAATGACATGTTAGAGCAAGACCCACTGAATGATTCAAACACCCTACATTTGGTCAATGATCTTTTGGGGTACATATTGGGAAACAACAAACACATGAGAATTCAAAATAATGTTAACCTTTTCACACGTACAAACACACTGGTGTGATCAATCTACAGTGGTCCCTGTGGCTTACAATCAAACCGGTGTGATTAGAAAGCTTATTTAGAATGCTTATTTAAAAACGGCCAGTTTCGAATGACGAAACAATCAGCATTTGAGCTGGCCACACATTTTTTTCAGAAATGTTTTGCACAAACTCAGTCAAACACACTTACAAAACTATGTCGTGAATGTGAGCAGTTTATTTTTGGATGCAATGTTCAGACATTCACAGAAGTATCTACAACATAACACAATCATCCAAACTGAAAAAATGTGGGCTTTGTCCAAGCGCTAACTGAGGAAAGATTGACATAACACAAGAGGTCATATTTTTTAACTCTCGGTTGACAAACTACAATATGAATCAGCTAATAGCAATTACTACTATAATTAATCACATCACGGGTGAGCTCACCATGGATCGATTGATTAAATTAATTTAAATTAAATAAATTGGGTAAAACACTTTCTAGAAATCGAATGTAATCTGACGATGAGTAGTTTCTGAGCGAAGCCATGCTTTTTTTCTCACAAAAACCAGATAATAAGAGAAGACAAGATGAGTTTGGTCTGTTTATACTGTAGTATACATGTTGACGGGGGTGTGTCGTCTAACATAGTTCACATCCCACCATTCACTTCCGGAAGTTCTTAAATTTGTGAACCTTACTCACCTCATTTTGTTATAACATCTTTGGTCCGACAGACTGATGTGAAACCCCGAATGCATTGTATGTCAACAAACATGGCTCCACACATAGCTGGAATTAGCTTAGCTCATCATACAACCTTCAAAAAAATATTTTGCACACATAATATGTGCCCATTACAATCTATAAAATAATCGGAATGCCTGATTAGTTAATAGTACTTGAAAACATGTGAATAAAACAGTAAATATATAAATAATTACCACACAAAACATTTTCAGAAACTGATTTATTGATACAAGTGATGTGTGCCGGCAGTCAATAACGTACCCTCTCACTCCCACTCTGAGCCATTCAGTGTTGCTGCTTATGTATGTTTATGTATGTAGCTAGTGAGATAAGCTGTAGCATTAACAATATCTTTCAAAAGGAGACAACTCACAAATGCGGAAATTCTAGAGATTTTTTAAATTCTGATGAGTCTGAGTATGAAAGTCAGGAATCAGATTCTGACAGTGAGTAGCTGCCCCCCATCCTTGAAGCCATTGAGAACCCTGAATCTGAGGTCTCATTGTCCACTGACAAAGTCCCAGGTCCTTTTGAAGATGCTGGTGGTGATGGAGACAGACTGACAGTGGATGAAGTACAGGAGTTCTGTGGTAGCTGGAAGGCCGCCAGCCTATTATATACTGTAGGTCCTGGATGGCAGGAAGCTTGGCCCCAGTGATATACTGGGCCGTTCATACTACCCTCTGTAGCGCCTTAGTCAGATGTCGAGCGGTTGACTGCGATGCGGGCAACAGATGGAAAATGTGAAGACGTGGGTTCAGATCCTGTTCTGATGGGAGATGCGGAAAATGTCTGCAGACTTGAACTGCATAAACAATTGGGAAGTGCTTGAGTAATTTTGTCCGGGTCAGAAATGTCTAAAAAAAAGATTACTTTTATGTGAATGAATGAGGAGGCGGAAAACACCTAATTCAAACTGTTCTTAGAAAATAAAAACTTTATAGAAAATCATTTGAAATTGACAAGATGAAAACAGCCTATGAATTAAAAAAGGCTGCATGCCTTAGTTTGAGGGCAAGTACTGTACTGTTGTACTGTTGCAATCACATTCTGGAATGGAGAGAACATTCTAACATCACGTGCATAAAAGACTCACGTATGAAAAGGTTAATTAATGTGGTCAAAAATTCAGTGGAAGACTGAATGTCAAGGATCATAACTGACACATTGAGAACCCATACAGTCAACTCCAGTTACAATAAGTCATGTTTTGAGATAATGTTTTGGTCTGGTTTTGTTTCTATTCACATTTGAAAGGGGAAGGTGCCTTACAAGCTATTTTATTTAGAATTTGAGGACCCCTGTAGGTGTAAAGTAAAATATATAAACCAAATATTTAATGAAACAATGCATTTGGCCTTAATGATAGCCCATAGATGCTCATTTTTGTTAAATGGAAGTAAGTTTTGAAGTGTCTGTCCTATATCTGAGAGATATAAGAAAGCTCAGGAAATATTGTATATTTTTTGGTACCCATATTTAACCACTTTCTGTGGCACAAAACTACTTCCATAATTTGCTTTAACGGGTACCGGGTTACCTACAGTCGATGCACGTGACACTTGTAGGGTCATAGAGCAAAATGGAGAACACCACCCTAATACACCGAACAAAAATATAAACCCAACATGCAACAGTTACAGTTCATATAAGGAAATCAGTCATTTGAAATACATTCATTAGGCCTTAACCCTCCCATCGTCCTCGTATTGTTTCTAGACCCCGCGTCCTCCGGGTTACCTGGCCCGTATTGGCCCGTATAAGGCCCAATGGGTGCAAATGTGACAGCATGCATGTGAACAGCATTTGCAGATGTATTTCTTACACCTGCAGCACACCATGTGTGTCTTGGAGTCCTTGTTCAGTGGGCAGAGCTGACACCTCTTTCTCTTACTTTCCCCAGGGGCCGGGGCAGCGCACGGGGCAGCGGCGGGCTCCTCGGGCTGTTGATCAAGAGCCGCCGTAGCACTCTGTAGGACTTTGACAAGCGCTGACGCCGCTTCGGTGCGAGGGAGATGCTGCCTTCTTTGGATCAACGGCTTGACAAGTGCCTTTCCCAGCTGCTCCAGGAACAGCCTCCTCTTGTTCCGCTTGCTAGGCATCCAGTCAGGCTTGATCTCGCGCCATATGACAAAGGTGTTATAGGAGGACACGTCGAGGATGTTGTGGAAGATGACCAGGGGCCAGCGGGTAGTCATACGTCTGCAGCTGTATGTGCCGACCACCTTGTCCAGGTTGTCCACGCCACCCTTGTTGCAGTTGTAGTCTAGGATGAGGGCCGGCTTCCTGACGCGGCGATCGCTGACTTGGGCCTCTGTGGGCAGCGTGCTCAGAAGCAGCACGTTCTTGTTTTTCTTTACCAGGTAGGACACTAGAGTGGTGGTGGGTGTGAAGGCAAACCTGGAGGACAGGACCTGTCTGACTCGAGCAGTGCCAGCGGGAGCTTGTTCTCACGGTGCCCACCACGGTGAGGTTTCTCTTGAGGAGCCGCTGTCCCAGTACGTAGGAGGTGAAGAAATTGTCACACGTGACGTTGCGACCGCTCAGTCCCGTTGTCAGATCAAGGACGACGCGCATCCCCTGGTTCTTCTCGGGGCCTCTCCCGGCCGCCTTGCCCGTGTACACTTGCATCTTCCAAGCGTAGCTGGACTTTGCGTCGCAGGCCACCCACGACTTGATGCTGTATTTCGCCGGCTTGCTGAGGATGTACTGACGGAAAGGACAGCGGCCTTTGGCAAGGGGAGAAGAGATTGGCGTCATTACCGGCTCGTTGGGGCCAATTAGTGCTACGTTATACATATACTAGCTCTCTCTACACACACGCACACACACACACGCACATGCACAGTACCTCTGAATGGGACCAGTTGCTCGTCCACCTCACCTCGGGCCCCAGGTTGTAGAGGGCCAACAGCCGCTCCTCCCACAGGTCCCAGACCACTCGTATGGCTGCGAGTTTGTCTGTGGCGAGCATCGCGGGTCACGACTGGCGGTCGTAGAATCGCAGCAGCCTCGAGTACTTATGAAAGACCTTGAGCGGCATGGTGGCTCGGAACACAGACCTGCCGCTCTCCGCGTCCCAAAAGCTGGCCGCGGCCTCGCCTCGGGACCTGTAGACGGCCGCTAGGATCAGCAGCCCTACGGAGGCGCGCAGGTCGGTGACGTCCGTTGCCGTACGTCTTGCCCATGATATCGCGTGGGGAGTCTCGTCTGGCCTGGCGTGGCAGATCGTCACATCTACAAGATGTGACGGCGGCCGTAGGCCACGGGGGACCATTTGATCAGCATTTTTTCGACAGCAATGGCGTCTCCTTTTGGGCTCGAGCCGAGGCCATCTCTTCCTCGGGGGCTTCATCGTGTTCGTCCTCGCGTTCGTCCTCGGGGCTTCTTCTGGGTCTTACTCCGAGGAATGCGAAGACGCCTCGCGCTCTGGGTTGCATTCCACCCCATCTTTGTCTTCCGGAACCTCCTCCTCCTCGGAATCGGAGTAGTCTTCATGGTCGACGCTGGAGAAGATATGTTCTAGGACCTGCGCTGCGGTGAAACGCGCGGCCACCGATTGGTCCACTGAGCAGCGGCGGGGGAAAGCACGCGGCATGGGGAGGTAACGATGGCTTTGTGTGCCGCTGACAATATCAGTATCCTCTCTACGGCCAGTTTACGGGGGAGATGACGTCAATCGACGAGGCCCCTGTCGCCCCCCTGTTGCGAGTGTAGCCGTGTGTGCAGTTCACCCGTGCACCACTGGGCTGTCCTCTTGCACATACACACACAGCGGGGTATGTCTGGACATGTGTAGCCCTGGCTGGGTCACTCTGATCCCGAGCACAGCGGGGGAGTCCCCAATTCACACGGTACACACAATAACACACGCCTTGCTAGTGCTGGCTGGCTGAGCAGATGGGTCACGCTGACACCAGGACGGCGCGGGAGAACCCTTGAAACTCAGTGCCTGGGCTTCGCTGACCTCAGGACGGCGCAGCAGGGGAGCCACCGCACACGGTACATACAATAACACACGCCTTGCTAGTGCTGGCTGGCTGGCTGGCTGGCTGGCTGGCTGGCTGGCTGGCTGGCTGAGCGGATGGGTCACGCTGACCCCCAGGACCACAGCGCGGAGCCACCGCACACGGTATACACAATACCACACACCTTGCTAGTGCTGGCTGGCTGAGAAACTCAGGGCCTGGGTCACTCTGACATCCAGGACCATGGGAGGGTTTTAACAACCCAGTGTGTTGGGACATAAACCCATCACATATAGTTTGGGTATTGACGCACCAGCGGTATCCTAATTTAAATTTTGATTGCATATTTTTGCCTTCTCTTACCATCCCATCCCCTCCCTTTCCCACACACACAATCAAGATGCAATGTTGAAATAATTAATTGATATTGTCTGCCTTTCACAACACACATCATGTCAGAGTACAGTATTTACAAGAATATATATATTTTTAAATAGCACATTGAAACAAAACACTGCTGTGTAAATATGTATTATTTCACAAGATAGGATTTTACAAGATAGGATTGATTTATGTATTCATATTTAGAATGTATTTATATTATTTCATTAACCAAACAGTCCAAAGCCTCAGTAGAACTTGATGTGCACACTCAGATTGCAATCAAAGAAAAACAAAGCATGAGTGCATGTGACACTGTCCCTTCTACGAAACGGTTGAGCTAACGCGATTAGCATGAAGTTGTAAGTAATCAAGAAAATATCCCAAGACATAGACATATCTGATATTGTCAGAAAGTTTAAATTCTTGTTAATCTAACTTGACTGTCCAATTTACAGTAGCTACTACAGTAAAATAATACCATGCTATTGTTTGAGGACAGTGCACAATTTTTAAAAGAAAAATTATTAATAAACAAATTAGGCACATTTGGGCAGTCTTGACACAAAATGTTGAACAGAAATGCAATGCTTCATTGTATCAGTCAAAAACGGTCCACATACACTGGTGCGATCTAGGTGCCAAAATCTAAATTGCACCTGGGCTGGAATAATACATGATGGCCTTTATTACTCAGAACAAGAATAGACTTATGACTTTCAGAAGAAAGTCTTTGTTTCTTACCATTTTGAGCCTGTAATTGAACCCACAAATGATGATGCTCCCAGTTACTCAACTAGTCTAAAGAAGGACAGTTTTATTGCTTCAGTTTGATTTGTTACAGTTTTTAGCTGTGCTAACATAATTGCAAATGGGTTTTCTAATGGTCAATTAGCCTTTTAAAGTGACAAACTTGGTTTAGCTAACACAACGTGCCATTGGAACACAGGCGCGAAGGTTGCTGATAATGGGCCTCTGTACGCCTATGTGGACATTTCATTAAAAAAATCTGCCGTTTCCAGCTACAATATACATTTACAATGTCTGCACTGTATTTCTGATCAATTCAATGTTATTTTAATGGACAAAAAAATGTGCTTTACTTTCAAAAACAAGGACATTTCTAAGTGACCCCAAACTTTTGAACGGTAGTATATCTCATCAACATATTGTACAGACTATGGTTACACATAATTCTAATCAATTTAATCAATCTAATCAATTAATCAATTTCATACTGATACGATTATACATTATACTTAGTCATTCATATAAATTCCATCAACAAGTAGTCCCAGAGTTAATGATCCAAGGTCAGTTTTACATTTCAAGTCCTGATGATTATGATGACTGCCCGTGTTAGAATAAAAAATACAAGGCTTAATCATGCTCTCTATCCATGTGTTTCTCGTCTGTAGGTATGTTTTGATGTGAGAGAGGAAAACAGTCCCGTCATCACCTCCTCAACCGCTCTTAACCTCTAGTGACACCCCATCCTGTGAACGGGACTGTTGTCATCATCTGACACTAATTAGCATAACGCAACGGACATAAATCTTCCTAGAAAATATTCCTATTCATGAAAATCACAAGTGAAATATATTGGAACACAGCTTAGCCTTTTTTTAATCACCCTATCATCTCAGATTTTCAAAATATGCTTTACAGCCAAAGCTAGACAAGCATTTGTGTAAGTTTATCGATAGGCTAGCATAGCATTATGCCTTGCTAGCAGCAGGCAACCTTGTCACGAAAATCAGAAAGCAATCAAATTAAAATGTTTACCTTTGATGAACTTCGGATGTTTTCACTCACGAGACTCCCAGTTAGATAGCCAAAGTTCATTTTTTTCCCAAAATATTATTTTTGTAGGCGAAATAGATCCGTTTGTTCTTCACGTTTGGCTGAGAAATCCACCGGAAATTGCGGTCACGACAACACCGAAAAATATTCAAAATTAGCTCCATAATATCGACAGAAACAGGGCAAACGTTGTATATAATCAATCCTCAATGTGTTTTCAAATATCTATTCGATAATATATCAACCGGGACAATTAGTTTCTCAGTAGAAGCGATTGGAATACTGGCTACGTCTGTATTTTACGCGAGAATTTCTCTGGGAGCATCAGGTGACCACTTGCGCAATGAAGCCACCTACGGGTATTCTTCAACACAAATGCGTAAAACTACGTCACAATGCTGTAGACACCTTGGGGAATACGTAGAAAGCATAATCTGGTTGATAGGGCATTCACAGCTCAATAGGGACGCATCGGAACGCAGGGCTTTCAAAAGTTGAGTCACTTCCGGATTTGATTTTTCTCAGGCTTTCGCCTGTAACATCAGTTCTGTTATACTCACAGACAATATTTTTACAGTTTTGGAAACTTTAGAGTGTAAGCTGTCAATTATATGCATATTCTAGCATCTTGTCCTGACAAAATATCCCGTTTAATTTGGGAACGTTATTTTTCCAAAAATGAAAATACTGCCCCCTAGTACCAACAGGTTATTAAGATAACCTTCTGGCCAACTGGGGGCTCAACGCTGGTTAGGAGACACCGCTAGAGACACTGTAATTGTGATGAATTGAGAGAATATTAGGGTAGCACTGTAATTCATATGCTGTCTTCCTCTGTTCTTACCTCTTCCCCTTTCTGTCTTCAACACCTCTCTACTCACCTTGTTTTACATGTTCGTTTTATAATGCACACCATATGTGCATTGAAGTACATATTGAACTTATTTATAATATAATATTACAATTATCATAATTATAATGCATGTATTTATAACACCTGGATAATGAACTTCTTTCAATAAAGAGTTTCACATTCTCCACTGGTTGAAATTAAATATCTCATTGAAATACTATCCTGTGTCCTCAGATGAATGCAGGGAGTTAGATATGCATAGGTTGTTTTCTGTATATATGAATTACAAATCAGCCTTTACTTAAATCATGTTTCTAGTCTATTGTATAGTTACAATGTGCAATCATTGATTTCCCAGGAGCAGGAGTGGTAAACACTGTTGAGGTGTACAATTGTAATAGATACATGCAGACATAGCATCATTCAAAGAATGGAGTTCAAAACACCTGGTATTAGATATGACTGAAAAAGATTGTCTCACAGAGATTCATACCTGAACCACACCTTTATTTCCCAAGGAAGAGCACATGTTCAGTGAATATATTCAATGTACAGGCTACAATGTGGGGATCTCATGCGTGGTATCAACTACAGAGCATGTATATTGGACTTGCATCTTTGGCACAATAAAGTTATTATATTCTACTCTATCCATAGGCTTCATTAATAGCATTCAGACTTGAAGTTGATACAAGTATGATAGCAGCTGAGGTTCATAAATTGGTATGAATATTAGTTCAGAACCTAACGTTTTAGGGTCCATACACAGATCGGTTAAATACTGTAGCTAGCAACACATCCAGATGCATACAGGTATTTTTCTCATCCACTGCACAATAAGCAAGTAAATAGTTAGCTAGCTACAGTTGAAGTCAGAAGTTTACATACAATTAGGTTGGGAAGTTTACATACACTTAGGTTGGAGTCATTAAAACTAGTTTCCACAAATTTCTTGTTAAAACTATGGTTTTGGCAAGTCTACTTTGTGCATGACACCAGTCATTTTTCCAACAGTTGGTTACAGTCAGATTATTACACTTATAATTCAATGTATCACTTTTCCAGTGGGTCGGAAGTTTACATACACTAAGTTGACTGTGCCTTTACACAGCTTGGAAAATTCCAGAAAATTATGTCATGGCTTTAGAGGCTTCTTATAGACATCATTTGAGTCAATTGGAGGTGTATCTGTGGATGTATTTCAAGGCCCAGCTTCAAACTCAGTGCCTCTTTGCTTGACATAAAGGGAAAATCAAAAGAAATCAGCCAAGACCTCGGAAAAAAATTGTAGACCTCCACAAGTCTGCTTCAAGCAATTTCCACGTTCATCTGTACAAACAATAGTATGCAAGAATAAACATCATGGGATCACGCAGCCACCATACCGCTCAGGAAGGAGATACGTTCTGTCTCGTAGAGATGAACGTACTTTGTTGTGAAAAGTGCAAATCAATCCCAGAAGAACAGCAAAGGACCTTGTGAAGATGCTAGATTTAACAGTTACAAATGAATCAATATCCACAGTAAAACAAGTCCTATATCATCATAACCTGAAAGGCCGCTCACCAAGGAAGAAGCCACTGCTCCAAAACCGCCATAAAAAAGCCAGACTATGGTTTGAAACTGCAAATGGGGACAAAGATCGTACTTTTTGGGGAAATGTCCTCTGATGAAACAAAAATAGAACTGTTTGGCCATAATGACCATGGTTATGTTTGGAGGAAAAAGGGGGAGGCTTGCAACCCAAAGAACATCATCCCAACCGTGAAGCACGGGGGTGGCAGCATCATGTTCTGGGTGTGCTTTGCTGCAGGAGGGAATGGTGCACTTCACAAAATAAATGGCATCATGATGGAGGACAATTAAGTGGATATATTGAAGCAACTTTTCAAGACATCAGTCAGGAAGTTAAAGTTTGGTCGCAAATGTGTCTTCCAAATCGACAATGACCCCAAGCATACTTCCAAAGTTGTGGCAAAATGGCTTAAGGACAACAAAGTCAATGTATTGGCGTGGCAATCACAAAGCCCTGACCTAAATCCTATAGAAAATGTGTGGGTAGAACTGAAAAAGTGTATGCTAGCAAGGAGGCCTACAAACCTGACTCAGTTACACCAGCTCTGTCAGAAGGAATGGGCCAAAATTCACCCAACTTGATGAGGGAAGCCTGTGGAAGGCTACCCGAAACATTTGACCCAAGTTAAACAATTTAAAGGCAATGTTACCAAATACTAATTGAGCTGAACTAAATCATTATCTCTACTATTATTCTGACATTTCTCATTCTTAGATAAAAGTTGTGATCCTAACTGACCTAAGACAGGAAATTTGTACTAGGATTAAATGTAAGGAATTGTGAAAAAACTGAGTTTAAACGCATTTGGCCGAGGTGTATGTAAACTTCTGACTTCAACTGCATGTTACTTCAGTTGCATTGCATGGCAAGACAAACTTACACAACTGTACATTAAATGTGTGATAAATGCTTTAGTTTGCTAGATTCTTCACATCCACTGTTCCCCAGACAACAGCCTGGTTTGCTGGTTTTCTCAGGAGTCCCTAAAACATTAAGCAACACGAATTACAATGTCATACTGCACTCATGTCATAACACTGCTAGCTAGCTGGCTACTGTTAGCTAGTCAGTTAACTTACTAAATCACGATTTTCGTAAATTAAATTCAAAAATATGCGTAATCGTTTGTCTCTACATTATCTAACATATTCCTCTCAATTGTACATTTTTAGCTTGACTCATTATAACGTTATAATTCCTGACATTTGCTTCCCCCGTAATGTTTTGTCAACCATGTTTGCTGAAGAAAGTCACCAGGGACAGGTGGCTTGCGTCAAATTCGTCATGGGAACCACTCGATATGATTGGTCATATTGAAAACTTGGGACCCAACTGCATAATGAGTGTCCTAACTCCCCCTTGTGGAGGTCTGGAGCAATGAAGCTGTGTTAGCTGAGGTGTTAGCTCGCAACTGTACGTCCACTCAGGTGAAGTAGCACACCACATATGCCCATTAGAAACACGCCAGTCGCAACAGTCACCTAAAGAGACTTGCATTTTGCCCACAGGACATCTCATTCGTATGCCGCCATTCGTCCTCTCAGGGAAAGCCGCAAACCACATATGTCCATTAGAAACATGCCAGTCGCGGCAGTCACCATAAACACATGGCTCTTCCCCCAAGGACAACCCATCTGAGAGTGACGTTGATTAGCTCAAGCCCTCACACCCCTCAGGCCACCAGCATTCATCCTTTCAGGTAATGCAGCAGCACCACAATGTCTTGTTTTTATCTATTTCGTCTACTAGTGTACTGTAATCACCACACCCTCTCTCCATTTCTATCTGTTTGTCTATCCTACTATCTCACTTTCTTTCAACTACCCAGCCATCATCCTTTTTGTTATCACCATACTTAACTTCTTATGGTGTAGGGGACGGTTACATCCCACTTGGAAAAAATACAGGGAAAATGCAAAAATGCAAAACATTATATAAAAATCAAACTTTCATTAAATCAAACATGTAAGATACTCAATTAAAGCTACACTCGTTGTGAATCCACCCAATATGTCAGATTTTAAAAAGACTTTTCGGCGAAAGCATAAAAACGCTGAAATAAAATATAAAACATGCATTACCTTTGACGAGCTTCTTTTGTTGGCACTCCAATATGTCCCATAAACATCACAATTGGTCCTTTTGTTCGATTAATTCCGTCATATATATCCAAATGTCCATTTATTTGACGCGTTTGATCCAGAAAAAGAACAGCTTCCAAAAAACGCAACGTCACTACAAAATATTTCAAAAGTTGCCGATAAACTTTTTTTTTAAACATTAATAATCGATCAAATTGTAGACGGCACAATCTGTTTTTAATACAGGAAGTAAACAAACCATGCTCCTTTTTACATCTTGCGCAACTCTCAATAGTTGTTCCTGGACGTGCTTCTTCTTCATTGCACAAATGAATAACCTCAACCAAATTCCAAAGACTGATGACATCCAGTGGAAGCGGTAGAAACTGAAAACAGATTTTTAAGAAATATCCCATGGCAATGACAAATCAGGGAACATTCAGAGGCAAAAAATAATAATTCTGAACAGTTAGTCCTCTGGGTTTTGCCTGCTACATAAGTTATGTTATACTCACAGACATGATTCAAACAGTTTTAGAAACTTCAGAGTGTTTTCTATCCACATCTACTAATAATATGTATATTCCTGGCATAGTAGCAGGAAGTTGAAATTGGGCACGCTATTCATCCAAAAGCTAAAATGCTGCCCCTTATACCTTAACAGGTTAATAACTTTTTCCAAGGGTAATTGTATATATCTATCTATCTAGCTACAGTGCAATTCAACTTTAAACTTTATTCACATCCAAAATATAACTTTTTTTCAAGCCCACTTTCTTCAGGAACTTCCTTTTTGTTTTAATCTTATACTTTTATTTTATTTGTCCTGTATAGTGTTGTATGTGTTTTGTGTGGACCACGTAAAAGTTTACAAATAAATGATCATCTGTGTCCTTCTCTTTTTGATTCTCACCTCCTGGCCTCATTTGTGTCACCCTATTGTACCACTGTTTGCTAGAGTGATCTACCTTGCTCCGTTCTGACACTGTGGACTAATACATGCTTATATACCTATTAACAAGCTTTTGTAAGCCTTCCTTCTTCTGACTTGGCATGTTTCTTGTGATAACAGGGGGACAGTGAAGGTAGATACCACACAGATGGACAAGGCAGGGACATCATAGATGGACACAATCAAATGGGAGGACAGGGAAGAGAGGGTAAGCGCAAAATCTACCCAAATGCCAAAATCTCTGCTCTCCATAACCTGCTATGTTCTAAGACACGCAACCACCAAGTTGGCTTTCAGTGATTTGCTCAACAATATTATTCTCCATTGTCCAGAGGGGACCAACGGCGTACCTTGAAGTCCTTTGATTGTAATGAACCATTTGAAATGCAGTATATGTGCCCGACATGACAGTTTCTTTTGGGCAATGAAGTGCCTGATCATTTCACTTCGTGTAGGTGCATTCCTGGGGAATAGTGAATCAGTGTTCATGGCATTGTCAATCAAAAAGCAACTAGAGGAAACGTTAGACCCCCCAGTTTTGCCAAGCATCAAATTGTAAGTATACTAGGTCAAAGAGCCTCCTACATATTCAGAATTACATTTGTGATGGTGCCATGTACAAGTCAAAAGACCCACTTAATGACCCTGATTTTCGGAACATTTCACTCGCATGGAATGTTGATGGTGTTCTTATATTTGTCTTCTTTCTCCCTTTCACATTTGGCCCTTGCAAGTTACAGTTAATGAACTGCCCCCCAACCCAGGAGCGAAGCACATAATTCTCAGAGGGCTGTGGTTTGGACCAACAAGGCCAGATATTAATTATTTCCTTCAGCACTTTGTGGATGAGTGTGCATCATTTGAGAGTGAGGGCTTGACATGCCAGTGGAGAGGGAGACCCACATGTATATAGTTCACTGTGCATTTGTGACTGTGCTCGTTGCAAAGTGCAGAATATCAAACAATTCAATGGAGGACATGGGTGCAACTGGTGATACCACAAAGGAGAAATTGCCGAAAAGGGAAATGATGTAAAGGGCCTTTAATGCTTCCTAAGTTTTTCAACATGATTGCAGGGTTTGGATTTGATTACATGCACGGCATCTTACTCTGCATGTCGGCAAACTGTGGTTTGACTAAGTTTCACCTTGAGCTCTGGTACATGGGAAGGGACAAAGAACAAATCGACAAGAGTTTGCTTGCCATTCATTAAACCACCTGTAAACATCACAAGACCACCACGCTCAATACGTTCACGCAAATTCTGGAAAGTCTCAGAGTTCAGATACTTCCTCTTGTTTTACACTCGTCCTTGCTTAAAATGAACTTTACCTTGGCAGTATCTAGAGTACTTACTGCTCCTTGTACAAGGAAGCTACTGTCTCCTGAAAGATGCTATTTCCCCTCATGACATTGATGATGTTCCTCAATATATTTGGTGGTCGTTTTGAAACATTGTATGGGAAGTGTCATATTTCTTTCAATGTCCACATACTTCTACACACTTCATCATCAGTGAGAAATTGGGGTCCTTTACGGTGTCAAAGTGCCTTCATAATTGAGAGCCACAATGGGAACTTGCTGAAACTCTTCAATGGCACTTATTCTGTACAAGAACAGATTGTTGAGATGTTCTGCCTTTACCAATGTGTACAAAGGCTTGTCACAGTTGGTTATGCCAGTAGTTCCAACCAGCAAAGTAAAAGCTTTGTAGAAAGAATCCTGAGAGCCTATAAGCTAACAACAAAGTGTTGTTAGCTTCAAAATTGAGATTTTCCTTGATTACCCAAGTGTGAGAATGCCAACACCAATGCAGGCTTCTCTCCTTGGAGAATCAGGCTAAGTGAATGACCAGCCTTGAGGATTTAATCTAAGTGCAATAGTGCATGGCAATCGCATTCATGCAAAATCTAATACCACACTATCAAAATGGGTCAACCATGCAGTTGTCACAAACAAAAGGTCAGTGGTGCTGATAAGAAGTTTTATAGACGTGGGTCAAAGCCATGACGTGGGGTATGCATTCACTGACCCCGTTAATACAACCAACTATACAGTAAAACACATGGGCTACTGCTTCAGGAATACTTAAAGAGAGTGGCGTCTCCAACTGTGCAGTTAATAAAATGCTCAGACATCCTCACAACCTGTGTCTGCATGACAGACCGGGGTTAGCCTACATTAAAGCCAGGTCAGTTCTGACAGTGCAGTAGGTTGGTGCTGGATAATGGACATTTTAACATGGGAGTTGTGTAAGCACAGCACAGCAAGGGTCCTCACTGCTGTCCACCCATCCTTTCTGTGAACACCTATGTTATTGAGGGTGTGGCTTGACACTTCAAGTCTTTCAAATACAAAATGGTTAAGGCTTGGTAAAACAATTATATAACAATTCTATGATGTGATATAGGAGGCATGTATTCTGCCGTTCATACAGTGCCTTGCGAAAGTATTCGGCCCCCTTGAACTTTGCGACCTTTTGCCACATTTCAGGCTTCAAACATAAAGATATAAAACTGTATTTGTTTGTGAAGAATCAACAACAAGTGGGACACAATCATGAAGTGGAACGACATTTATTGGATATTTCAAACTTTTTTAACAAATCAAAAACTGAAAGATTGGGCGTGCAAAATTATTCAGCCCCTTTACTTTCAGTGCAGCAAACTCTCTCCAGAAGTTCAGTGAGGATCTCTGAATGATCCAATGTTGACCTAAATGACTAATGATGATAAATACAATCCACCTGTGTGTAATCAAGTCTCCATATAAATGCACCTGCACTGTGATAGTCTCAGAGGTCCGTTAAAAGCGCAGAGAGCATCATGAAGAACAAGGAACACACCAGGCAGGTCCGAGATACTGTTGTGAAGAAGTTTAAAGCCGGATTTGGATACAAAAAGATTTCCCAAGCTTTAAACATCCCAAGGAGCACTGTGCAAGCGGTAATATTGAAATGGAAGGAGTATCAGACCACTGCAAATCTACCAAGACCTGGCCTAAACTTTCAGCTCATACAAGGAGAAGACTGATCAGAGATGCAGCCAAGAGGCCCATGATCACTCTGGATGAACTGCAGAGATCTACAGCTGAGGTGGGAGACTCTGTCCATAGGACAACAATCAGTCGTATATTGCACAAATCTGGCCTTTATGGAAGAGTGGCAAGAAGAAAGCCATTTCTTAAGGATATCCTTAAAAAGTGTTGTTTAAAGTTTGCCACAAGCCACCTGGGAGACACACCAAACATGTGGAAGAAGGTGCTCTGGTCAGATGAAACCAAAATTGAACTTTTTGGCAACAATGCAAAACGTTATGTTTGGCGTAAAAGCAACACAGCTGAACACACCATCCCCACTGTCAAACATGGTGGTGGCAGCATCATGGTTTGGGCCTGCTTTTCTTCAGCAGGGACAGGGAAGATGGTTAAAATTGATGGGAAGATGGATGGAGCCAAATACAGGACCATTCTGGAAGAAAACCTGATGGAGTCTGCAAAAGACCTGAGACTGGGACAGAGATTTGTCTTCCAACAAGACAATGATCCAAAGCATAAAGCAAAATCTACAATGGAATGGTTCAAAAATAAACATATCCAGGTGTTAGAATGGCCAAGTCAAAGTCCAGACCTGAATCCAATCGAGAATCTGTGGAAAGAACTGAAAACTGCTGTTCACAAATGCTCTCCATCCAACCTCACTGAGCTCGAGCTGTTTTGCAAGGAGGAATGGGAAAAAATGTCAGTCTCTCGATGTGCAAAACTGATAGAGACATACCCCAAGCGACTTACAGCTGTAATCGCAGCAAAAGGTGGCGCTACAAAGTATTAACTTAAGGGGGCTGAATAATTTTGCACGCCCAATTTTTCAGTTTTTGATTTGTTAAAAAAGTTTGAAATATCCAATAAATGTCGTTCCACTTCATGATTGTGTCCCACTTGTTGTTGATTCTTCACAAAAAATACAGTTTTATATCTTTATGTTTGAAGCCTGAAATGTGGCAAAAGGTCGCAAAGTTCAAGGGGGCCGAATACTTTCGCAAGGCACTGTACATACGTGTTGTCTTCCATGGCTTTCTAATACTACATCTAATAGGAGGCATGCGTAGTGCATAGGATTAGTGTATTTTGCTGGTAATACATACTGACCCATGGCAGCCTGAGTTCAAATCCTGCTTTTTTCAGTTTTTCACAAAACTTTGTATAATAATTCCGTAGGCCAACAGGTCACAACTGAGCCCAAATGCTACATATTAATAAAATGGCAATATAGGAAGTATATTCTGCAATTCATACATGCATGCTCTTCCATGGTTTTTCCATGGTTCAGACTTGCCTGAGGCGCTCATCTAGTAATACATACAGATCCATGTGGGGCCAGGTTTGAATCCTGCCACTACTGCTTTCAGATTGTCAAGGGATGCCTGTGATGGATATTCGATGACTTACAAAATAAGAGTGTTATAAGAAAGCAAAAAGGGCAAAAGGACCCAGGGTCATTGCTAATTGCAGCTATATTTGTTATAGTTTTTTCTGTTGTTGGTTACTTTAAACTTTTTTCATAACACAAGCACTTAATTGCCTACATATAAATACTGACACTCACTTTGTGGTGGTGGGTTTGGGTGAGGGAGCAGAACTACACAGCAACCCAGACACTCACTTTCTGGAGACAACACACTCCCATTCATATGTTTTGTATTGTACGTTTTGTATATGTAATTTAGTTTCAGTATTTGGAAAATATATACAGCATATATAATAATATTGTTCTATAAATTGTAATGTTTTCAAATGAAAATTAATTAATTGAAATTGCTATTCATATAGATTCTAACTGTATATTTTGAATGTATGAATTTGTTTAATTTGTTGCTGTCATCAACACAAGGTGTCCAGTCCCTAAGAAATTTCCAGTTTGTGTGTGTGAATGCAAAACATGCTTTAGAAAAAAAAGATAGTGAATAATGTTGACATTTTATTTATTTTTTGAATTTGCCTTGCCCTGGGTGAATTAATCTAGTGGTTTAGAAATAATCATTGTCCTACAGGATTGTAAAAAAATAAATGCAGGATCTGCCTCAGCAAAAATTTGCTGATTATTGCTTAATTTGACTTTTTCCTGCAGGAATTTGCTTTATCCTTCGAAGTCTTTATCCTTTGAAGTCTTTAGAAGTCCCTACAGGACAATACATATTCCTGCAGGAGTCCTACAGAAACATAGGAAAAACTTCTGACAGTCATCAACTTTGGTCCTGCAGGATTGCATTAGTTCTGCAGGATTCCTGCAGCTCACCTGCACAATTCCTTCACATAGTCTCAAATTCCTACAGGCATCCTGTGGGACACTTTGTAAGGGAATTTGTACAATTCCCTTATGCAAACTGATTACTTATTGATATAGCTTTTATCAAGTTGTAAATTACAGTTCATGGAGAATTATGTTATTTCTACAAAAAAATTAAGTAGATGCTTTTTCCTCTTGGAACCGGTAGGTTTGTTAGACCTTTCCTTATGCGTTAAGGTGGTGAAATTATTAGGGAATTAAGCCAAGGTACGACGTGTCCGTAGACACACCTTAATTTATTCGATCTCCACCCCAAACATATAGTGGTTGAATAGCATGCTATTCTTAAGCTTAAGTTCAAGGTCAGAATACTCATAAAAAGAAAAGTGCATAAAAAAGGTAATTACGTTCCATTTATGTGAATCGGGCCCTTCATGCACACAATATTATATCTAGCTCTAATGCAGGAGTAGCAATGCTTTTTGATGACATCATGAACCAAACAGGCCTGAGCCACGCATTGGGCTATCACTCATACGCCTGGCAAGGAATAATGCAACCAGCAACAACAACAGCCTCTTTAACAACCTGTGGTAAGCTAACACCATCAATATCACACACAGCCTAGCAATGACAACAGTGACACATCATAGGTGAAAACACTTTTTGTAAAACACAGAGAAAGCTGATAGAAAGACAGCAGTCACACACAGCATACTGTTAAAAGCAACCCATTCATAATAAGTAAGTAGGCAGGGCCGGCCCCAGGCTTAAGTGACATAAGGGGTCTCGACCCCGACTAGGAAATCAGTTACTGTTACAATAGTTGGGAAAAGTTGATTGTGCTTCAGCTGTTTTTGTTACAGTGCATTCACAAAGTATTCAGACTCCTTGACTTTACCACATTTTTCAGCCTCATTCTAAAATTGCTTAAATAGTTTTTTCCCCTCATAAATCTACAATACCCTAAAATAACAAAGCAAAGACAGGTTTTTAGACATTTTTGTAAATGTTTAAAAAAAAACTGAAATATAACATTTACGTAAGTATTCAAAACCTTTACTCAGTACTTAGTTGAAGCACCTTTGGCAGCGATTACAGCCTCGACTTTGCTTGAGCATGACACTACAAGCTTGGCACACCTGTATTTGTATTTGAGTTTCTCCCATTCTTCTCTGCAGGCTCTATCAGGTTAGATGGGGAGCGTCGCTGCACAGCTGTTTTCAGGTATCTCCAGAGATGTTCTATCAGGTTCAAGTCCGGGTTCTGGCTAGGCCACTCAAGGACATTCAGAGACTTGTCCCGAAGCTCCTCCTGTGTTGTCTTGGCTGTGTGCTCAGAGTCGTTGTCCTGTTGGAAGGTGAACCTTAGTGCCAGTCTGAGGTGCTGAGCGTTCTAGAGCAAGTTTTCATGGGACGCCATTTCCGGTCACAACTTGCAGACTTGTTTGCGTGTTTCTGTGCGTTTTGTTGCCAACCTTACTTTGCTAACTGACAACTTTATGGTTTTTACTTTTTAATTACCTTTTATATTTTTGGTTTTTCCCTTCACTCAACTTTTTTTCATTCAACTTTTTCACTCCGGACGCTTTATCTGGACGTGGTTTGTCAGGACCTCAAACAGCCGAAGCTAAGTAGTAACATTAACATGATGCCTTCTAATTGCAGTCACTGTACTCATAATATACAGGAGAACGATCGCCTTATGGCGAGGATAGCTGTGTTGCAAGCCCAGCTTCAGATGCAATTGTTAGGCAAGGGTAATTTCAGTGTAGGAAAGGATGAAACAGCGTCTGTGCCACCAGTAAGTACAGATATTAACGTTAGTATAAATCTCCTCGCATGGTCCCCGCAGCCGGACAACTTTCTCATTGTTTCTGGAGGGAAATGCTGTAGGAATGCTCAACCGGTGTCGCTCATTCAGCCGACAGAAACTTTCAACCGGTTTTCCCCATTAAGCAGCGAGTCGGAGTCTGAGGCCGAGCCTTCTCTTGTCTCTACTCCTCCCGTTACGCGGTCTGAGGCGTCGAAGCTTCCCACCATTAGCGCTGACAAATTGAAAACCCTAGTCATTGGCGACTCCATTACCCGCAGTATTAGACTTAAAACGAATCTTCCAGTGATCATACACTGTTTACCAGGGGGCAGGGCTACCGACGTTCAGGCTAATCTGAAGATGGTGCTGGCTAAAGCTAAAATTGACGAGTGTAGAGAGTATAGAGATATTGTTATCCACGTCGGCACCAACGAAGTTAGGATGAAATTGTCAGAGGTCACCAAGTGCTTCAGCGTGTAAATCAGCTAGAAAGATGTGTCGGCATCGAGTAATTGTCTCTGGCCCCCTCCCAGTTAGGGGGAGTGATGAGCTCTTACAGCAGTCTCACAACTCAAACGCTGGTTGAAAACTGTTTTCTGCCCATCCCAAAAGACAGAATTTGTAGATAATTGGCCCACTTTCTGGGACTCACCCACAAACAGGACCAAGCCTGGCCTGCTGAGGAGTGACGGACTCCATCTTATCTACCAACATAGACAGGGCTCTAACTCCTCTAGCTCCACAATGAAATAGGGTGCAGGCCAGGCAGCAGGCTGCTATCCAGCCTGCCAGCTTAGTGGAGTCTGCCACTAGCACAGTCAGTGTAGTCAGCTCAGCTATCCCCATTGAGACCTTGTCTGTGCCTCGACCGGAGTTGGGCAAAACTAAACATGGCGGTGCTCACCTTAGCAATCTCACTAGGACAAAGACCTCCTCCATTCCTGTCATTATTGAAAGAGATCGTGATACCTCACATCTCAAAATAGGGCTACTTAATGTTAGATCCCTTACTTCAAAGGCAATTATAGTCAATGAACTAATCACTGATCATAATCTTGATGTGATTGGCCTGACTGAAACATGGCTTAAGCCTGATGAATTTACTGTGTTAAATGAGGCCTCACCTCCTGGTTACAGTAATGACCATATCACCCCGTGCATCCCGCAAAGGCGGAGGTGTTGCTAACATTTACAATAGCAAATTTCAATTGACAATAAAAAAGACGTTTTCGTTTTTTGAGCTTCTAGTCATGAAATCTATGCAGCCTACTGAATCACTTTTTATAGCTACTGTTTACAGGCCTCCTGGGCCATATACAGCGTTCCTCATTGAGTTCCCTGAATTCCTATCGGATCTTGTAGCCATAGTAGATAATATTCACATTTTTGGTGACTTTAATATTCACATGGAAAAGTCCACAGACCCACTGCAAAAGGCTTTCTGAGCCATCATCGACTCAGTGGGTTTTGTCCAACATGTCTCTGGACCTACTCACTGTCACAGTCATACTCTGGACCTAGTTTTGTCCCATTGAATAAATGTTGTGGATCTTAATGTTTTTCCTCATAATCCTGGACTATCGGACCACCATTTTATTACGTTTGCAATTGCAACAAATAATCTGCTCAGACCCCAAAACCGTTGTTACGGTTTTCTTCCGTCGAAAGAGAGGAGGGCAAAATGCAGCGTGATTATCTTCATACATCTTTAATAAAGACGATACAATACAAAACAATAAACGTAACGTGAAAAATCTAACCAGCCCTATCTGGTGCAAACAAACACAATCACCCACGAAACACTCAAAGAATATGGCTGCCTAAATATGGTTCCCAATCAGAGACAGCGATAAACACCTGCCTCTGATTGAGAACCACTCTAGGCAACCATAGACTTACCTAGACAACTCTACTATACCACAATCCCATACCTACAAAAACCCCAAGACAAAACACACCACATACAGTAAATCACCCATGTCACACCCTGGCCTGACCAAAATAATAAAGAAAACACAAAATACTAAGACCAGGGCATGACAGTCGTGTTATAAATTCACACACAACACAAAGATTCCATGATGCCCTTCCAGACTCTCTCTGCCTACCCAAGGACGTCAGAGGACCTAAAAACTAAAAACATTTCTCATAAGAAACTAGCTCCCTGGTATACAGAAAATACCCGAGCTCTGAAGCAAGCTTCCAGAAAATTTAAAGAAAAATGGTGCCACACCAAAATGGTGCCACACCAAACTGGAAGCCTTCCGACTAGCTTGGAAAGACAGTACCATGCAGTATCGAAGAGCTCTTACTGCTGCTCGATCATCCTATTTTTCCAACTTAATTGAGGAAAATTAAGAATCCAAAATGTATTTTTGATACTGTCGCAAAGCTAACTAAAACGAGGCATTCCCCAAGTGAGGATGGCCTTCATTTCAGCAGTAATAAATTCATGAACTTCTTTGAGGAAAAGATCATGATTATTAGAAAGCAAACTATGGAATCCTCTTTAAATCTGCGTATTCCATCAAAGCTCAGTTGTCCTGATTATGCAAAACTCTGCGAGGATCTAGGATCAAGAGAGACAATCAAGTGTTTTAGTTCTATATCTCTTGACATAATGATGAAAAAAAATCATGGCCTCTAAACCTTCAAACTGTATACTGGACCCTATTCCAACTAAACTACTGAAAGAGCTGCTTCCTGTGCTTGGCCCTCCTATGTTGAACATGATAAACGGCTCTCTATCCACCGGATGTGTACCAAACTCACAAAAAATGGCAGTAATAAAGCCTCTCTTGAAAAAGCCAAACCTTGACCCAGAAAATATAAAAAACTATCGGCCTATATCGAATCCTGCATTCCTCTCAAAATCTTTAGAAAAGGCTGTCACTGCCTTCCTGAAGACAAACAATGTATAGATCTTGGTTTAGATCTTATCTGTCGGAAAGATATCAGTTTGTCTCTGTGAATGGTTTGTCCTCTGACAAATCAACTGTAAATTTCGGTGTTTCTCAAGGTTCCGTTTTAGGACCACTATTGTTTTCACTATATATTTTACCTCTTGGGGATGTCATTGGAAAACATAATGTTAACTTTCACTGCTATGCGGATGACACAGAGCTGTACATTTCAATGAAACATGGTGAAGCCCCAAAATTGCCCTCGCTAGAAGCCTGTGTTTCAGATATAAGGAAGTGAATGGCTGCAAACTTTCTACTTTTAAACTCTGACAAAACAGAGATGCTTGTTCTAGGTCCCAAAAAACAAAGAGATCTTCTGTTGAAACTGACAATTAATCTTAGTGGTTGTACAGTCGTCTCAAATTAAACTGAAGTACCTCGGCGTTACTCTGGACCCTGATCTCTCTTTTGACGAACATATCAAGACTGTTTCAAGGACAGCTTTTTTCCATCTACGTAACATTGCAAAAATCAGAAACTTTCTGTCCAAAAATGATGCAGAAAAATGTATCCATACTTTTGTTACTTCTAGGTTAGACTACTGTAATGCTCTACTTTCCGGCTACCCGGATAAAGCACTAAATAAACTTCAGTTCGTGCTAATTACGGCTGCTAGAATCCTGACTAGAACCAAAAACTTTGATCATATTACTCCAGTGCTAGCCGCCCTACACTGGCTTCATGTCAAGGCAAGGGCTGATTTCAAGGTTTTACTGCTAACCTACAAAGCATTACATGGGCTTGCTCCTACCTATCTCTCTGATTTGGTCATGCCGTACATAGCTACACATACGCTACAGTCACAAGACACAGGCCTCCTAATTGTCCCTAGAATTTCTAAGCAAACAGCTGGAGGCAGGGTTTTCTCCTATAGATCTCAATTTTTTGGAATTGTCTGCCAACCCATGTGAGAGATGCAAACGCGGTCTCAACCAAGTCTTTACTGAAGACTCATCTCTTCAGTGTGTCATATGATTGAGTGTGGGAGTGTGCCCAGGAGTGTGAAGGTGTACGGAAAGGCTCTGGAGCAACGAACCGCCCTTGCTGTCTCTGCCTGGTCGGTTCCCCTCTTTCCACGGGGATTCTCTGCCTCTAACCCTATTACAGGGGCTGAGTCACTGGCTTTCTGGTGCTCTTTCATGCTGTCCCTAGGAGGGGTGCGTCACTTGAGTGGGTTGAGTCACTGATGTGATCTTCCTGTCTGGGTTGGTGTCCCCCCTTGGGTTGTGCAATGGCGGAGATCTTATATCCTTCCTGTTTGGCCATGTCCCGGGGTATCATTGGATGGGGCCACAGTGTCTCCTGACCCCTCCTGTCTCAGCCTCCAGTATTTATGCTGCAGTAGTTTGTGTCGGGGGGCTAGGATCAGTTTGTTATATCTGGAGTACTTCTCCTGTCATATCCGGTGTCCTGTGTGAATTTAAGTATGCTCTCTTTAATTCTCTCTTCCTCTCTTGCTTTCTCTCTCTCGTACAACCAGAGCCCTAGGACCATTTCTCAGGACTACCTGGCATGATGACTCCTTGCTGTCCCCAGTCCACCTGGCCTTGCTGCTGCTCCAGTTTCAACTGTTCTGCCTGCGGCTATGGAATCCTGACCTGTTCACCGGACGTGCTAGGTCCCAGACTTATTATTTGACCATCTTGTGCCATGTTCTGTTATAAATCTCCACCGTGCACAGCCAGAAGAGGACTGGCCACCCCTCATAGCCTGGTTCCTCTCTAGGTTTCTTCCTAGGTTTTGGCCTTTCTAGGGAGTTTTTCCTAGTCAACGTGCTTCAACACCTGCATTGCTTGCTGTTTGGGGTTTTAGGCTGGGTTTCTGTACAGCACTTTGAGATATCAGCTGATGTACGCAGGGCTATATAAATACATTTGATTTGATTTGATTCATGAAGGATCTCTAGCTATTTCGCTCCTTTCATCTTTCCCCTCGATCCTGAGTAGTGTCCTGCCACCACCGTCCTCCAGACGTGACATTTGGCATTCAGGCCAAAGAGTTCAGTCTTGAGTTCAGTCACCAAGCAGGCTGTTATGTGCCTTTTACTGAGGAGTGGTTCTGTCCGGCCACTACCATAAAGGCCTGATTGGTGGAGTGCTGCAGAGATGGTTGTCCTTCTGGTAATTTCACCCATCTCCACAGAGGAACTCTGGAGCTCTTCCAGAGTGACCATCGGGTTCTTGGTCACCTCCCTGACCAAGGCCCTTCTCCTTGATTGTTCCTGCGTGGCCAGCACAAGGAAGAGTCTTTGTGTTTCCAAACTTCTTCCATTTAAGAATGATGGAGGTGACTGTGTTCTTCGGGACCTTCAATGCTGCAGACCTTCCCCAGACATGGGCCCCGACACAATCCTGTCTCTGAGCTCTACAGACAATTCCTTTGACTCCATGGCTTGATTTTTGCTCTGACAAGCACGGTCAACTGTAGGAAGTTATATAGACAGGTATGTGCCTTTCCAAATCATGCCCAATCATTTGAACTTACCACAGGTGGACTGTAGAAACAACTCAAGGATGATAAATGGGAACAGGATGCACCTGAGTCTCATAGCAAAGGATCTGAATACTTATGTAAATAAAGTTATTCTGTTTTAACTTCTCTATAAATGAGCAAACATTTCTAAAAACCTGTTTTTCGATTTGTCATTTTAGGGTAGAGATGATGGCTCCGGAGGTGATGGCTGCCGTTTTACATGCTCCTAACCAACTGTGCTTTTTTGTTCGTTTTTTTTTGCGTTGTTTGTAACTTATTTTGTAACTTATTTTGTACATAATGTTGCATAATGTCTCTTATGACTGAAAATAACTTCTGGACAGCGATTACTCACCTCGAACTGGAAAAATATTTTTTCTTTAACGAGTCCGACGCAAAGGATATACTGCTTTCTCGGTAACGGGCCCAAACCACCGGCCCAAATTCATGAAGAAAATATGGGAAAAAAGGGGGCGAAGGTTGGTCTGCCCACTGAAATCTGTTCTACTGGCCAACGTGCAATCATTGGAAAATAAAAGATTATCCTACCAACGGGACAAAACTGTAATAAAAAACTGTAATATCTTATTTTTAATATAGAGCTGGATTTTCCATGCATCAGCAGGAGAAGCTACGTCTGGTAAGAGGAGGGGCGTGTGTGTGTGTCTTTGTCAATAACAGCTGTTGTACAATGTCTAATATTAAAGAAGTCTCAAGGTTTTGCTCGCCTGAGGTAGACCACACTATCTACCAAGAGAGTTCTCATCTATACTATCTCTAATTTGTATTTACCAACACAAACTGATGCTGGCACTCAGACCGCACTCAACCAGCTGTATAAGGCCATAAGCAAACAAGGAAATGTTCATCCAGAAGCGGCACTCCTAGTGGCTGTGGACTTTAATGCAGACAAACTTAAACATCCGCATCGAGCTAAAAGCTAGAGCTGCCCATTTAAAGGAGCGGGACACTAATCTGGACGCTTATAAGAAATCCGCTATGCCCTCAGACAAACCATCAATACAGGATTAAGACTACACTGTCTCTGATGCTCGGAAGATGTGGCAGGGCTTGAAAACTATGATAGACTAGAAATGGGAAACCCAGCCGCAAGCTGCCCAGTGAAGCGAGCCTACCAGATGAGTTAAAAGCCTTTTATGCTCACTTCAAGGCAAGCACAAGCTGTTCCGGACGACTGTGTGATAACGCTCTAGGTAGCCAATGTGAGCAAGAACTTTAAACAGGTCAACATTCACAAAACTACGGGGCCAGAAGGATTACCAGGACGTGTACTCAAAGCATGCGCGGACCAACTGGCAAGAGTTTTTACTTACATTTTCAACCTCTCCCTGACCGAGTCTATAATACCTACATGTTTCAAGCAGAGCACCATAGTCCCTGTGCCCAAGGAAGCGAAGGTAAACTGCCTAAATGATTACCCTCCGTAGCACTCACGTCAGTTGCCAGGAAGTGCTTTGAAAGGCTGGTCATGGCTCTCATCAACAGCATCATCCTGGAAACCCTAAACCCACTCCAATTCACGTTCCTCCCCAACAGATCCACAGATGACACAATCTCCACACTGCACTTTCCCTCCTGGACAAAAGGAACACCTACGTGAGAATGCTGTTAATTGACTACAGCTCAGTGTTCAACACCATAATGCCAATGAAGCTCATCACTAAGGTAAGGACCCTGGGAATAAACACCTTGCTCTGCAACTGGATCATGGACTTCCTGACAGGCTGCCCCCATTTGGTAAGGTTAGGCAACAACACGTCTGCCACTCTGATCGTCAAAACTGGGGCCCCTCAGGGGTGTGTGCTTTGTCCCTTCCTGAACCCATGACTGCATGGCCAAACATGACTCCAACACCATCATTAAATTTTCTGATCACCGACAACAATGAGACAGCCTATAGGGAGAAGGTCAGACACCTGGCAGTGTGGTGGCAGGACAACAACCTCTCCCTCAATGTGAGCAAGACAAATGAGCTGGACATGGACTACAGGAAAAGGGGGGCTGTACAGGCCCCCATTAACATTGACGGGGCTGTAGTGGAGCAGGTCGAGAGTTTCAAGTTCCTTGGAGTCCACATCATCAACAAACTATCATGGTCCAAACACACCAAGACAGCCGTGAAGAGGGCACAACAAAACCTTTCCCCCTCAGGAGACTCAAAAGGTTTGGCATCGGTCCCCATATCCTCAAAAGTTCTACAGCTGCACCATCAAGAGCATCCTGACCGGTTGCATCATCGCCTGGTATGGCAACTGCTTGGCATCGGATCGTAAGGCTACAGGGGAGAGAACAGTACAAATGTTCTCTCTGCTACCGCATGGCAAGCATTACCGGAGCGCGAAGTCTAGGACCAAAAGGCTCCTTAATCGCTTCTACCCCCAAGCCATAAGATTGAGGGAATAATTAATCAAATGGCCACCGGAATATTTACATTGACAACCCCTCCCTCCATTTGTTTTGCACACTGCTGCTACTCGCTGTTTATTATCAATGCATAGTCATTTCACCCCTACCTACATGTACAAATTACCTCGACTAACCTGTACCCTCGCACATTGATACAGTCTTGGTACCCACTGTATATAGCGTTGTTATTTTATTGTATTACTTTTTATGAGTATTTTTTACTTTAGTTTGTTTGGTAAATATTTGCTTAACTCTTTATTGAACTGCACTGTTGGTTAGGGGCTTGTAAGTAAGCATTTCTGTCACGGACCCTCACGGTACTGTTGCTCAATCCGTGCACCAGTTCCGGAGGTCAACGTTACCGACCTCTAGGAGTCATTGAACTCTTTCATTATGCACATCTGGTTCCCATTCCCCCTGATTAGTAATTGTATATATGGTCCCTCTGTTCACCATTGTCTTGTCGGTAATTGTTCCCATGTCCGTTGGTGTTGTGAGTACCTGTGCTTTATTGTTTCGGCTTTTGTGCTGCATGTATTATGTACTCACTATTACGGGTCTCGTCCTGTGTAGTATTTTGCAATTGTTGTTACGGGTCTCATGCCATCTATTTATTAGTGGTTTTACTCGCTCTTTTGTTTGGGACGTACCCTGTGTTTTTGTATACAAATTTGTTTTGGGCTTCGTAGCCCGTGCCTTTTCATGGCACAAGCTACAAAGGAAAAATATTAATTTGATACATTTTCGAATAAGGCTGTAACATAAAAATATCTGGAAAATTTCAAGGGGTTTGAATACTTTTTGAATGCACTGACAGTCACTTAATTAGCCATGTCAGCTAACATTTTTTTGACTGGGAAGTTAGTCTAGCCAGCTATCTAAACTTGTAGGAAATCATGGCCGAATACCGATAGGATTAGTTGATTTCTCTGTCACTCCGAAACTCTGCTCTAATACAGTTGAATAGCAGATGTCTTCTGTGTAGCTTCTGAGGGCTTAGCCAATGGCTAACTTTAACTAGCTCAATTTTTCTTCCCAGAGACCACCAAAGTAATATCCTAAATAGATGGAATCTGAATATCATTTAAATGATATAAAAGTTTAAATAGAAATTAAAACGCCATTTTAATTTCAAATATGTAATCATTTTATAAATCCTTAAGCCTTCTCTGAATTTGTAGATGGTACTAATAGTTCCCCACTGGTTTATTATAACTGGTTATGAAATACATGTAAATGTTACTGTCTAATTACTAATCCAATGACTGTTGCATGATAATCATTTTTATCTGCATATTTTATGTATAACACCTGCATTATACTTCTGATTTCAACAGTCTATTGTTTTTCTTTTACTGGATACATTACTGGGAAATTATTAAACATTGTAAGGACGAAAGGAGGCACATCTAACCACAGGGAAAGACAAATAATATAGCAGAGTGCCATTGTCAATGTTTTAGGCCAGCATCAAAAGTACAGAATGCTCTCAATATAACTTCAAAACATGCTTTGCATTAAAAACAAAATATACTGTTAGAGAACTTGCGCTAAAGGCTACATGTTTGTTTTGTTCCTGTTGTTGGCTGTAGCCTCTCTTTCCACCATGTTCCTCTTCATCAGCTAACACGATTAATGCATTACTAATCTACTTGGAAAAACACACTAATATGATGAACATCTCCTGTCACAGTTTGGCAACAAAATAATGTTGATTTTTGTGCTCAGTGCTGACTTCGTTCCAGAGACAGTTCACTATTGAGTTATTTTCCACTTAGCAGAATATGAAGATTTGGCATTGAAAGGACATGGTGGATGAGAGCTAAACTGAGTCAAATCTACCAAAATAAAGTTCCAAGTTAAACTAATAGGAAGGGAAATGCAGGCCAACCAAGGACATGGACTTGTGAAATCCAATGCACACCCAGTTCTTAGAAAACAAACCAGCTTTAATCATTGCTGTTCTGATTAAATATCAAACTTCTATAAATAACTTGTTCATTAATCTACACCAAGCTGTAGTTGAAAGGATGGGGATGTCTGTAGCTGTTGTGTTCTATAAGAGGAGTGGATGTTGGGTTTTATCTGAAGCTAATGACTATGTTAAACTGCTAATGAAGGTTTTTGTTCCAGATGGACAAACATTGTGTGGAAACCTGATTCGTGGGCTGTCACATATGTTTACTTCTTCTCTTGTCACAAAATTATAAACAACACTGCATGGCTACACATTGCTCAAGTCCCAATTCTGGCATTAACTCTGGGTATACTTGTTATATCATCTAAGCTTTTTTTCACGTGGTGCACATACTAATATAATTCAAGTTAATAATAATCATCCAATATACTTATTTTTAGATGTGCTTGCTGAATGCAATAACAACTTTAGAAATCTTCCATACTTCTTATTTTCCTTCCGCTAGTACCTGTAGCTAGCCTCGCAAAGCCGCCTGATCTCATAATTCCATATATGGTTCGCTGCACGGATACAGTCTGGCAGTGCTGTGATTCAAACTGTTTGAACTAGGGGCATTGCAATGGGCGATGAGCAAAATTATTTTGCATGCGATTTGATCAACCTTCAACCAGACCAACGAACTATATGATGTAGTTCCAGAGCACCGTTTCTGTACATGCGTCTGATCTATGTATGTTAACAACATCACTGCTAGCAGCAGTTGACAAGCAAGCAGATCAGTGTAACTAACTAGTTAGAGTGTATGTACATGATTCTTGCCGTCTTTCATGACAATATGCGCATAAAAGGCACCTTAGCAAACATCCAACAAATGCAGCAAATGAATTAGTTTTTACGAATTACTAATATAATTAAGATTAACATTGTCTCAAGTTCCAGAACCATCAATCAGAATTTACATCAAGTGCCATTGCTTGGTTGGTAGAGTAGAACAGGATTTCACCATTTTTAAAAGATGTCAAGAAGCAGAAGAAAACAAGTTCCAGTTTCGAACCAACAACTTCAACAGCTGACAAACGGTACCGAGAGCCAACACCTTAAAAGACCCCAAGGGCTCTAAAAAAGTTGTCCTAATCCCCCAACTCCAGTTCGGACCAAGTTGTCAAGGCCATCCATCCGGTCTAGTCTGACAGGGGTACAGTAAATTGCATGCTGCTGTGAAACCGAACACACTGCAAAGTTAGTCTGCTCAATGTGGGACTTTTCATGATTTCAACAGTAATTAAAAAATATTACAGCTAAAATCTACACAATGATTCTAGATGAATACCACTTCAGTAGCCGACAACACTATTACATCTTGTCAGTCCAAATCCAACATTGTCCATTTCAGTTTTTTTGTTGTCATTTGAGTGTATGTAGATGTACTATGCTTCTATAGACTATTTAAATATCATGTCAATCGAATGGACTGTCAGCCCTTGCATCTTTGTGTATATGTGTTTGAGATTGGTTAAATTTCTCAGTGGCTGGCTGCATGATTTTGTTGAAAACAATGCATTTCAAACTTATTTAAAACAGTCTAATTTTTGAGAGGAGAGCAGTTCTCATATAGGGAACTTTATTGCCAGAACACATATGTGAATGAGGTGGTTTTCTGTCCTCGCTAACCATCACAAATGTTAACTTGGAGTAAAACCAATGAGTCACTGTGAGGCACTGCAGGATGAAGTTTGCCCTAGGTACAGATCTAAAATCAGGTCCCCCTCCCTTAATCGTAACCTTAACCATTACTGTGGGAAAAGCAAATCTGAACCAAGATCAGTGTCTAGGCACAAATGTACCCTACCCCTGCCCAAGCAGGAGGGAGGACGAGGGGAGGGGGCAGATAAGATTACTACATCTGATTGGATAGTTGGGAATGTCAACATTTCTTGGGGAAAGTGAGGTTACAGCTAGGAGCCAAAGTTTAAGACCCTTAGAATGTCTCTAGGTATGGGGATGGACAGTGGAGTGAGGTGTTAGATGGTGAAGATGAGAGAGGGACAACAACACATTGTGGCATTCCAAACACAGTATGTCACAGCATACAAAATGCATGTCAGTATGTGTAGTTAATCACAATGTTAAGCACATTATGAGACATTTAAGACTAATTAATTGATAATGCCTTTGAAGCCAGTGTTTGGAGGATATATTGGCACGGGAATTGTTAGGCTCAAGATTTTTATTTATTTATTTTATTTAATTTCACCTGTATTTAACCAGGTATGCAAGTTGAGAACAAGTTCTCATTTACAACTGCGACCAGGCCAAGATAAAGCAAAGCAGTTCGACAACAACACAGACTTACACTTTGAGTAAACAAACATACAGTCAATAATACAGTCGAAAAGGTATATATACAGTGTGTGCAAATTAGGTAAGATAAGGGAGGTAAGGCAATAAATAGGTCATGGTGGCAAAGTAATTACAATACACCAATTAAATGCTGGAGTGAATAGATGTGCAGAATATGAATGTGCAAGATAAATAAATAAATAAATACAGTATTGGGATGAGGTGGTTGGATGGGCTATTTACAGATGGGCTATGTACAGGTGCAGTGATCTGTGAGCTGCTCTGACAGCTGGTGCTTAAAGCTAGTGAGGGAGATATGAGTCTCCAGCTTCAGTGATTTTTGCAGTTAGTTCCAGTCATTGGCAGCAGAGAACTGCAGAGAACTACAGATAACTTACAGTCACGTCAAAAAGTGCAGCCAGAATAACAGCAAGAACATTAGAACATTTGTTCACTCGTCAGGATACTTTTGTTCAGGGGAGCCTGCTGGAGCGCGTGCTACGGGTGGGTGCTGCTATGGTGACCAGTGAGCTGAGATAAGGTGGTGATTTACCTAGCAAAGACTTGTAGATGACCTGGAGCCAGTTGGTTTGGTGACGAAAATGAAGCGAGGGCCAGCCAACAAGAGCGGTAGGTCGCAGTGGTGGGTAGTATAAGGGGCTTTGGTGACAAAACGGATGGCACTGTGATAGATTGCATCCAATTTATTGAGTAGAATGTTGGAGGCTATTTTGTAGATGACATCGCCGAAGTCGAGGATCAGTAGGATGGTCAGTTTTACGAGGGTATGATTGGCAGCATGAGTGAAGGATGCTTGTTGTGAAATAGGAAGCCAATTCTACATTTAATTTTGGATTGGAGATGCTTAATGTGAGTCTGGAAGGACAGTTTACAGTCTAGCCAGACATCTAGGTATTTGTAGTTGTCCACATATTCTAAGTCAGAACCGTCCAGAGTAGTGAAGCTGGACGGGCGCGCAGGTGCGGGCAGCGATTGGTTGAAGAGCATGCATTTAGTTTTACTTGTTTTTAAGAGCAGTTGGAGGCCACGGAAGGAGAGTTGTCTGGCACTGAAGCTCGTCTGGAGGATACCACAGTGTCCAAAGATTGGCCAGAAGTTAACAGAATGGTGTCGAGGGCCGGCCAACAGTGCCAATATATTCTCCAAACACCGGCTTCGAGGGTGTTATCAATTTTATACAACGGGTTAACAACATTTTCAAATAATGATTTATTAAAAATGGTATTTTTATAAAAATGTTATTTTGATGAATTTATTCATTCTATTTTATTCTTCCACAAGCTGGATGGTCGGTCACTCTATCGCTTTGGTTACTAGAGAGAAGACTCAGTCGTTCAGTCTTTTTGTTCTGTATCTATGGACGCAAGCCAGTCATTCATTCTAAATGTTCCATTGCCATACTTGCTGACATCATTCTTATCCCTTGCTTGCTAGCTAGCTACAGTGCCTTGCGAAAGTATTCGGCCCCCTTGAACTTTGCGACCTTTTGCCACATTTCAGGCTTCAAACATAAAGATATAAAACTGTATTTTTTAGTGAAGAATCAACAACAAGTGGGACACAATCATGAAGTGGAACGACATTTATTGGATATTTCAAACTTTTTTAACAAATCAAAAACTGAAAAATTGGGCGTGCAAAATGATTCAGCCCCCTTAAGTTAATACTTTGTAGCGCCACCTTTTGCTGCGATTACAGCTGTAAGTTGCTTGGGGTATGTCTCTATCAGTTTTGCACATCGAGAGACTGAAATTTTTTCCCATTCCTCCTTGCAAAACAGCTCGAGCTCAGTGAGGTTGGATGGAGAGCATTTGTGAACAGCAGTTTTCAGTTCTTTCCACAGATTCTTGATTGGATTCAGGTCTGGACTTTGACTTGGCCATTCTAACACCTGGATATGTTTATTTTTGAACCATTCCATTATAGATTTTGCTTTATGTTTTGTATCATTGTCTTGTTGGAAGACAAATATCCGTCCCAGTCTCAGGTCTTTTGCAGACTCCATCAGGTTTTCTTCCAGAATGGTCCTGTATTTGGCTCCATCCATCTTCCCATCAATTTTAACCATCTTCCCTGTCCCTGCTGAAGAAAAGCAGGCCCAAACCATGATGCTGCCACCACCATGTTTGACAGTGGGGATGGTGTGTTCAGCTGTGTTGCTTTTACGCCAAACATAACGTTTTGCATTGTTGCCAAAAAGTTCAATTTTGTTTTCATCTGACCAGAGCACCTTCTTCCACATGTTTGGTGTGTCTCCCAGGTGGCTTGTGGCAAACTTTAAACAACACTTTTTATGGATATCTTTAAGAAATGGCTTTCTTCTTGCCACTCTTCCATAAAGGCCAGATTTGTGCAATATACGACTGATTGTTGTCCTATGGACAGAGTCTCCCACCTCAGCTGTAGATCTCTGCAGTTCATCCAGAGTGATCATGGACCTCTTGGCTGCATCTCTGATCAGTCTTCTCCTTGTATGAGCTGAAAGTTTAGAGGGACGGCCAGGTCTTGGTAGATTTGGTAGCACAGTGCTCCTTGGGATGTTTAAAGCTTGGGAAATCTTTTTGTATCCAAATCCGGCTTTAAACTTCTTCACAACAGTATCTCGGACCTGCCTGGTGTGTTCCTTGTTCTTCATGATGCTCTCTGCGCTTTTAACGGACCTCTGAGACTGTCACAGTGCAGGTGCATTTATACGGAGACTTGATTACACACAGGTGGATTGTATTTATCATCATTAGTCATTTAGGTCAACATTGGATCATTCAGAGATCCACACTGAACTTCTGGAGAGAGTTTGCTGCACTGAAAGTAAAGGGGCTGAATAATTTTGCATGCCCAATTTTTCAGTTTTTGATTTGTTAAAAAAGTTTGAAATATCCAATAAATGTCGTTCCACTTCATGATTGTGTCCCACTTGTTGTTGATTCTTCACAAAAAAATACAGTTTTATATCTTTATGTTTGAAGCCTGAAATGTGGCAAAAGGTCGCAAAGTTCAAGGGGGCCGAATACTTTCGCAAGGCACTGTAAATACGGATAACTTAGAGTAATGTAGGATATGTAAACATTATTAAAGTGGCCAGAGATTTGAGTCTGTATGTTGGCAGCAGTCTCTCTATGTTAGTGATGGCTGTTTTACAGTCTGATGGCCTTGAGGTAGAAGCTGTTGTTCAGTCGCTCTGAAGCACCTGTACTGACCTCGCCTTCGGGATGATAGCGGAGTGAACAGGCAGTAGCTCGGGTGGTTGTTGTTTTGATAATCTTTTTGGCCTTCCTGTGACATTGGGTGCTGTAGGTGTCCTGGAGGGCAGGTAGTTTACACCTGGTGATGCGTTGCGCAGACCTCACTACCCTTTGGAGAGCCTTGCGGTTGAGGGCGGTGCAGTTGCCGTACCAGGTGGTGATACAGCCCAACAGGATGCTCTTGATTGTGAAATTTGACAAGACAAATTTCTTCAGCCTACTGACATTGATGAGGCACTGTTGCGCCTTCTTCACCACACTGTCTGTGTCGGTGGGCTATTTCAGTTTGTCTGTGACGTGTACGCCAAGGAACTTAAAACGTTCCACCTTCTCCACTGCTGTCCTGTCGATGTGGATAGGGGGGTGCTCCCTCTGCTGTTACTTGAAGTCCCACTACTGTTGTGTCGTCTGCAAACTTGATGATTGAATTGCAGGCATGCATGTCCACGCAGTCATGGGTGAACAGGGAGTACAGGAGGGGGCTGAGCACGTACCATTGTGGTGCCGCAGTGTTGAGGATCAGCGAAGTGGAGATTTTGTTTCCTACCTTCACCACCTGGGGGCGGCCCATCAGGAAGTCCAGGACCCAGTTGCACAGGGTCGGGTTGAGACCCAGGGCCTCAAGCTTAATGATGAGCTTGGAGGGTACTTTGGTGTTGAATGCTGAGCTATAGTCAATGAACAGCATTCTTACATAGGTATTCCTCTTGTCCAGATGGGATAGGGCAGTGTGCAGTGTGATGGCGGTTGCATCATCTGTGGACCTATTGGGGCAGTAAGCAAATTGAAGTGGGTCTAGGGTGACAAGTAAGGTGGAGGTGATTTGATCCTTGACTAGTCTCTCCAAGCATTTCTTGGTGACAGAAGATTTGACTATGAATGTGTTATTTAAAAAAAAAAAGGATATGCTTATTTTGGGGAATTTAAATCCATGTATTCCTTTTTTTATGTACGAAAAATCGGTCCCACCTGTGTGGTGCGCATTTTGGTTTTTAGTGAGAGGTGACTTGCTACAAAAGGTTAATAAAAGTTTCTTGTTTATTTTTATCAATTCCATTACCCTCGTTGGTGCTTTTAGGGATCAACATATACTGAGTGTACAAAATAATAGGAATATCACACAGGCTGAACAGATGAATCCTATCATCCCTTATTGGTATCACCTGTTAAATCCACTTCAATGTGTGTAGATGAAGGGGATGAGATGAAAATCATAATTTTTGTAGGCCTTTAGTCAATTCAGACATTGATTGTGTATATGCCATTCAGAGGGTGAATGGGCAAGACAAAATATTGAAGTGCCTTTGAAAGGGTTATGGTAGTAGATTCCAGGGGCACCGGTTTGAGTGTGTCAAGTGCTGCAACGCTACTGGGTTTTTCACACTCTGCAGTTTCCCCTGTGTATCAAGAATGGTCCACCTCCCAAAGGACATCCAGCAAACTTGACACAACTGTGGGAAGTATTGGCGTCAGCATGGGCCAGCATCCCTGTGGAATGCTTTCGAAACCTTGTAGAGTCCATGCTCTGACGAATTGAGGCTGTTCTGAGGACAAAAGGAGGTGCTTCTAATGTTTTGTACACTCAGTGTATGTTGGTGCTTTTAGGGTTAAAGCTTTGTGTTTTCTATTTTTTAGGCTGACACTCTATTTGGAAGTCAGTCAGACCTCTGCTATGCCCTACTATCCCCTGCTCCGTGTAGAGTACTAGTGAAGAGGTGATAAATTAGCTCTGATGCTGGAAATCTGGATTGTCTGGAGTTTATAAATGAGCACTGCAGTGCAGAGAGGATGATGACACTGCAGAAACTGGCCACGGGGACAATGTTAAACCATTGCTATATTAGCACTAATGGATACAATGGCTGGGGTAATCATGGGTATTTCAGTGACAGACAGTGAGCCTGGTTGATAGTGTAAACTCAGGTAACGCTGGCTATTTCAGTAGTGCTGATTGTGGTGACCATGGAAACCCTGGGTAATTGAGTGGTACAAAAAAAAGAAGATGGGGACAATGCTGCCTAATGAATAACTGTTTGCTGCATTAAATTTGCTTCTCTTGTACTCTCTTATCCTTTTGCAGGGTATCCCAGGTCCAGATCTTTTAATCTAATTTAAACTAAGCCATTTGTGACCTGGCAATGGATCTCAGGTCTGATCTCAAAACAGAAGGATGTACTATTGATTGGATTTTTAGAAGGCTCTTCCTGGTAAAATAGTTGTATCTCTGTTTCCGCACAAGCCAGTTGCATTTCAATGACTCAATCGCTGCTGAACAAACAGGTACAAGCAAAGAGCCATTTTAAGTGAACAAACGGGAAAATTAATGAATTGGGGAGTCAAGTTTTGTCGCTATGATCTGCCTAGGGCCTGTTATACATGTAAAGGTCAACCTTTCAAACAACAAGTTATCAGGTAATGGGTTTGTGTCTGCATACATTAACCCCAACACTACTAATCAATCAAATGTATTTATGAAGCCCTTTTTACATCAGCCCGTGCTATACAGAAACCCAGCCTAAAACCAAAAACAGCAAGCAATGTAGAGGCACGGTGGCTAGGAAAACCTCCCTAGAAAGGCAGGAACCTAGGAAGAAACCTAGAGAGGAACCAGGCTCTGAGGGGTGGCCAGTCCCCTTCTGGCTGTGCCGTGTTGAGATTATAACATTACATGGCCAAGATGTTCAAACGTTCATAGATGACCAGCAGGGTCAAATAATAATAATAATAATAATCACAGTGGTTGTAGAGGGTGCAACAAGTCAGCACCTCAGGAGTAAATGTTAGTTGGCTCTTCATAGCCAAGCATTCAGAGTTAGAGACAGAAGGTGCGGTAGAGAGAGTCGAAAACAGCCGGTCCGGGACAAGGTAGCACGTCCGGTGAACAGATCAGGGTTCCATAGCCACAGGCAGAACAGTTGAAACTGGAGCAGTAGCACGACCAGGTGGACTGGGGACAGCAAGGAGTCATCAGGCCAAGTAGTCCTGAGGCATTGATATAACCCCACCCACTTTGTTAAAGCAAAGCCCCTACACTCTATTCTGCTTTTGGACTTTTTATGTTTTGCATTGTTTTGGACAGCAATTAGAGGGATTTTTTTATTATTATGCTGCAATCTGAAAGGCACAGGGGAATATTGGGCAGGTATTTCCACAGGAAGAGATGGATTAAATAATATTTATCCTTTGATTAAATTGGGTTGAGGAAAATATCCGCTCAAGGGAAGGTAGAATGCGTTATAGAACAATGCTTCAACTTGACCTCTACACCTGCAACCACAATGTTTAATCTCTGTCAGAAGTAAGTAGGTCAGGGTAACTCAGGGTACATTCTGAAATGCTACTGACCCATTTCTGCATAAGCATATTTATTGCTTTGAGCTATTGCAAAAAAACAAAAAATGCTTTGTTTATGCATCGGTCTTAAATGTAAAGCAAGGGGTTTCCCATATATTAGATATGATTTTATAGAAATAGGTACACTTTTTCCAGGAGCCATAGGCCACACTTCAAAATGTTAGGTGTTCATTTTCAGGAAATTAATCTACAGTACACCCAAAACAGGTTAATAGTGAATGGCAGAGCTTGCATAAAATGTCAAATATGATAAAGAAAACTTTGTATCCGAAAGGTTGGGGAAATAATTACAATATATATTTTTTTTACATAAAAGTTGATAACTGACTATCTCCATTCAGAGTAGATAGGCCACCTGGGAAAGGTCATAATCAGAGCTGGCATGATAACAGACACTTATAGATTATTGTCTTTGGCACTGCCATTTGAATGTTCCTCCTCTGGCAGTCAGATAGTGAGAAGTTTCACAAGCAATATTCTGATATAGGCTGTTGGCTAATGTCTATGGAGCAAGGGTCACTTTACATTTGAAGTTGCTCTTCAACAGTCAGATCCAAAATTATTGACACCATTGATAAAGATGAGCGAGAAAGACTATGTGCTCTGTTTCTGGCTGGTGTTAAGCCATCACAATTGTCAAATGCACACAGATAAATTACCTAGATGACCAATTCTTCTTCGTTTCCCTTAGACCGCTCAAGGATAGAGTACCTCATAATGTTAACCTCTCAACAGTCCGCCATCTGCCTCAGGAGTTCGTAGTGACGGAAGGTGTTTGATTTTCGGTTGTCCGGTGCAAGAGGCTGCTCTTAAGCTGCTCCAGCTACATCAAGTCTCCCATAGTGTGGCAGACTACGCAGTGGACTATTTAGCTAAAGAATCCCTGTGTTGTGGGGGCAAGTGTGAGACTGGGGTTCAGTTCCCCGATGGGAAGGAAGGAGTAGGCTATCCTTGTAAATAAGAACTTGTTCTTAACTGACTTCCTAGTTAAATAAGAGCATAATATTTCTACACCATTTTAGTCTAACCAATACCCTAACGGAGATTCAGTGAAAATAAAATCTCATTAATTTATCAAGACCAGTCTTAAAGCAGCATGAAATGGTGCTAAAATAGTTGTAGGCTATTGCTTCTAACTTCAATATGCTCTTTAACCTTTTCACACGTTCCAACATACGGGTGTGATCATTCTACAGTGGTCCCTGTACTTTACGATGAAACCGTTGTAATTAGAACGCTTATTTCGAATGCTTATTTAAAACGGCCAACTTCGAATGATGCAACAATCAGCATTTGAGCTGGTCACTATTTTCTCAGAAACATTTTACTTTGGATGCAATGTTCAGACATTAACAGAAGTATCTATAGCATAACACAATCATCCAAACTGGAAAAATGTAGGCTACATTTGTCCTAGCGCTAACTGAGGAAAGATTGATGTAACACAAGCAGTCATATTTTTACAACTCTTGGCTGACATAAACTACAATATGAATTAGCTAATAGCAATTACTATTTATAATTAAACATCACGGGTGACCTCACCATTGATCAAAATAATTGCATAAAAAATCTAAAGTTATACGATCGGTAGTTTCTGTGCGCTGCCATGCTTTTCTTTTCACATAAACCAAGATGACTTTGCTCTGTTCATGATATGCATGTAGAAGAGGGTGTGTCGTCTACCATCATTGACATCCCACCATTCACTTCCGGAAGTCCTCAAAAAAAGAGTGAACCCTTACTCACCTCATTTTGTCACAACATCTCTGGTCCGACAAACGATTGCGTGAAATCCAGAATGTGTTGTATGTCAACAAACATGGCTCCACGCACAACTGTAATTAGCACATAATATGTGCCCATTACAATCTATGCAAGAATTGGAATGCATGATTTGTCACTGGATCTTGAAAACATGTGAATAAAACAGTAAATGTATAAATAATTGCCACACAAAAAAATGTCTGATAGTGATTTATTGATACAAGTGGCACCTGTCAGCAGTCAATCACGTAACCTCTCACTCTGAGCCATTCAGTGTTGTTGTTTATGTATGTAGCTAGTGAGCTAAGCTGTAGCATTAGCAATGTCTTCCAAAAGGAGACAACTCACAAATACGGAAATTCTGGAGATTTCTAAAACTTCTGACAATGAGTCGGAGTGAATGTCAGGAATCAGATTCTGACAGTGACAGTGAGGAGCTGCCCCCTAACCTTGTAGCCATTGAGAACCCTGCATCTGAGGACCCCTTGTCCACTGACGAAGTCCCAGGTCCCTTTGATGGTGGTGGTGATGGAGGCAGACTGACAATGGATGAAGTACAGGAGTTCTATGGTAGATGGAAGGCCACCAGCCATTTCCCCCCTCCTGCCCCTGCAGTTTGCTTTGATCAGTCCCAGTATGGAGTGCAACGCCTCTTGCCATTTCCATCTGAGGCAGAGTACTTCAAGTTGTTTCTGACAGAGGAGCTGGTGGGAGACATAGAAGAGACCAATCGCTATGCCTTGGAGCTGCTGTAGAAGAGAGAGCCAGGAGTGGGGTGGGGGGGGGGACTCGCTAAATCGGTGACAACCACAATTAGTGAAATGTATACAGTGCCTTGCGAAAGTATTCGGCCCCCTTGAACTTTGCGACCTTTTGCCACATTTCAGGCTTCAAACATAAAGATATAAAACTGTATTTTTTTGTGAAGAATCAACAACAAGTGGGACACAATCATGAAGTGGAACTTTTTTAACAAATCAAAAACTGAAAAATTGGGCGTGCAAAATTATTCAGCCCCCTTAAGTTAATACTTTGTAGTGCCACCTTTTGCTGCGATTACAGCTGTAAGTCGCTTGGGGTATGTCTCTATCAGTTTTGCACATCGAGAGACTGACATTTTTTCCCATTCCTCCTTGCAAAACAGCTCGAGCTCAGTGAGGTTGGATGGAGAGCATTTGTGAACAGCAGTTTTCAGTTCTTTCCACAGATTCTCGATCGGATTCAGGTCTGGACTTTGACTTGGCCATTCTAACACCTGGATATGTTTATTTTTGAACCATTCCATTGTAGATTTTGCTTTATGCTTTGGATCATTGTCTTGTTGGAAGACAAATCTCCATCCCAGTCTCAGGTCTTTTGCAGACTCCATCAGGTTTTCTTCCAGAATGGTCCTGTATTTGGCTCCATCCATCTTCCCATCAATTTTAACCATCTTCCCTGTCCCTGCTGAAGAAAAGCAGGCCCAAACCATGATGCTGCCACCACCATGTTTGACAGTGGGGATGGTGTGTTCAGCTGTGTTGCTTTTACGCCAAACATAACGTTTTGCATTGTTGCCAAAAAGTTCAATTTTGGTTTCATCTGACCAGAGCACCTTCTTCCACATGTTTGGTGTGTCTCCCAGGTGGCTTGTGGCAAACTTTAAACGACACTTTTTATGGATATCTTTAAGAAATGGCTTTCTTCTTGCCACTCTTCCATAAAGGCCAGATTTGTGCAATATACGACTGATTGTTGTCCTATGGACAGAGTCTCCCACCTCAGCTGTAGATCTCTGCAGTTCATCCAGAGTGATCATGGGGCTCTTGGCTGCATCTCTGATCAGTCTTCTCCTTGTATGAGCTGAAAGTTTAGAGGGACGGCCAGGTCTTGGTAGATTTGCAGTGGTCTGATACTCCTTCCATTTAAATATTATCGCTTGCACAGTGCTCCTTGGGATGTTTAAAGCTTGGGAAATCTTTTTGTATCCAAATCCGGCTTTAAACTTCTTCACAACAGTATCTCGGACCTGCCTGGTATGTTCCTTGTTCTTCATGATGCTCTCTGCGCTTTTAACGGACCTCTGAGACTATCACAGTGCAGGTGCTTTTATACGGAGACTTGATTACACACAGCTGGATTGTATTTATCATCATTAGTAATTTAGGTCAACATTGGATCATTCAGAGATCCTCACTGAACTTCTGGAGAGAGTTTGCTGCACTGAAAGTAAAGTGGCTGAATAATTTTGCACGCCCAATTTTTCAGTTTTTGAGTTGTTAAAAAAGTTTGAAATATCCAATAAATGTCGTTCCACTTCATGATTGTGTCCCACTTGTTGTTGATTCTTCACAAAAAAATACAGTTTTATATCTTTATGTTTGATGCCTGAAATGTGGCAAAAGGTCGCAAAGTTCAAGGGGGCTGAATACTTTCGCAAGGCACTGTACCTTCCTCGTGACAGTCCTTCTCATGGGGATAGTAAAGAATAACTGAATCATAGATCCTATGTTTGCAACTCCCTTCTTTGTCACCCTCTTTTCCCAAGACCACCTTCTTGTTTTGCCGCGATGTCTGCATTTTGTCAACAATGCTACTGCCATCCGAAATGACCCGTTATACAAAATAAGACATGTTCTTACCAGCCTGACATCAGCATTTGGTCGGGTCTTCGTGCCATACAAGGACCTATGCACTGGGGAGGTCCCATCCTCTATTGTAGCAAAATACAGAGAGGTGTTGGTAAAGGTATATTGTCCTGCTAATAGCCCATAATAGGCTATTATAATACTGTACATGGTGTCCCGGTCAGGATAACCAAAACATTTATTTTTTAAAGACTATCAAAGAATGTTGGTACTTATTTATTTTGATCCAAAGCCATGACTGAGTAAGTCCTTCAGCTTTATGTTGGTTTTTATTTTTATTTCGCCTTTATTTAACCAGGTAGGCCAGTTGAGAACAAGTTCTCAATTACAACTGCGACCTGGCCAAGATAAAGCAAAGCAGTGAGAAACAAACACAGAGTTAAGCATTGGATAAACAAATGTACAGTCAATAACACAATAGACTTATCTATACACAGAGTGTGCAAATGTAGTAAGATTAGGGAGGTGGGGCAATAAATAGGCCATAGTGGCGAAATAATTACAATTTAGCAGTTACACACTGGAGTGATAGATGTGCAAGTAGAGATCCTGGGGTGCAAAGGAGCAAAAAATAAATAACAATATGGGGATGAGGTAGTTGGGTTGGCTATTTACAGAGGGGCTGTGTACAGGTGCAATGATCGGTAAGCTGCTCTTACAGCTGATGCTTAAAGTTAGTGAGGGAGATATAAGACTCAAGCTTCACTGATTTTTGCAATCGTTCCAGTCATTGGCAGCAGAGAACTGGAAGGAAAGGCGGCCAACGTAGGAGTTTGCTTTGGGGATGACCAATGATATATACCTGCTGGAGCGCGTGCTACGGGTGGATGCTGCTATGGTGACCATGAACTGAGATAAGGTGGGGCTTTACCTCGCAAAGACTTATAGATGACCTGGAGCCAGTGGGTTTGGCGACGAATATGAAGCGAGGGCCAGCCAAGGAGAGCATACAGGTCGCAGTGGTGGGTAGTATATGGGGCTTTGGTGACAAAATGGATGGCACTGTGATAGATGCCGGGTTTATGACTGAGCCATTAACTTGATAATATATAACGATATTTTGGAGGTCATTTTAGTTAAAAAAAAAAACTAAAGTGAGCAATTGTAATCTGAATAAAAGGCCAAAACATTTATTTGTTTTTAGAGGGAGAGAAACAATCACGGTCGGATGTGATACATAATAATAATAATAATAAAAACACTTAACTTAGAAATACATTTGACAATAGAATTCTCCCTCTAACCTCCACCTAGAAAAGTGTGTTGTCCAGCTACCTGCTAGAACAGTGGGAACGTTTCCCTGGTCAGCGCCATTATCAGTGCATTGCCCCTTAAAGAGCCCGCACTGCTGCTCGATCATCCTATATTTCCAACTTAATTGAGGAGAATAGGAACAATCCAAAATGTATTTTTGATACAATCGCAAAGCTAACCAAAAGGCAGCATTCCCCAAGAGAGGATGGCTTTCACTTGAGCAGTAATTAATTCAGGAACTTCTTTGACGAAAAGATCATGATCATTAGAAGGCGTATGAATCTGCATATTTCTCCAAAGCTCAGTTGTACTGAGTCTGCACAACACTGCCAGGACCTAAAATTAATGGAGACACGTTTTTTAATCTTATATCTCTTGACACATTCATGAAAATAGTCATAGCCTCTAAACTTTCAAGCTGCATACTGGACCCTATTCCAATTAAACTACTGAAAGAGCTGCTTCCTGCGCTTGGCCCTCCTGCATTGAACATAAACATCTCACTATCTACCGGATGTGTACCAAACTCACTAAACGTGGCAGCAATAAAGCCACAATTGAAAAAGCCAAACTTTGACCCAGAAAATGTAAAAAACTATCGGCCTATATTGAATCTCCCATTCCTCTCCAAATTTTTTGAAAAAGCTGTTGCGCATTAACTCACTGCCTTCCTGAAGACAAACAATGTATATGAAAAGCTTCAGTCTGGTTTAAGACCCCATCATAGCACTGAGACTGCACTCGTGAAAGTTGTAAATTAGCTTTTAATGGCGTCAGACCAAGGCTCGGCATCTGTGCTGCTTTTGACACCATCGATTACCATATTCTTTTGGAGAGATTGGAAACCCAAATTGGTCTACAAGGACAAGTTCTGGCCTGGTTTACATCTTATCTGTTAGAAAGATATCAGTTTGTCTCTGTGGATGGTTTGTCCTCTGACAAGTCAATTGTAAGTTTCCTCAAGATTCCGTTTTAGAACCAGTATTGTTTTCACTACATATTTTACCTTTTGGTGATGTCATTCGGAAATAATGTTAACTTTCACTGCTTTGCAGATGATACACAGCTGTACATTTCGATTAAACGTGGTGAAGACCTCTGCATCTCACAAAGACACAGCAGCTGGAACCAAAAATCTCAAATTTGGACACATCAGACCAAAGGACACATTTCCACTGGTCTAATGACAATTTTGATGTCTTTCCTTTTCCCCCCTCCCTAGTGTGTTTACTATTAGATTGCCCTCTTGTGGACTGAGATACGGCAAGGTAACTGTTGGATCCACTCACATAGTTATTTAGCACAACAGCATAGAACAGCATAGCACAACAAACAGGTTGTATAAATTAGAACGAACTGTACCTGTAGAATGAATTGTCTATAACCATGCTATCCTGATACTACACTGTTCGTGTAGGCCTTGGCCTGAGGGTGACTCAAACAGGAGTCTGTAACATGACAATATCAGTGAGTGTATAGCAACAAAGAGATCACATTAACCTCAGTTACGAGAGTAACAAATATTAATCACCTCCTTCTGCAGCTGCTGCACTGCCACACAACTAGTGAGACAGATTATAGGAATGTCTGATGCAAGAATAGGACAAATTACAAGAGTAGGGAGAAGACAAAAATGGATTACTGCCTATGCTATGTATCTTAGTCCGTTCCGCTCTGACATCGCTCGTCCATATGTATACAGTCATTCCTACTTAGATTTGAATGTATTGTGTATATGTTGTGTTGTGTAATTTGTTACATATCACTGCACTGTCATTTCGCTACACCCGCAATAACATCTGTTAATCACGTGTATGTGACTAATGAAATTTGATTTGATTTTGATGCTTCAACTATAGCCTACGCTACCATCAAATACAAGGTGTCCATTCCCCCTCAGTTTTCATCTTAACTTACTCTGATCTTTAAACAATGAACATTTGCGCTCAAAAGTATTCTAAGGTTGCACTTTGATCAGAAGAAAGCATTGACATTCATGAATGCAGAACATGGTGGATATAAATATAATATATATAAATGACAAGGCAAATGACAAGGCACGTTTTATTCCAATGCAAATTTGAATTGATTTGCAGTTTTTCCCTTCAATTTTATGTTCTTGTAAATAAATGAAAGTTAAATCAACAAACATCAAGATGGCATGAGGTTAACCTTGAAATACCGCTCTAAACCAACTGCTTAAGCCTATAGTATGAGTAGATTGTTGGGGCCTTCGTAGCTAAATCTTCCACTCTATAGGCAATGATTTCCTTCCATTCCATTTTCATGAAGTACAGCCTCCTATTCTCTTTTGAAAACGTTTTCATTCACTGCACTGTGCTCCACTGCAGCAACCGTGTTGCCTTCAAATGTGTGGTGACCGGAATCTGGAGAGGGACTGCTACAGTAACAAAATAATGACATTACAGGTTGTTTCACTCTCTGAGAGAAACCTTTGATCCTCTTCTTTCTAGTTTTGAAATAAACAAGTCCAGTCTAGCTTTCTTTATTTGGAAGCCCACTACGTGTTGAGTGAATGTACTGGAGGATACAACTGGAGGAAACCATTTCTCTCCTCAAACTCCTTCAATGCTCTTAGAATAATCAAATCACTAACCTTTCACCCGAATATGCTGAAAAGTCAGGATATTTTCAAGTCTTTCATTTGTTCAAATTCCAATTTAAGGGTTAGGTTTAGCGTTAGGGATTAGGGAAAATAGGATTTTTAATAGTCAAACATTTTTACACTCTAAAAAGTCCAGAAATTTCACGACAACAAAGCTGTGTGTGTGTGTGTCCTGACCAATCATCTCTCATTGGCAAAACGCATCTTGCCATTAACTGACCTTTTATGATAAGACAATATGACAATGAATAATTGAAAATATTGTCCAACCTGAAATGAATATGCAACAGAAGCATATGCATAATACATGTTGTTTTTTCACCTGTCCCATAAATCAAAATAAATGAATCCATCAATGTAACCCAGAGAAGTAGTTAAAAGAGAATGGTAGAAAGTGTAAGCAGAATGAGTTGAAAATAGGTGTAGAAATGGAAGTGAATGAGGACGAAGTGTGGTAGGTGTGGTGAAGTTCTAGGGGACTGAGGCTTATACCGAGGGTCAGGATAAAGATGAGTCTATGATAGTAGGAGTGAAGTTATTGGAAAATGTGGACCCTTGCCTTTTGGCTGATCCATTTGAGGTTTCAGGGTGGTTGAAAACAGTTGGGTGCTGTGGAATCGGTGAGTGTAACCAGAAGTGGTCTTGTGATAATGATATGCGTTTCTGCAGGTCAGAGGGAGCAGGTGCTCCGTGTTCAACGAATGGGGGCAAGAGATGTGAATTGTTTTGCTCTCAAGAAAAGGGTGTCATTTAAAGGACTGATTGCTGGGGTAACGGATAATGTGAAAGCTGACCAACTGAAGGGGAATATTCCCGTTTTTTGTGATACTTGTTGTTTGGTGCGAAGCAGACAGGGTGGCGTGAGTCGAGAAACTGAAGAGTCATTGTCAGTTCTTTTGAGTTTTGATGTTGAGTCTTTCCTGGACAAAGTGATTTTAGGATATCCTGTATGAGCTTTTGTGCAGACTACATTATGTTGTTACAGGTGTCAAGCTTATGTGTATGTGGCAGCAGTGTGTTGGAGGAAGGATCCTAGGTGTGAGAAGTGTGCAGAAGGGCATGAGACAAAGGAATGTGCAGCATTGGGGAATGTAGTGGTATATGTTATTTGTAGGGGTGTCCATGGGGCTGGTGATCAGACATGTCCGTAGTGAGAGAGGCAGGTAGAGGTTTCCTGGCATAGAGTAGTGCAGAAGTTGTCGTATGCTGAGGCAGTGAAGAAAGTAGAGGAAGATGGGGGAGGGATCCTGAAAGGAGGGGTGACATCAGAAGAGTTACAGGGTGTGTTAAGAGGTGGCATCCCATCCTTTCAGGCTGGCCCTGAAGTAGGACTAAATATATTTAAATAGTTGAGCATGGTACGCATTATTATTTTTTGTGAGTGTAGTGTTTGATGGTAGGGTATGTTGTAGTATTTTTATTTTTTTGTTGATTTTTTTAGAAGGAAAAAAATTAAGCAATGTATAAGGGAGTTATACTCCAGTCTAGGAGGTGGCGGTAATGCAACATTTATTCGATGCCGACCGCCGTTAAACCTCATCGAAGAAGAAGTGGGTGTGTCAGGAATGGGAGACGCAATCTTGACTACATTTTGTGATTGGAAATGTTTTAGTTTAGTAACACTTTAGTTACTTGACTAAAACAGATTCTTAACTTTGCATTTTTATTTGTGATTCAGAGACTGAGCCAATACATTTGAGTAAATGTTTGTATATTTATGTTTAATTATGTATCCTAGCTGATTCAATTGTGGAACACATACGTCATGCCCTCACTTATTATTGACATGCCCTTACTTATCTATTATAGGTGTTGGGTTTAGTGATAACTGAACGTTAAAACTGTTTAAAATGTTTAAATTGTCAAATAAAATCAATCAATCAATCACTCAATCAATCAACATTTAATAAGGTTGATTGTTACCAAATGTTAGCGTTAGCTTTGTTGAATACACATGGAAATCTTCTCTCTGTGCACAAACATATGTAGAAAGTAAGAGTAGACACATGACTATAAAACATACACTAAATATTTTCCCAGTAAATTTACAGCATTATGCTGGCACCAGAGTTGCCATCTTAATACTGTAATTTTGCTTAACAGCAGAGATGCTGTAATATATTTTACAGTACTATTTCCTTTACTGTAAAACATATTACAGAATCTCTGCTGTAAATGTACATGGATGCTGTAATGTTTTACAATAGGGAAAATAGTACAGTGAAATATATTACAGTATCTCTGCTGTAAAGCAAAATTACAGTATTAAGATGGCAACTCTGGTGCCAGGATAATGCTGTACATTTACAGTGAAATTCTTCCTGAAATCTAAATATAAGAAAAATAATACATGTATTCAAATTGGTAACAATATTAACAAATGAACAACAAAATGTACAATATAAGTAACAACAAGCACATATGTAACCAAAATAAGAGCATCATTACACTAGAGAGACAGAGAGAGAGGGAGATGAAGTTAAAATTGGGATTGGGTACAACGTGACAACCACCCTGGGGAGGCAGGGTAGCCTAGTGGTTAGAGTGTTGGATTAGTAACTGAAACGTTGCAAGTTCAAATCCCTGAGTTGACAAGGTACACTGTTCCTAGGCTGTCATTGAAAATAAGAATTTATTCTTAACTGACTTGCCTAGTAAAATAAACTACCCAGCAGCTGCTGAAAATATTATGCCACTTCCAGAAGATATTTATTAAAACTGAGCTTCGTGTCTCACCCAACAGCATGAGTTTGGTGCCTGAAGTTGATCATTTGAATCTACAGTAGGCATAAGCTCTGACTGTAAAGAAATACAGTATGTTAGAGTAATTTTACAGGCTTACAATTAAAGTTAACAGTATTTTTCAGAATTTGACCCATAATGCAGTGCAATCTACAGCAATAATGCTGTAAAACACATTCACAGTATTTTACTGTTGAAATTACAGAAAAGTCTTACAATATATTGGATTGCACTGAGAGGGAGTAGAAAAGTATTTCAGTTATAAACACAACCTAAAACTCTTTGAATAAGCCCAACCCTACCTGGGAATCAGGCCTAGTGGGAGTGGGATGCATCATGGTGGTTCACTGCGGTGTCCTACACTGTAGACCTGGCACAGTCAGAAGGGTGAAGAGGCCTACTACCCAGGGGACTAGATTGAGAGCACAGTTTGACAAGTCAAAGGTCTGATGGAAATAGTTGCAGAGCAAGATTTGCTCCTGCTGTTGTTGGCTGTCCCCTTGTCAAGCTTAAATTTACAGACATTGTGGTATGTGCTCTAACTGAATGTGAATGCATTATAAAAAAGTCTCTGCAGGCCCCTAAGATTGTCACACTTGTAAAGATGACATATCTTCTGATTAAATCACAGGGCACGTACCTCTGATAATTATTTATAGCATTGCTTGGCTAACATGCCCATTGGATGTAGCAAAGTATTGATGTAGATTTGCTTGGAATTGCTTCAGTCCACACATCTCCGTTGGAGAAAATAGATGTAGCCAGTGGCACCTAGTGTCTGATGTGAGAAGAGGTGAGATTTAGAGATAAGTAGTGAGACAGAACTCTCGACTAGCGAGCAGGTGTTTCTGCGGACAACACAACAGGGTGCACATTCCTTGTCCATACCCAGTGGGTTGTGTTTGTCAGAGTTAGTTCAACATTTGGTAAGCTAAGTTTTGTAAATTTTTCTGTAAATGTTGTACTGCTTACTCAAGTAAACAAAAGGCATCTGAAACATTGATTTGTTTTGCTGTGACATCTTCAATTCTGCTTTCGGGGAGATGCGGCATGGAAGCCGGTCGTGGGTATATGGATTGGGAACAGGGTATAGCCCGGGAACATTAAAGGTATGCATATATTACATGGGAATGTGAACCAAGTCTTTAATGTTTTCCATTTAATAAAGTATTCAAGTTTAAATATTGCTGTTATAATTATTGTTTTAGTTTGCATAAAGTTTGAGAAGCCTTTCACTGCTCTCAGTGTTATTAGTTTGTGTCCGTCCATTGCATTAACATTAGGTAGCTAGGTAGTTACTTTGTTTGTCTAGTTCGAGCGGGCAAATTAGCTGGTATTAGCTGGTATTCAGGCAAAAGACTTGGGATTGCCCTGGCTGGTGGACTAGTTTTAATTTTCTTTCTTATATGTTAATGAGTCTGTTTAAATTTGTCACCACTTCCCCAGAGACCTCCAGGGCTGGCTGTATTTAGGAGGGAGTGATTCACAATATTTCAGAGAGCAGAGGAACGTCCCATTTACACATGTGTGCAAGCTAATTATTACAAGTGGTTTCTTCTTGCCAAGAGTGTGTAATCACGAATGTGCTATTCTACAAGGATTGGATGATCACAAGTGTGCTATTCTGCAAAGTGTTTCAACACAAGTGTGCTATTGTTAAGAGTGCCAGTAGCAGTGTGTGGGTACAATCACTGGGGAAGCCAAGCCAGGAAAACATTGCCATATTACAACCTACTGTATGTGTTGTGATAATTTAATTGTTTGCTCTATAACCTGTTAGTTCATATCCCTTACGACGATGATATATAGGCTTAAGGCTGAGACAAATAAAAAGACACAGTGGCAGAATGAATTTAACCACACCTTTGTTTCATCACAAAACCAGAGTGCAACATCTGTCCGGTGAAGTCCACAAAGGATATTGCATGTTACAAACAGTTACATGACCTACGGCATAGTCAAGTAAGTTAAAATTTCCGAAATTTTCGCAATACTAAACAACTATTGATTTAGAACCATAGAGAGTTAGGCTACCGCAAGTCGCAAAGAAAACAGGAGCTGCCTCCACTATTCCATCACCTGAGAGAAAATTCTGAAGCACAGGGAGATGAAGATAAATTATTTTATTTTGTGTTAGTTTTTTTATCCATTTTTGGTGGAAGCTTGGATTCTTTTGGCATCCATGAATACATGCCATTGAAAAATGTTTTATCACAAGTGTGCTATTGTTCCTTGCCCTGCTGCTGTGTTTGTGTAATCCTAATATTCCCAGACAGTGGGTTGTAAAGCTGTTGGAAAGGTGACTCCTGTTCTATTTATTACTGCGCATGACAATAAACTTCCGTACTTTGGTAAACTTTTCTGAGATCTCGATCTCTGTAGCTGATGTGAGTAAGTCCTTAAACAGGTAAACATTCACAAGGCCATGTGGACAGATGGATTACCAGGACGTGTACTCAGAGCATGCGCTGATCAGCTGGCAAGTGTCTTTAGTGACATGTTCAACCTCTCCCTGACGCTGTTTGTAATGTTCCAAGCAGACCACCATAGGCCCTGTGCCCAAAAACACGAAGGTAACCTGTCTAAATGACTATCGCCCCATAGCACTCACATCGGTAGCCATGAAATGCTATGAAAGGCTGGTCATGGCTCACATCAACACCCTGGACCAACTCCAATTCGCATCCCACCCCAACAGATCCACAGATGATCCCATCTCTATTGCACGCCACAATGCCCTCTCCAACCTAGATAAGAGGAACACCTAAAGTATGTAAGAATGTTGTTCATTGACTACAGCTCAGCGTTCAACACCATAGTGCCCTCCAAGCTCAGCACTAAGCTCAGGACCCTGGGACTGAACACCTCCCTTTGCAACTGGATCCTGGACTTCCTGACTGGCTGCCCCCAGTTGGTGAAGGTAGGCAACAACACAGCCGCAACACTGACCCTCAATACGTGGACCCTCATGGGTGTGTGCTTAGTACCCTACTGTACTTCCTGTTCACCCACGACTAAGTGGCCACGCACGACTCCAACACCATCATTAAGTTTGCTGACTACATGATGGTGGTATCCCTAATCAACTACGACGATGAGACAGCCTATAGGTAGGTCAGTGACCTGGTAGTGTGATGCCAGGACAACAACCTTCCCTGAAAGTCAGCAAGACAAATGAGCTGATCGTGGACTACAGGAAACAGTGGGCTTAGTTTATCCTCATCCACATTGACAAGGCTGTAGAGGCGTGGGTCGAGAGCTTCAAGTTCCTTGGTGTCCACATCACTAAGGAATTAACATGGTCCACACACACTAACACAGTAGTGAAGAAGGCACGACAACGCTTCTTCCCCCTAAGGAGGATGAAAAGATTTGTTATGGGTCCTCAAAAAGTAATACAGCTGCACTATTGAGAGCATTTTGACTGGCTGCATCACCGCTTGGTAGAACAACTGCTTGGCATTCGACCACAAAGCACAACACAGGGTAGTTTGTACGACCCAGTACATCACTGGAGCTGAGCTCCCTGTCACCCAGGACCTCTGGTGGCAGAGGAAGTCACTACAAATTGTCAAAAACTCCAGCCATAGGCTGTTCTCTCTGCTACTGCACATGAAGCAGCAACAAGTCTGGAACCAACAGGACCCTGAACAGTTCCTATCCCCAAGCAATAAGACTGCTAAATAGTTAACCATATAGCTACCCAGACAATGACGCCCACTTTGTACTAACTCTTTTGACTTTTGTGACTTTACTTTAAATAACCGTCTTCAGATTAATGTTATCTAAATAACTGTTTAATTGATGAGAGTAGCGTAATACGATGGTTTGAGCAGAGTAACAGGATGGTGCAACTTAAATTAGCTTTTCAAATGTGCTTTACTTCATATCAAATCTAAACAAATGTTATTGGTCACATACACGTGTCCAGCAGATGTTCTTGCGGGTGTAGTGAAATACTTGTGTTTCTAGCTCCGACAGTGCAGTAATATCTAACAATGTCGCAACATACACCAAATACACAAACATTTAGGAATGTCATTAAGAATATATAAATATATGGACAAGCAATGTCAGAGCGGCATAGACTAAGATACAGTAGAATAGTACAGAATACAGTATACAGTTCAAGTCGGAAGTTTACATACACCTTAGCCAAATACAGTTAAACTCAGTTTTTCACAATTCCTGACATTTAATCCTAGTAAAAAATCCCTGTCTTAGGTCAGTTAGAATCACCAATTTATTATAATAACGTGAAATGTCAGAATAATAGCAGAGAGAATGATTTATTTCAGCTTTTATTTCTTTCATCACATTCCCAATGGGTCAGAAGTTTACATACACTTAATTAGTATTTGGTAGCATTGCCTTTAAATTGTTCAACTTGGGTCGAACATTTTGGGTAGCCTTCCACAAGCTTCCAACAATAAGTTGGATGAATTTTGACCCATTCCTCCTGACAGAGCTGGTGTAACTGAATCAGGTTTGTAGGCCTCCTTGCTTTTCAGTTCTGCCCACAAATTTCTATAGGATTGAGGTCAGGGCTTCGTGATGGCCACTCCAGTACCTTGACTTTGTTGTCCTTAAGCCATTTTGCCACAACTTTGGAAGTATACTTGGGGCCATTGTCCATTTGGAAGACCCATTTGTGACCAAGCTTTAACTTCCTGACTGATGTCTTGATGTTGCTTCAACATATCCACATAATTTTCCTGGCTCATGATGCCATCTATTTTGTGACGTGCACCAGTCCCTCCTGCAGCAAAGCACCCCCACAACATGATACAGCTTCACGTTTCGGATGGTGTTCCACGGCTTGCAAGCATCCCCCTTTTCCTCCAACCATACCAATGGTTATTATGGACAAACAGTTCTATTTTTGTTCCATCAGACCAGAGGACATTTCTCCAAAAAGTACGATCTTTGTCCCAATGTGCAGTTGCAAACCGTAGTCTGGCTTTTTTATGGTGGTTTTGGACCAGTGGCTTGTTCCTTGCTGAGCAGCCTACCAGGTTATGTCGATATAGGACTCGTTTTAATGTGAATACAGATACTTTTGTACCTGTTTCCTCCAGCATCTTCACAAGGTCCTTTGCGGTTGTTCTGGGATCGATTTGCACTTTTCGTGCCAAAGTACGTTCATCTCTAGGAGACAGAACGCGTCTCCTTCCTGAGCGGTATGATAGCTGCGTGGTCACATGGTGTTTATACTTGCATACTATTGTTTGTACAGATGAACGTGGTACCTACAGGGGTTTGGAAATTACTCCCAAGGATGAACCAGACTTGTGGAGATCTGATTTTTTTTTTTTCTAGATCTTGGCTGATTTCTTTTGATTTTCCCATGATTTCAAGCAAAGAAGGTAGGTAGGACTTGAAGTACATCCACAGGTACACCTCCGATTGACTCAAATTATGTCAATTAGTCTACCAGAAGCTTCTAAAGCCATGACATTTTTCTGAAATTTTCCAAGCTGTTTAAAGGTACAGTTAACTTAGTGTATGCAAACATCTGACCCACTGGAATTGTAATACAGTGAAATAATCTGTCTGTAAACAATTGTTGGAAAAATTACTTGTGTCATGCACAAAGTAGATGTCCTAAGCGACTTGCCAAAACTATAGTTTGTTAACAAGAAATTTGTGGAGTGGTTGAAAAACTAGTTTTAATGACTCCAACCTAAGTGTATGTAAACTTCCGACTTCAACTGTATGATGGCTTCGAGGCAAGTAACATTGAAACATGCATGAGAGCATTAGCTGTTCTGGATGATTGTGTGATTACGCTCTCCGCAGCCAATGTGAGTGAGTTACACCACAATGCGCTACAGAGGGTATTGTGTACAGCCCAGTACATCATGGGGCCAAGCTTTCTGCCATCCAGGACCTCTATACCAGGTGGGGTCAGAGGAAGGCCCTAAAAATTGTCAGACCCCAACCACCCTAGTCATGGACTGTTCTCTCTGCTACCGCATGGCAAGTGGTACCAGAGCGCCAAGTCTAGGTCCAAGAGGCTTCATAACAGCTTCTACCCCCAAGCCATAAGACTCCCGACCACCTAATCAAATGGCTACCTAGACTATTTACATTGCCCCCCCCCCTCTTTTTCACCGCTGCTACTCTCTGTTATTACCTATGCATAGTCACTTTAACTTTACCTACATGTACATATTACGTCAATTACCTCGACTAACCGGTGCCCCAGCACATTGACTCTGTACCGGTACCCCCTGCATATGGCTTCACTATTGTAATTTTACTGCTGCTCTTTAATTATTTCTTACTTTTATTTCTTACAACTGCATTGCTGGTTAAGGGCTGTTGTATTCGGTGCACGTGACAAATAAAATTTGGTTTGATTTGAAGTTGCTCACTCAGAGACTGTTTGCTCAAAATCGTGAAAATAATTGTCTATCAGGTGTGCGCTGAGATATCGTAACATCTGCTTTGAGTCAGATTCTGCACCAAGAGGTATAAAAACATTTTTTTTCCAAAGGGGTCCTGTCGAAAAATACTTCTTATGGAAGACTGTGTTGCAGCCTGCGCTAGGAGAAGACTGTGTGGTCAGTGGAGACAATTTGATGTTTTTCCAATCCATCAGTGGGACCAAACGATCCATCAAGTCTGCTCCTTGTAGAAGGTGTTCAATGTCGAGGCTGGTAACATACACAGGGTGAACAAGCTATTCGTGTTGGAAGTGTAGTTTCAGCATGAGTCGCAGAGAAGTGGTAGTCTGAGTGAAACCTCAAAGTTTAGTGTCCCATTGTAGCTGGGTTCACAGCCCTTTTGAGATCATTGAGAGATGAGCGATATTGTCGAGCCCAACTCAATTAGCGCATATCAGGTTAAGCAGTCCTCCAGGAGTTTTTCCAGGTAGCAACTTTCAGAGTTGCGTTTTTTTGGTCATATTTCCCACAATCTGAAGTGATTAGGCCAAAGTATGCTGAACGAAGCCTATGATAGTATGCTTGTGGGTGTTCATTCTGAGCTTGTTTGACGGTGTAGGCCAGCGAGCCATTTTGTTTGCGAGTCGCAGAACCACTGAATTATTATTAAGTTGTGGCAAGTCGTTGACTGTTCTGGAGTTCCTCCAGGAGATACATAAGGGTGGTATTCAGTCAAATCAATCAAATGTATTTATAAAGCCGATTTACATCAGCCAATGTCACAAAGTGCGATACAGAAACACAACCTAAAACTCCAAACAGCAAGCAATGCAGATGTTAAAGCACAGTGGCTAGGAAAAACTGTCTAGAAAGGCAGAAACACAGGAAGAAACCTAGAAATGAACCAGTCTCTGAGGGGTGGACAGTCCTCTTCTGGCTGTGCCGGGTGGAGATTATAACAAGATGTTCAAACGTTCATAGATGACGAGCAGGGTCAAATAATAATAATCACAGTGGTTGTAGCGGGTGCAACAGCTCAGCATTAAATGTCAGTTGACTTTTCATAGCCGAGCATTCAGTTAGAGACAGCAGGTGCGGTAGAGAGAGAGTCGAAAACAGCAGGTCCGGGACAAGGTAGCACGTCCGGTGAACAGATCAGGGTTCCATAGCCGCAGGCAGAACAGTTGAAACTGGAGCAGCAGCACGACCAGGTGGACTGGGGACAGCAAGGAGTCATCAGGCCAGGTAGTCCTGAGGCATGGTCCCAGGGCTCAGGTCCTCGGGGAAGGGAGGGAGAGAGTGTCAGAGGGAGCATACTTAAATTCAAGACAGGAAAATTACTCCAGATATAACAGACAGACCCTAGCTCCCCAACAAAAACTATTCTGGCATAGATACTGGAGGTTGAGACAGGAGGGATCGGGAGACAATGTGGCCCCGTCTGACGATACCCCCGGACAAGGCCAACCAGGCAGGATATAACCCCACCCACTTTGCCAAAGCACAGCCCCCACACCACTAGAGGGATATCCACAAACCACCAACGTGGTATAGCCCATGAAAATCTCCCCCATGGCACGAACCCGAGGGGGCGCCAACCCGGACAGGAAGATCACGTCAGTGACTCAACCCACTCAAGTGATGCACCCCTCCTAGGGTCGGCATGGAAGACCACTAGTAACCCAGTGACTCAGCCCCTGCAATAGGGTCAGAGGCAGAGAATACCAGTGGAGATGGGGGAACCAGCCAGGCAGAGACAGCAAGAGCAGTGCCTTTCCATTCACTTTCGCACCCCTGGGCCAGACTACACTGAAACATAGGACCTGATGAAGTGACGAGTCTTCAATAAAGACTTAAAGGTCGACACCGAGTCTGCATCTCTCCCATGGATAGGCAGACCATTCCATAAAAACTGAGCTGAATGGATGATCTCCGCATGTGTGGTTACCACCGTGAAGCATGGAGGAGGATATGTGATGGTGTGGGGATGCTTTTCTGGTGACACTGTCTCTGATTTATTTAGAATTCAAGGCACGCTTCCACAGCATTCTGCAGCGATACGCCATTCATCTGGTTTGAGCTATCATTTGTTTTTCAACAAGACAAAGGCCCAACACACCCCCAGGCTGTAACCTCTTGCAACGAGCAAACCCATATCCGGGAGCGTAATCATAGCCTCAAACGCATTAGCATACCTCAGTATTTTATGCGAGATTTTCTGCGGGAGACACCATGTGACCACATGCTATATATGGTCCCTTACAGCCATTCTTCAATGGAAACGCCTAAAAAAATGTCACAATGCTGTAGACACCTTGGGGAATACGTGGAAAACATAAGCTCATTCCTAGCTCATTCACAGCCATATAAGGAGTCATTGGCATGAGGCGGTTTCAAAAAATGCGGTACTTCCTGGTTGGATTTTTATCTGGGTTTCGCCTGTAACATCAGTTCTGTGGCACTCACAGACAATATCTTTGCAGTTTTGGAAACGTCAGTGTTTTCTTTCCAAAGCTGTCAATTATATGCATGGTCGAGCATCTTTTCGTGACAAAATATCTTGTTTAAAACGGGAACGTTTTTCATCCAAATATTTAAATTTTTTAATGCATAACTGGTTAAGGGCTATTTTACGAAGAATGAGAGTGATGTTGTGCTTCATCAGATGACCAGTGACTACCCGCTTATTACACCCAAGCAGAACGCACTGCATGCCAGTAAACACAGCAGAGGTGACAGTGCATATCCAATTACGATTGGCCATGAGCTGGTACGGAGGTTTCGACAAGGAACTTGCAGTCTCATACATTAATTATTCGAAGGGAATGATAAGGAATAGTCTAGGTTTAACATTTTTCAGATAGCACTGTGATTTCACACACCTAGCTGGGTGCAAGAGGGATATATACCGCCCCAGGGGTGCCCACTCTCGAACTGGTATGTACTGAGAGAGCCTGAAAATACTGAAGACTCCATTTCTGGTTCAATGTTCTTTGACAGCCTGTGATATAGTGAAAGAGAGGCAAACGGAATGGATTAAACTGAAGTCGTATGTTAAGTCTGTCTTTAACTGGAGTGCGTTGGATGTGTGTTAGCAATGACTGAGGGGTTGAAAGCATATGGGTGAGATCTCAAATGCAGGCAATGAGATGAATTAAGCAAAACAGCTCTGAAGAGTAAGAAATAGCTGACATCACAAATAAGTAATGTTACAACACCTTCTCGGGGCTGAGAGGAAGTTGAACAGTTAGAGTTGATTCATACTGTGAACAAACGTCCCGAAAGTTTAAGCTTTCGGGGAGGCAGAAACACTAATGTAAGATGTGAAAAATACAAATGTTTCAAGTTGTGCCTCTCTGACACCAATTAGTTATTGATAAATAAATCTGATATCCTGTCTTGATGGGTAGTTTTGAAGAGGCCATGATTAAGTTTGCTATGCAATTTAGCCGTCACATAACTTTTGTTACTAAGAAAGTTGTCTCCAACTAGGTGCATCTCCATATGGAGATTTTGGCAGAAAGTTGAAATCCACATGAAATGCTCTAAAGTATGGGTTGACCTTGCTTGCTGAGATAGGGCCATCATACTGAAATAACATTCTCTGCTGCACTCCTGGAGGTACTTGTGTAAGTTTTATAGAAGGCTATGAACATCAGCAAGAATACCTACATCTTGATAATGATCAATGATAACATGTAAGAGCAATAACAGTTCATACTAACAGATGTTTAGATGGATGCTTCCTTGAAAGATAAGATGAGGTCACTACTCAACAGGGGACTGTGCAAGCAGATCATTTCAAGCAGATCATTTCCCTCATTATGAAGATCTTTTCTTTCTTTACCATGTTTGAACAAAATGTGAATGTTTATTATACCAGCTCATTTCAACATGTTTGCATTCTATAACCCATGACATTATCTTTGCTCTGCCTCTTTACATTGGCAATATAGCAGCGCTACACTGTTCTGACATGCATAACTTTATTCCCTATAAGAATGTGTCATAAACATTTCAATGTTAACTAAATGTAACTTGTTCCCTTCTAAACTTGAGAATAATATTATTGAGAACATGAATTTATAATACCTTTGGTTGACAGATCGGGAAATTACTAAAAATAAGGTCTGGGCCTTGACATACAGTATGAAATATACACAACCACATTGGATGTGTCCCACAGGTTCATTAGGGACCTTAACAGAGGCATTATGAAATAATTTCACATGTAGAGATCAAATGTTTGCAAAACCACAAGCATCCAGGCCGTTTTTTACTTGTTTTACTTACTCATCACTTACCCTATATGTAAAAGTCCCCCCAAAAGCTTGCACCCTGCATCAAATACATATCTCGTTAGCAGAAATAAATAATTTGTGTCAACTTCAAACAGTGCAGGCCCATGCTATTCTCTTGTTGTTATTGTTATCTAATGCGATAAAGGAACTGCAAATTAGACATCACGACAGGATGGACAGCCTTGCGTGCGCTTAGTAATTAATAAAAGGGTCTTTCTTTTTTTGAACTCATCTCTCTCGTCTTGTAGCCAGTACTTGTGTTCTATTCTACTAGCCATTGAGATTTCGGAGTTCTCATTTTGAAAGGACCGGTGCTGTATTATAGACACTTGCAGCAAAAGGCATCAGTAAACTGTCTAATACTTTCTGCTGAGGAGAATAGAGCAGGGCTGAGATAGGCTTTCCCACAGAATTAATGAGGCCTGCAGTGAGAGACAGCCAAGACTAGGAAAAAAGGATGGACCTGCAGCCCAGGGATTTCTATTCAATAAGATTTATTGCAGACGAGCAGATCCCCTCAACCACTGTTATTATTCTCAGGAAATTGCAGCATCCTCTGGGGATAGTTTGGGTATTGTGTACAGGAGACGTCTGTCTCCTATGCGTGTGTCTCTCTGCTCTGTGTTTGATGGGCTGGTGTGAAGGTTTACGCTGCCACGTAAAACACCATTTCCAACAGAGGAGCACAAAATACTTCACTGTGGACAACATATACACCCTGAAGGACGAGTGCAGTGGCAATTGCAGCATGTACATCTTGGTGGGGCAAAAAAATGGTGGGATGCAAAGCCACAACACAACACTAAACAATACATTAATTGCACTATAAAGTGACAAACAGTGCCCACAAACTGTTAGGGCCTACTGTACATAAATCTGTCCCAAAAGCAGAGTACCAACAGCTTCCACCTGCTACACCTGGCTATCAGCGTAGCTTGTCTGGCAGTGAAACAGTTAATTCAACCTCATGTACTGCCTTTTTTTTAAAACATAGCTGATATGGCTGACTTACTTAAACAAATGTGGTTCTACTGACAACTGAGATGTGCAAACTATGGCATAAGGGGACGACAAGCAGATAAGAGGGAATCAATAATTTCGATTAAGACATTAAGGAGCGAGCCAGGACTGACTAGTCAATGTAACTATTTGTTCAGCACTTTTGAAATATACAGCAACAGAATTCAGAACGTGGGCCGTTGTTACAGTGTTACTTTCTTAGCTACAGTGTACATATCTCCATGGCATATTACATAATTTATGCAGCAGCATATAAGACATTTTTGGGCTCACATTGTTGTAATGTGCTCACTTGAAAAGGCAGTCCTTCACGGGCAAAAGAAATGTAAAGGATTTACAATTCCAAGTTGGATGACCGTTCAAAACATATTTAGCTAGTTTATTCCCGACTTCCCAGTTGCAATGCTTGCAGTTAGCCGCTGTCACCGATTCCATCCAAAACAATTTTTATAGAATTTGCGATTTCCAACTTGTTGAGTAATGTTTATATCCAATGGCCGTGAACACTGATACGTTTTATTTATATTTTATCTTCATTATTTCTCTTCACATGACAAGGATTATAAAGGATTTGGCCGTAGATTGTCTACTTGATTCATGATGATGTAGGTGGCAGGTAGCATAGTGGTTAGAGTTTTGGGCCAGTAACCGAAAGGTTGCTATATCGAATCCCGGAGCTGACATAGTAAAAATCTGTCGTTCTGCACCTGAACAAGGCAGTTAACCCACTGTTCCTAGGTTCTCATTGTAAATAAGAATGTTTTCTTAACTGACATGCCTATTTAAATTAAAATGACTGCTAGCTAAGATTTTGAAAGTAGGACTTTAACAGTCCAATCAAAGCAATTGTAGATATAACGTGTTTTGACTTCATTTTATCTGTGGCCAATGACCTAGAGCCTTCTTGGATGGGCACTTCTAATGTAAGTCTATGGCAGGACACAAAGGGCTTAAATTAAAAAATATATATGTATATATGTATATATATATATATATATATATATATATATATATATATATATATATAGAGAGAGAGATATATATAGATATATATATAGAGATATATATAGATATATATAGATATATTTTTTTTTTTTTTTTTTTTTTTTTTTTAACAAATTAATACAGGAAGTACATGTAGGAACACAAGTATATATAAATAATATGCAAAGGACAATTGAGCTAGGGGGTACAATATCACATTACACAAGGACAGGCTTACATTTTTTGTCTACCCTTACTAAGGGCAGGTGACGTAGTGTCCCCATGAGTGACAGAACACTAAGCCAATTACGGTTTGATTTGGATTTGGTGCAACGCTCCTATTTTCTGCTGGCCTGCCTAACCACAGAAAGCATTGAGCTAGGCAGAAACACCTGATTTTGGAGCTGCCTGTTTTTATGCGGTTTTATTAATTAACTCAATGATGCATTGTTTGCAAACTGATATGTGACACGTATTAATGCCAAGATAACATGCAAAAGAGGCAAGCCCCTGCCCTGAATGACGGGTGTCAAGTGCATTACAGTATGTCTCTTTGTTGTATTTCAAACACGTTACAATTCCCAGAGACTTGTCAGTAGATGTCTTCTTCCATGCATGTAGTGTATAATACTGTCCAAAATAATACGTCTAAAATAAGATACAGGAAGTCCAAAAGAACTCAATACAAAGAACTGTGATTGCTGCGTTAAGATTCAATTAAAGTTTATTTGCTAGCTTTGCTATACTGTGTATACAGCTACAGGGCACCAACATTGCTTTGGCATTTAGAAGTTTTTTTAATTACTAGTAGCATTCACATATAGGCTACATTTTCCTAAACTGTCTACAGCATCTTCAAAAACCACATGATGTTTTGCAAGTACAATCTCATAATGTAGAATGCTAACTAAACAGAGCACCTCCACAGAGGAAAAGAGACATATCTAGTACATCAGGTCTGAAGTACGAACCAATTCTTGTGTAAAAGTGTCACACCCTAATCTGTTTCACCTGTCCTTGTGCTTGTCTCCACCCCCTCCAGGTGTCACCCATTTTTGCCATTATCCCCTGGGTATTTTTACCTGTGTTTTATGTCTGTCTGTGCCAGTTCATCTTGTTTCGTCAAGTCAAATCCTTGTGCCTGCTTTTTCCTCTTCTGTTTTTTGCTAGTCCTCCCGGTTTTAACCCTTGCCTGCCTTTGCTCTGACCCCGCCTGCCTGACCATACTGCCTGCCCTGACCTCGAACCTGCTTGCCACTCAGTAGCCTCTGGACTCTGAGCTTGTTATGATCTCTTTCCTGTCCACGACCATTCTCTTGCCTACCCCTTGGATACTAATAAATATCAGAGACTCGAACCATCTGCCTCCCGTGTCTGCATCTGGGTCTCGCCCTGTGCCCTTATATAAAAGTGTGATATTGAATCAAGCTGCCTGGAAAAACATAAACTACTATAGTGGGTACATTACTCATCTGCAACGATAACCTCCCCATGGGCACAGATGAAACTGACCAGATTGTCCTAATTTGGATCAAGCACAAATAATGTTTTAAGTTGGGATCATTGTGCTAGAAAAGAGTGCCAGCTGTGATGAGCTAACAAGTCTGGCTAACAAGTTACTTTAATATCTGAAGACAAAAGTATATGGTTCAAGGGCTGCACACAAACGTAAAATGAAAGGCTTTTACTACTCTATTAACCACCTCTACTGACTGAGCTTAATAGCCCTAGGGCTCAATTGGCAAACATATGGTCAACAATATTGACAAGCAAAGCGATTAGATACTGTTTATAAAAAGTTGTGTTCATGATAAGGTTACACCATTTCAAAGCATCACTCTGCAAACATGTTGCGCAGGAAAATGAACCAGCTACAGTAATTTATTGAATTATCAGCATCCGTGACGCATATAAGGCATGTCATATCCCGGAGACATAAACATTCCTTAGTTATGACAAGATGTAGAGAGGCCGCCTCTTCACCTAGCTTCTGTTGAGGTATGCTGCTAACTGCTCTGCATTGCTATGCAGTTCAGAGGAATCACATAGAAAAGGGAGATCACATACTGCGTTTGCCTGAGACAGCTTTGAGCATTGTTTGTCTTCTATTACATAACGGGCTCAATCCTAATTGCCAGATATATGCACAAGATGAAAGCTTCATTGGAGATGTGGAACAGTCAGAGGAGCCTTCTGATAAAAAGGAAATGGAAGGTACAAGGGGAGGTGGTGGGAGGGGGAGGGGGTTTACAAAGATCAAAATGTGGCATAGCAAGGTAGGTCTGTGAGTTATTTAAAACATTCCACAGGCAAGTGATTCCAGGATATGTCATGAGTGTCAGAGAGGCAGCAGAGGCAGACAGTGGTGCATTAGGTACATGGGGATTATGAGGAGGTACAGAGATTGGACAGGCAGCTTCTGAATTGAACCATTCTACCAGCCAAGTGATTACCCAATTTCACAAATACAGTGGGGCAAAAAAGTATTTAGTCAGCCACCAATTGTGCAAGTTCTCCCACTTAAAAAGAAGAGAGGCCTGTAATTTTCATCATAGGTACACTTCAACTATGACAGACAAAATGAGAAAAAAAATCCAGAAAATCACATTGTAGAATTTTTTATTTATTTATTTGCAAATTATGGTGGAAAATAAGTATTTGGTCACCTACAAACAAGCAAGATTTCTGTCTCTTACAGACATGTAACTTCTTCTTTAAGAGGTTTCTTACCTATATTAATGGCACCTGTTTGAACTTGTTATCGGTATAAAAGACACTTGTCCACAACCTCAAACAGTCACACTCCAAACTCCACTATGGCCAAGACCAAAGAGCTGTCAAAGGACACCAGAAACAAAATTGTAGACCTGCACCAGGCTGGGAAGACTGAATCTGCAATAGGTAAGCAGCTTGGTTTGAAGAAATCAACTGTGGGAGCAATTATTAGGAAATGGAAGACATACAAGACCACTTATAATCTCCCTCGATCTGGGGCTCCACGCAAGATCTCACCCCGTGGGGTCAAAATTATCACAAGAATGGTGAGCAAAAATTCCAGAACCACACGGGGGGACCTAGTGAATGACCTGCAGAGAGCTGGGACCAAAGTAACAAAGCCTACCATCAGTAACACACTACGCCGCCAGGGACTCAAATCCTGCAGTGCCAGACGTGTCCCCCTGCTTAAGCCAGTACATGTCCAGGCCCATCTGAAGTTTGCTAGAGATCATTTGGATGATCCAGAAGAAGATTGGGAGAATGTCATATGGTCAACTCGTCGTGTTTGGAGGACAAAAAATGCTGAGTTGCATTCAAGGAACACCATACCTACTGTGAAGCATGGGGCTGGAAACATCATGCTTTGGGGCTGTTTTTCTGCAAAGGGAACAGGACGACTGATCCGTGTAAAGGAAAGAATGAATGGGGCCATGTATCGTGAGATTTTGAGTGAAAACCCACTTCCATCAGCAAGGGCATTGAAGATGAAACGTGGCTGGGTCTTTCAGCATGACAATGATCCCAAACACACCGCCCGGGCAACGAAGGAGTGTCTTCGTAAGAAGCATTTCAAGGTCCTGGAGTGGCCTAGCCAGTCTCCAGATCTCAACCCCTAGAAAATATTTGGAGGGAGTTGAAAGTCCGTGTTGCCCAGCAACAGCCCCAAAACATCACTGCTCTAGAGGAGATCTGCATGGAGGAATGGGCCAAAATACCAGCAACAGTGTGTGAAAACCTTTTGAAGACTTACAGAAAATGTTTGACCTCTGTCATTGCCAACAAAGGGTATATAACAAAGTATTGAGATAAACTTTTGTTATTGACCAAATACTTATTTTCCACCATAATTTGCAAATAAATTCATAAAAAATCCTACAATGTGATTTTCTGGATTTTTTTTCTCATTTTGTCTGTCATAGTTGAAGTGTACCTATGATTAAAATTACAGGCCTCTCTCATCTTTTTAAGTGGGAGAACATGCACAATTGGTTGCTGACTAAATACTTTTTTGCCCCACTGTATCATGGCAAAACACTGAAAGAATGAATGGGTATTGCATCGTCAGCTTGTTAAACCTCCTCCTCTCTCCTCTTTGCATATTGCACAGAAATTATAGAGTTGTCAAGAGGACAAAAAGTTGTCATTGTAGGGGTGATCTGGAATTTGTCGTCTGTCATTGTGCTTTGGTTAAACGGGCTGTCCTGTGAGGACTCACAGACTGCAATTGACTAGCATCTGGAGACAATGGACACATTCATTGGTGAACTCTTAGGTAATGCTTTGGAGAAGCTTGTCGAGGGGGCAAATCAATGGAGCTTTTATTTTGGGCCAGTTACATGCCAACATTTAGCCCTGTGCTGTAACTAACATTCAGGCATACCCTCCCGGCATACCCTCCCAGTCACAGCAAGCCTTCACCGATGATTATCACAATACAGTAACAGGTCTGAATGCTGCTGGCCATGCTCAGAGGAGGCCTAATTAATGAGACTATAACCCGGGCCAGGAGGGGGCTGCTGAAAGAAGAGAGAACGACAGAATGATAACCGCAAGGCCAGAGATCTCCTCAGAGCTCACACTGCATACTGCTGCAGGAGCAAATTTGTTTTTTAAAATAAAATTTCCATCTCAACATTTGGGTCAGCGCTGATTATTATACTTTAAGTAATTGTTTAAATAAACATTTTTATTCCAGTATATACATATTTTATTCCAGGCAGTAGGAATGCAGAGAGAGAGAGAGAAGCTCAGAGGAAGTGAGCTGATAATCAGCTACTTGTCCCTGAAGACACAATTCACTGTGCCAAAACGTTCATCACATTTGCATTAAAATGCCTAAACCTCCTGAAAGACATGGATGTTAGGGAAGTAAAAGGCCCTCCCAGGCCATTGACCATGACAAAGTAAGCTTCGAGGGTGCTTTTCCAGGGACTGTTATGTGGATTCACTCATGCGAGTACTATTGCAGAGTCTGTGATTGACATTCCTTAAAGGGAGAACCAACATAATTTAAGAGATATATTGGTTCAAACTCCATTATATCCTCTGTCCCTCAAAATAATATTGAACTGACATTTAAATGTCAGAGCGCTCCCATAACAAATACCTGAACTACACAGAGTGCACAAAACATTTGGAACACCTTCCTAATATTGAGTTGTACCCCCTTTTGTCCTCAGAAATTTGTTTTGGATGGACTCTACAAGATGTTGAAAGCGTTCCACATAGGTGCTGGCCCATGTTGACTCCAATGCTTCCTTCCCACAGTTATGTCAAGTTGTCTAGATGTCCTTTGGGTGGTGGACCATTCTTGATACACACAGGAAACTGTTGAGCGCAAAAAAAACAGCAGCGTTGCAGTTCCGTATCCCGTTTAAAGGCACTTAAATCTTTTGTCTTTCACATTCACTCTCTGAATGGCACACATACACAATCTATGTCTCAATTGTCTCAAGGCTTAAAAATACTTATTTAACCTGTTTTCTCCCTTTCATCTACACTGATTGAAGTGGATTTAACAAGTGACATCAATAAGGGATCATAGCTTTCACCTGGTCAGTCTATGTCATAGAAAGAGCAGGTGTTCCTAATGTTTTGTATACTCATTGTATATAACTTGGTAATATTGTGAGTTGTATTATATTACAAGTTCTATTCCTGAAGCAGTATGCAATCATGTCACACAACAGTTCTGTGCATACTAATGCACAAAAAAGCTGTATTGTGATAGAATACAACTAAAGAGAATGCAAGTGCAATGGATGTGTATGTTCTTTTCTATAATAATATGCAAAATGACTATGTGATAACAATTCTTTAGTTGAAGCACATCCTCAGTTTTCCACTTTACACATTCGCTTTTAATAAAAAAATGGTCTGTCTGAGCAATTTAGTTGTTTGCAGAGTGGTGTGGGGCAGAACATGTGGCATCATTTCAGACGACAGTGGCATCCGTATTGATGCTCTTTTGATACATTATTATTAGTTTTTTTCATGGAGGCTCTACTTTGATGTTGCCATGGCAGCTGTAGATTAATTACTACCTGCCAGCAGTTCCTTAAAAATCTATTTGCGGAAGCATCTCCAAGTATGACATCTTGCTAAATAATGCCGAAATGGAAGAAGTCTCTCCTTTTTCAGCTGTTGCAGGGCCGAACCCAAATGAGAAAGGGAAGAAATTGATCAAATAAACTTCTAAGTTTCAAATCCCTCCTTATTAATGTGTTCAAAAAGGCAGTGAATAATGTGGTAAAACTTCAGATGAGAAAGCAGGGTCCCAGAAGTGGACCACTCAATGTCTAATTATCCCAACCCGCCAACACCCTAATTCTTCTGGAGGCAGAGCCTTGGCTCAGATCCCCTTGATGAACCTAATGAGAGGGAGGACATGACAATTTCAACAATCACATTACCACTGAGTGGGTCACAACAACCACTCACAACCTCCTGAGAATTAGTGACGAGAAAACATTCAAGTAGATATTAACCAAAATTGGAGATCAAACTGGTGCTTCTTTGCTCAAGTGACAACAGGTAAAGTTCTGAGGATATTTTTATGCCTCAATAAAAAAATGACACTTTGATATTCAATGGAGAAATATCATAACTCAAGAAAGATAATTTTTAACCTTACTTTGCATGGAGACATGATGTAGCATAGTCCTGCCTTCACTGTGACTCAGTTCGCAGGGTGTCAGTGGGGCAGAGTAATAACACATAATGATTGTGTTGACCAGTACATTCGCAGTGTTCCCGGGTGCTGTCAGCAGCTGCGGAGTGTTCTCTCTGCTGAGTGTTTCATTAGAGATAACAGCTGTGTGGAACGCTATGGATGGAGCTTCACAGTAGTAGTCACCTGCTATAGCACCAATATATAGTGTTCTCTAGCCACCTTTCATATCCTCCTTTCCTCGCTCCCTTTATTACACTTACAGTTACAGAGTTTAATGGTTGTGATAGGAGAAAACTAAGTATGGATCAACAACATTGTAGTTACTCCACAATAGTCACCTAAATGACAGAATGAAAAGACAAATAAAAATGTAGAGAATAAAAATATTCCAAAACATGCATCCTGTATGGCACTAAAGTAAAGCTGAAAAAATATGGCAAAGAACAACACATCACTGAGTAAGTACTACTCTTCATATTTTCAAGCATAGTGGGGACAGCATCATATTATGGGCATGCTTGTCATCAACAAGAACTAGGGAGTTTTTTAAGATAAAAAGAAACCGAATAGAACTATGCACAGTCAAAATCCAAGAGGAAAAGCAGACCGAACCAGGTTTCCAGCAGACACTGGACGACACATTCACCTTTCAACAGGAAAATAACCTAAAACACAAGGCCAAATTTACAGTTGCTTACCAAGACGACATTGAATGTTCCTGAGTGGCCTAGTTACAGTTCACTTAAATTGTCTTGAAAATCTATGGCAAGACTTGAAAATGGCTGTCTAGCAATGACCAAAAACCAACTTGACAGAATAATGTTAAAATATGTTGCCTGTTTCAGGAAACTAGGCGTATGTCACGGGTCACTACTTCACAGGAGAGCCATTTGGACTTAAACACTTTTTTAATAAAAAAACATGTGAACTCTCATGTGCCTTAATAAGAAACTTGAAGGCCATCTGTAAATATGAATACAATTGTTAAAAGGCTGCAACCTTCGCGCTAGCCATGATTGTCTGAGATAATGAGTGGGCTGGACATGCCGAGAGATAAGTTTGGATTGGTCTGCCATATAGCACGCTTCTGACTGTTTGAGCTGGTCAATCTACGGGTAAGATCGTCCAGCTAGCTATATTTTCAGATATTACACGTTTCTAATTTTGACAGAAAGTGGTTTAATTTGAAGTTAAAGTGTACTGTTAGCTAGCTAGCTCGCTAGCTAACAGTACGTGTATGATCTTATTAATCGTATCTCAGAACCATTTGCTTGACTAGTTATAGCCTAATGTTAGCTAGCTAACATAAAACCTGGTTGGTTAGCTACCTGCAGATTCAAGCAGGGTAGTAACATCTTGAGTTGAGATTATGGTTCAGTGATAACCTAGCTAGCTAGCTACATGTCTTAACAAAAGACTCTCGTCCCAGTGTACGAGAGAGCAGAATAACTGATGCATTTAGGAATGCTCAACACCTATTGGATATGGCCGGTGTCAGTAAATGTCAGCAAAAAAGTGTACTTAAATTGTTGCCAGCAGCACAGTTACAATCACCAACACTCTGGATAACATGAAAACAGCCTTACCAGCTCTGATAGTGCAAGTAAAAAGGACAGAGTGGCGTGTTCTCACATTACGTGTCTGGAAGCAGCTAACACGCTAGCCAATGTTAGCCAGTTAGCTTGGGTGCTTGACTGCCGTTGTGAGGTGAGAACGCTAGCATCAACCCTACTCCTCAGCCAGAGCGTCCACAGTTGCAGTCACCAACGCTCTGGATAACATAACAGACTACCTAGCTCTGCTAGGGCGAGTAATGTATAGTGAACTGTTCTCTCATTTGTGTCTGGAAGTAGCTAGCAAGTTAGCTTGGGTGCCTGACTATTATTATTCATGAAAAAAAACAGTGGCGCAGCGGACTAAGGAACTGCATCTCAGTGCAAGAGACGACACTACAGTCCCTGGTTTGAATCCAGGCTGTTTCACATGCGGCCTCGATTGGGAGTCCCATAGGGCGGTGCACAATTGGCCCAGCGTCGTCCGGATTTGGACGGGGTAGGCCATCATTGTAAATAAGAATTTTTCTTCACTGACTTGCCTAGTTAAATGAAAGTTACATTTTAAATGTAAAATTAAGAACAAAACAATGACAGAAACAGAAATATACAAAGAAGAGTACATAAACCTAACAGATGGGTATTACATATCGAGATTTCTCAAAAAGTTTTATGGTAGGTATTGCTTTTTTGTTTTTACAATTACTGATAGAAATTAAATATTATTTTGAAATGATCTTAAACAATGTGAAGAGAGGTTTGTTCTCCGCCCACTTCATTTCATGGATAAAGAATCTGACATGAAAAATAAGCAAATTAACAATGAAAGTTAAATCAGGGTCCATATAATTTGGATCAAAATCAAACATAATATCAGTCTTTCAAATTAACATTAATAGTAGTTTCTTTTAAAATAAAATCTTCTAACTCACTCCAAAATCTTCTGACATACGAACAGTCCCAAAATAAATGTTCCAGAGTCTCTGGGTCACAACCACAAAATACACGTGTTAATAATATATATTTTGAATCTGTGTATAATTAAGGTCTTTACTGGGTTCCTTGTCTGCTGATGTTAGTACAAAATGCTCAGATCAACCCTTACAGAGATGGTTGAAGCTAAAGCTTAAGAGGGTGTGAACGATGCTGAATTAAATTTTTCTACTTGAGACCGATTTGCGCTGGTCGGTCACATATTGCACAATCCAGGTATGCAAAGATCTTAGAGATTTACTCAGAAAGACTCACAGCTGTTATCGCTGCCAAAGGTGATTCTAACATGTATTGACTAAGAGGAGTGAATACTTATATAAATTAGATAATCCGGACGACGCTGGGCCAATTGTGCACCGCCCTATGGGACTCCCAATCGAGGCCGCATGTGAAACAGCCTGTATGTCATTTTCAATAAATTTGCTAAAATTTATAAAAACACGTTTTCACTTTGTCATTATGGGGAATGATGTGTAAAATTGACTTAATAATCTTTAAATTCAGGCTGTAACACAACAAAATGTGGAATAATTCAAGGGGTATGAATTCCCCCCAAGAAATGTTAACCTACCCTGTTATTGTAATGGTGAGAAGTTAATATGTATTGGGGGTATGATATTTGTGCATTTGTGACTTTCTCACTCATAATTTTTCACAATTAATTTGGGACTATCTGTCATCATGGTAGCATCCACATTATTGTAAAAGTGTTTGAAACATATTCTCTTCTTATTTAAAATAAAAGTGACTCCAAAATTACATAATATATTATTTACCATGAATTTCTATTGGGCACAAAATAATCTGAAACACAATCAAAACAAACAGCAAATGTATCCAACAAATGTGTAATCACAAGCCTGATGAAGTCATTGAGTGCTATGAATATGGGACTAAATACTTATCTTTTGACTACTTTAATACACATTTAAGTGAATTTTACCAATACCTTTAGTCCCCTAAAATGGGGGGAATATGTACAAACAAATTGCTGTAATTTCTTATTTCTAAAAGGATACCCGATATGGATTCAAATACCCTCACATTAAAGCTGACAGTTTACACTTTAACCTCATTGTCATTGAATCATTTCAAATCAAAAGTGCTGGAATACGGAGCCTAAACATCAACAAAAATATGTCACTGTCCCAATACTTTTGAAGCTCACTGTATAAAAGTGGTTATAAGTCCTAAATCACTGTAGCTGGGTGCATACTTGGCGGCAGATAAGTCAGGCGCAGGAGAGCAGAACTAGGTGATAACCGTAGATTTATTAAGCAAAACCAATGGCAGAACAACAAGATAAATAGGCACAAAAATAACCTGTTGTGCGCTCACAGGGAACGTGCACAAGCACTACAATAAACAATCCCACACAAAGACATGGGGGGAACAGAGGGTTAAATATACAACAAGTAATTGAGGTAATTGAAACCAGGTGTGAGGAAAAACAAGACAAAAAACAAGACAATGAAAAGTGGATCGATAATGGCTAGATGACCAGCGACGCCGACCGCCGAGGACCGCCCGAACAAGGAGAGGTCCCGACTTCGGAAGACGCCGGCCTCGGGGACGACCCGGAAGGCGAGGCGCAGGGCAATCCGTACGGAGACGGTGGAACTCCGGCAGCATTGAAGGGTCCAACACTTCCTACACCGGAACCCAGCACCTCTCCTCCGGACCGTACCCCTCCCACTCCACAAGGTACTGAAGGCCCCTCGCCCAGTGCCTCGAATCCAGTATAGCGCGAACGGAGTACGCCGGGGCCCCCTCAATGTCCAGAGGGGACGGAGGAACCTTACGCACCTCAGACTCCTGGAGTGGGCCAACCACCACCGGCCTGAGGAGAAACACATGGAACGAGGGGTTAATATGGTAATCAGGGGGAGCTTTAACCTATAACAAACCTCCTTCACTCTCCTCAGGACTTTAAATGGCCCCACAAACCGCGGACCCAGCTTCCGGAAGGGCAGGCGGAGGGGCAGGTTCCAGGTCGAGAGCCAGACCCGGTCCCCGGTGCGAACACCGGGGCCTCATTGTGGTGACAGGTTGCGCTGGTTTTCTGGCGCAGCACGGCCCGCTGGAGGTGAACATGGGCGGCATCCCATGTCTCCTCCGCATGCCTGAACCAGTCGTCCACCGCAGGAGCCTCGGTCTGACTCTGATGCCAAGGCGCCAGAGCTGGCTGGTACCCCAGTATGCACTGGAAGGGGGAGAGGTTAGTGGAGGAGTGGCTGAGGGAGTTCTGAGCCATCTCGTCCCAGGGCACGAACACTGCCCACTCCCCTGGCCAATCCTGGCAATACGACCGCAGAAACCTGCCCACATCCTGGTTCACTCTCTCCACCTGCCCATTACTCTCGGGATGAAACCCTGAGGTAAGGCTGATTGAGACCCCCAGACGTTCCATGAACACCTTCCAGACCCTCGAAGTGAACTGGGGACCTCGATCAGACACTATATCCTCAGGCACCCCGTAGTGCCAGAAGACGTGCGTCAACAAGGCCTCCACAGTCTGTAGGGGGTTAGGGAAACCGGGTAGAGGGAGGAGACGGCAGGACTTAGAGAATCGATCCACAACGACCAGGATCGTGGTGTTTCCCTGTGAGTGGGGGAGGTCGGTAAAAAATCCACCAACAGGTGTGACCAAGGCCCCTGTGGAACGGGTAAGGGATGTAGTTTCCCTCTAAGCAGGTGCCTAGGAGCCTTACACTGGGCGCACACCGAGCACGAGGAAACATAAACCCTCACGTCCTTGGCCAAGGTAGGCCACCAGTACTTCCCAACCAAACAGCGCACCGTCCGACCGATCCCAGGATGGCCAGAGGTGGGTGAAGTGTGGGCCCAATAGATCAACCAGTCACGGACAGCAGACAGAACGTACGGATGCCCAGCGGGACACTGGAGGGGAGTGGCTTCTGCATGTAATGCCTGCTCAATGTCCGCAACCAGCTCCCACACTGCCGGCGCCACCAAGCAGGAGGTGGGGAGTATGGAAGTGGGATCCATGGGCCGCTCCTCTGTGTCATACAGCCGGGACAGTGCGTCTGCCTTGCCTGGTGAGGGTTCAATCTCCTCACTGCCCTGGATGTACTCAGATGTACTCCTCACTGCCCTGGTAATCTGGATGTACCCGGTGGTCGTCCAGGTGAGAAAAGGGTGTTTAGCCAACTCAAGCCAATGTCTCCACGCCTTCAGAGCCTTGACGACAGCCAACAGCTCCCGGTCCCCCACATCATAGTTTCGCTCCGCCGGGCTGAGGTTCTTCGAGAAGAAGGCACGGGGCGGAGCTTCGGTGGCGTACCCGAGTGATGAGAGAGCATGGCTCCTATCCCAGCCTTGGATGCGTCCACCTCCACTATGAACACCAAAGAGGGATCCGGATGGGCCAGCACGGGAGCCGAGGTAAACAGAGCTCTCAGGTGACCAAAAGCCCTGTCCGCCTCAGCCGACCACTGAAAACGAACCAGGCCCCCCTTCAGCAGTGAGCTCTCCACGCCTGACGTTACGGTGGAACTCATTGGGTTAAACAAGCCAAACAAGCTGTTTATGTCAGTAAGGTATAGATCGCTGGATAGCTAGTTAGCTATGTCAGTAAAATAGCTAAAACAAGTTAGCTAAGCAGCTGATCAAGTCGCTAGTGCCGAGGTGCCTTCACATCATTTTAGCAGGAGGTAGCCACTGTTTTGTTTTATTTTCTCACATTTGCAAATGATTAAATCACTGTCAAAACATGTGTAATAATTTAGCTAGCTATTCTGCTTATTTAATTTAGAATCAATTAGAGTGCGTGATATCATCAATTAGGAACTATGTTTTAATATTTAAATAGCGAATGCTCGGGAATATTACAATTTGAATATGAGTTCCAGGTCCTACAAGATAGATCAGTTGAGGAACAAGCATCACGAAGGAGAGATGCCAACCCTAACCCTCTTAGAACTACCCCTCCCGAATCCGGGAGAATTGTCATCAACTGACACTAATTAGCATAATGCAATGGACAAAAAATATTACTAGAAAATATTCATATTCATGAAATCACAAGTGAAATATAGTGAAACATAGCTTAGCCTTTTGTTAATCACCCTGTCATCTCAGATTTTGAAATTATGCTTTACAGCCAAAGCAAGACAAGCATTTGTGTAAGTTTATCGATAGACTAGCATAGCATTATGTCCAGCTAGCAGTAGGCAACTTGGTCACGAAAATCAATCAAATTAAATCGTTTACCTTTGATGAGCTTCGGATGTTTTCACTTACGAGACTCCCAGTTAGACAGCAAATGTTAATTTTGTCCCATAAAGATTATTTTTATAGCTGAAATACCTCCTTTTGTTTTTCACGTTCGGTTGAGAAATCCACCGGAATCTGCGGTCACGACAACGCCGAAAATTATTCCAAATTAGATCCATAATATCGACAGAAACAAGGCAAACGTTTTTTATAATCAATCCTCACGGTGTTTTTCAAATATCTATTTGATAATATATCAACCGGGACAGTTGGCTTCCCAGTAGGAGCGAGAGGCACAATGGCCGCCTTTGTCTATTAAGCAAAAATCACTCTGAGAGCCACCAGCTGACCATTGACGCAATGTTGTCGTTCACGCTCATTTTTCAAAATAAAAGCCTGAAACTATGTTTTGTGACACTAGACACATTAGGGAAGCCATAGAAAAAGGAATATGGTTGATATCCCATTCACTGCTCAATAGGGACACATAGGAACGCAGGTTTCTAAATAAGAGTCCCTTCCTGATTGGATTTTTCTCAGGCTTTCACCTGCAATGTCAGTTCTGTTATACTCACAGGCAATATTTTTACAGTTTTGAAAACTTTAGCGTGTTTTCTATCCTAAGCTGTCAATTATATGCATATTCTAGCATCTTGTCCTGACAAAATAGCCTGTTAACTTTAGGAACATTATTTTTCCAAAAATGAAAATAGTGCCCCCTAGTTTCAAGAGGTTATTAAGACAACATTACATTTGAAATAAAATATATCTTATTTAAGTTAATGGAACATGGCATGTGTTGTGAATATGTTATTTAATGTTCAATCTCATACCTCATAAATACAGATACAGTATATGAGTAGAAATATTTATCATGTATGATATTCTATATACCTTACATGCAACTCGTAATAAGACTTGGCAATTAGGCCATTAAATTAATTACCTTTATCTGACTCCATAAGATAAATAGCAATATGCAAGAAGACTATAGTTGAGTTACAGTAATAGGAAATTGCGAAATGTCAGAGAATGGAATTAAAAACAACTTGCCTAGTTAAATAAATAAATAAATAACTTTGTAAAATGAATGGGTTCACATACAGTACAAGGCATAAACTTAAGTTACAAAGCATTGTCAAACATTACAAGGCATTATTCTAAGCATGGTCAGAGAGAGAGAGAGAGCGAGAAACCATAGCCTGAAAGGCCATGCCTCAAAAGTCCATGGGGAAGAGAATGAAAGAAAGAAAATATCTCACCACAGCAGGTCAGGAACAAATAAGAGAAAGAACAATGACTCTTAGACCCTTTTATGAGCATCTGCATTGTTTTGATTCAAAACCTGAGTTGTTGACCAATAGTATTACTGTAAAGTTAACCTCCAATCAGATATCAGATCTACATGATGTAATCTCTGTTTTTCAGAGGTCGAGGTCTGACAATGGGGGTTGGCAAGACCAGCACAGAGAATGTTGAATTCCTAAGACAACACATAGCAAATTATTGCATGCAGTTGATAAGAAGAGTCACTTGTGGGGTTGGGCTACCTTACAATGTTATGAAAAGGTATGAGCATTTGCCAAGCATTACATTGTTACACAATACCACGCTGTTACCTGGAATATATTTGTGTTCTTGCAACTATATACAGCAACTCGTCACTAAATAAAAATATAAATTTGCAAGTTTCATTATATTACATTGAAATCATTGTTATACGTATCTTATTAAAACAGGTACCATCCAGCTATGTAATTACGTTGTGTTTATCAACGTAGCTATGTAACTGCATATGTTAAATCCATGGCTGGGGTGTTCACGGGTCTTGAAAACAACTACCTCTCACAGTCTCACGTCAGAATTAGACATTCACCCATGTTTCTCAAACGTCAAATTTTGAAGTTGTTGCAAACGTCAATTTTCAAAGTGTTTAATGTTAGAGTTAAGTTTAAGAATTGACTCCGAAATCTTAAGGTTAGGCAATAACTCCAAATGGTTAAGGTTTGGGATAGGCTGAAAACAAAAATCTCAAAAACAACATTCCATCGCTGGATTTCATCTTGCAACCTTTGGAATCAGAGGCAGATGCTTACGCCCACCCACCATTACCATCTAGCAAAACTGAAACCCAATTGAAGGTAAGAGCTCTCACTGTTGCCCCTAGTGGACGATTTGCCACGTCATCTCCCAACATCCTCAAACATGTTTGGACGTCGAATACTGACTTGTATTGCAGGTGACCTGGCTCCTTAAAAAAACCTGGGGCTAGCCTTTAGGCCATAGTTTCTGTTAGAAATGGAAAGTAAAATGAGGGGTATTATCATAGGGAGCAGCTTGACACATTGTAATGCATCACAGGGCTCTTGGTGGCAGCTCTGTTGGAACCTGTAGGAGACCCTGGTGGTAGACGTGTCCTTTCATCCCCCTCACCCTTCTCTCAATGATTAAAGTGTCTGTCATTACATTCACAGTACCTCTTGGAAGCCCTGTCCTGTACTGACACAAATTGTGTTGTGTGTGTGCACTTGCATGCGTGTGCGTGTTTGTGTGCACACTGTGCAGGGGGGGTTTATTAGAGTGCACAGTGTGGCAGATGTCAGTATGAGAGTTGGTGACCTTTGCTCAGGGTCAACAAGACTGTAAATAAAAACATGATCCATCAGTCACACTGAAAAATGATGGAGGAACAGGAGTCAGAATGACAGGACAGAAAATAAATACATTAGCAAATGATGCATCAAGTTACAGGGTGAAGGAACACAACCATCATGGTGCTGGAAGTACACACATAGTTTAGGAAGTGATTAAGATTTGCATGACAGTTGTCTACGAGTGAACCGGCCTCAGAGTGATGTTTCCTTAGAATTACGTCAGTGACATATAGTGCTTAAGTCAGGTAATTGCTCTGAAATAATTTATTGTCCTTAAGGGTGGACTGAATGATTAAAAATGACAGGTAGAGAGGAGACAACACAAGTGCCACCATGGTTTGCATTGCCAATACAATTGCAGGCTTTCAAACAGGGAACCTGGTATGGTTGTGGGATCTTGTTTTTGTATAGTTGCTGGGTTAGCGCTACAGAACTTTACGTTAGTTTTGTATTTAGTTGTTTTTTGGTGTTCATTTGAATAAAAGTAAGATGTTTCGCCTACCACGCTGCACCTTGGTCTCCTCATTCAAATGACGAGCATAACAATGAGAGTCTCATCGTTCCATAGTTTGTGGTATTCATTTGATGTCGGCCAAACTGCTCAGACGCTACAGACGTTTTCGTGAGAAGACCAATATTCGGGATATCTCATGGTCTGACAAACACCACTTTAGTTTTGCCACCTTTCACCGCAGATGCGGAAAGGGGACATCAGCGGATGCAGTGGAAAAAACTGATTTTTTCATTATGCTAATTTGATTTCCACTGGGCCGGACAGACTCTACGGACAACGGAGAACATCATGTGAATAAAGCCTCTGGTGGATCACAAATGTGCTGTTGATAAAAACAGGTAACATAAATTCCAGGGAATGTGCCAGGTTCTTTGACCAATAATGAGATGGGTAGAAATGGTTGTTACTGTTTTCATTCACTTATAGTTGGCAACATAAAATGGCATCAAAGTCATTCAGTCAAAAAAAGTTATACAATTCCGATGACCTGCAAATACAATTGACAACTTCCCTGACTGCTCTTAAAGATATTTACTTCACTTTGATACTCCTCGCCAACTTCCACTTGATCACAAGTCAAATCAAGCTGCTGCCATATTAAAACATGAGAGTTTGGGCTAGGTGGGACACTAGCGCCCCATCTCGACATTATCTGGTGAAATTGCAAAGCGCAAAATACAAAAATCGTAATATTAAACATTCATGAAAATGCAAGTATCACACATCATTTAACTTCTTCGATATAGGGGGCGCTCTTTTAATTTTTGGATAAAAAAACGTTCCCGTTTTAAATAAGATATTTTGTCAAGAAAAGATGCTCGACTATGCATATAATTGACAGCTTTGGAAAGAAAACACAGACGTTTCCAAAACTGCAAAGATATTATCTGTGAGTGCCACAGAACTGATGCTACAGGCGAAACCAAGATTACATTTCAAACAGGAAATGCCCCAGATTTTGAAGGTGCTGTGTTCCAATGTCTCCTTATATGGCTGTGAATGCGCAAGGAATGAGCCTACACTTTCTGTCGTTTCCCCAAGGTGTCTGCAGCATTGTGACGTATTTGTAGGCATATCATTGGAAGATTGACCATAAGAGACTACATTTACCAAGTGCTCGCTTGGTGTCCTCCGTTGCAATTATTGCGTAATCTCCAGCTGCGTGCATTTTTCCATTTGCTTCAGAGGAGAAACCCAACTGCCACGAATGACTTATCATCGAATAGATATGTGAAAAACACCTTGAGGATTGATTCTAAACAACGTTTGCCATGTTTCTGTCGATATTATGGAGTTCATTTGGAAAAAAGTTTGGCGTTGTAATGACTGAATTTTCGTTTTTTTTTCTTAGCCAAACGTGATGAACAAAACGGAGTGATTTCTCCTACACAAATAATATTTTTGGAAAAACTGAACATTTGCTATCTAACTGAGAGTCTCCTCATTGAAAACATCCGAAGTTCTTCAAAGGTAAATTATTTTATTTGAATGCTTTTCTTGTTTTTGTGAAAATGTTGCCTGCTGAATGCTAGGCTTAATGCTATGCTAGCTATCAATACTCTTACACAAATGCTTGTGTAGCTATGGTTGAAAAGCATATTTAGAAAATCTGAGATGACAGTGTTGTTAACAAAAGGCTAAGCTTGTGAGCCAATATATTTATTTCATTTCATTTGCGATTTTCATGAATAGTTAACGTTTGCGTTTGATTCAGAAAGCCAATTCTAGATTTTATTTTGGATTGGAGATGTTTAATATGAGTCTGGAAGGAGAGTTGACAGTCTAACCAGACACTTAGGTATTTATAGATGTCCACATATTCTAGGTCGGAACCGTCCAGGGTGGTGATGCTAGTCTAGGGGGAGGATGCGGGCAGCGAACGGTTGAAGAGCATGCATTTCATTTTACTAGCGTTTAAGAGCAGTTGGAGGCAACGGAAGGAGTATTGTATGGCATTGAAGCTCATTTGGAAGTTTGTTAGCACAGTGTCCAAGGAAGGGCCAGAAGTATACAGAATGGTGTCGTCTGCGGAGAGGTGGATCAGGGAATCGCCCGCAGCAAGAGCGACATCATTGATAAAGACAGAGAAAAGAGTCGGCCCGAGAATTGAACCCTGTGGTACCCCCATAGAGACTGCCAGAGGTCCGGACAACATGCCCTCCGATTTGACATACTGAACTCTGTCTGCAAAGTAGTTGGTGAACCAGGCGAGGCAGTCATTAGAAAAACCAAGGCTATTGAGTCTGCCGATAAGAATACGGTGATTGACAGAGTCGAAAGCCTTGGCCAGTTCGATGAAGACGGCTGCACAGTACTGTCTTTTATCGATGGCGATTATGATATCGTTCAGTACCTTGAGCGTGGCTGAGGTGAACCCATGACCGGCTCGGAAACCGGATTGCACAGTGGAGAAGGTACGGTGGGATTCGAAATGGTCAGTGATCTGATTATTAACTTGGCTTTCGAAGACTTTAGATAGGCAAGGCAGGATGGATATAGGTCTGTAACAGTTTGGGTCTAGGGTGTCACCCCCTTTGAAGAGGGAAATGACCGCGGCAGCTTTCCAATCTTTAGGGATCTCTTTCAGAACATCTGCTATCTGGATTTGGGTGAAGGAGAAGCTGGGGAGGCTTGGGAGAGTAGCTGCAGGGGGAAGCGGAGCTGTTGGCCGGGGTTGGAGTAGCCAGGAGGAATGCATGGCCAGCCGTTGAAAAATGCTTGTTGAAATGTTTGATTATCATGGATTTATCGGTGGTGACTGTGTTACCTAGCCTCAGTGCAGTGGGCAGCTGGGAGGAGGTGCTATTGTTTGCCATGGACTTTACAGTGTCCCAAAACGTTTTGGAGTTAGAGCTACGGGATGCAAATTTCTGCTTGAAAAATCTAGCGTTTGCTTCCCTGACTGACTGCATGTATTGGTTCCTGACTTCCCTGAACAGTTGCATTTTGCGGGGAATATTCGATGCTATTGCAGTCCGCCACAGGATGTTTTTGTGCTGGTCAAGGGAAGTCAGGTCTGGAGTGAACCACGGGCTATATCTGTTCTTAGTTCTGCATTTTTGGGGCATGCTTATCTAAGATGGTGAGGAAATTACTTTTAAAGAATGACCAGGCATCCTCGACTGACGGGATGAGGTCAACATCCTTCCAGGATACCCGGGCCAGGTCGTTTAGAAAGGCCTGCTCGCTGAAGTGTTTTAGGGAGCGTTTAACAGTGATGAGGGGTGGTCGTTTGACTGCAGACCCATAGCGGATACAGGCAATGAGGCAGTGATCGCTGAGATCTTGATTGAAAACAGCGGAGGTGTATTTGGAGGGCAAATTGGTCAGAATAATGTCTATCAGGGTGCCCATGTTTACGGATTTAGGGTTGTACCTGGGGGGTTCCTTGATGATTTGTGTGAGATTGAGTGCATCTAGCTTAGATTGTAGGACTGCCGGGGTGTTAAGCATATCAAACAGAACAAACTCTGAAGCTAGATGGGGGCGATCAATTCACAAATGGTGTCTAGGGCACAGCTGGGAGCGGAGAGGGGTCGATAGCATGCGGCAACAGTGAGATACTTATTTCTGGAGATATAATTTTTTTTAATTAGAAGTTTGAACTGTTGGGGTATAGACCTGGAAAGTATGACAGAACTTTGCAGGAGACTACTCCCTCCCTAGACTACTCCCTCGTTGGCAGTTCTATCTTGATGGAAAATGTTGTAGTTGGCTATGGAAATCTCAGAATTTTTGGTGGCCTTCCTAAGCCAGGATTCAGACACAACACAAGGACATCAGGGTTGGTGGAGTGTGCTAAAGCATTGAGTAAAATAAACTTAGTGAGGAGGCTTCTGATGTTGACATGCATGAAACCAAGGCTGTTTCAATCACAGAAGTCAACAAATGAGGGTGCCTGGGGACACGCAGGGCCTGGGTTTACTTCCACATCACCCAAGGAACAGAGGAGTAGGATGAGGGTATGGCTAAAGGCTATCAAAACTCACCTAGAGCGTTGGGGACAAAGAATAAAAGGAGCAGATTTCTGGGCATGGTAGAGTAGATTCAGGGCATAATGTGCAGACAGGGGTATGGTGGGGTGCGGGTACAGCGAATGTAAGCCCAGGCACTGAGAGATGATAAGAGAGGTTGTATCTCTGGACATGCTGGTTATTATGGGTGAGGTCACCACATGTTTGGGAGGTGGGACAAAGGAGGTATCAGAGGTATGATGAGTGGAACTAGGATTACGGCCCTATGTCACAAGGATCTGTATACAATTCCTGGAAGCTGAAAATGTTCCAGTTCTTCCATGGCCTGCATACTCATCAGACATGTCACCCATTGAGAATTTTGGGGCTCTGGATCTGGATCGATGTGTACAACAGTATGTTCCAGTTCCCACCAATATCCAGAAACTTTCCACAGCCATTGAAGAGGAGTGGGACAACATTCCACAGCCCACAATCAACAGCTTGATTAAGTTAATTCTAAGGAGATGTGTGGTGCCGCATGAGGCAAATGGTGGTAACACCAGATACTGACTGGTTTTCTGATCCACGCCCCTACTTTTCTTTTTAAGGTATCTGTGACCAATCAATGCATTGCTGTATTCCCAATTATGTGAAATCCATAGATTAGGGCCTAATGAATTTTTTCCTTATATGAACTGTAACTAAGTAAAACCGTTAAAATGTTTGTTCATTGAACATTTTATATCTAAAGACCATTGGACAGTTCATACTCACTTGTCACATTTCAAAGATTGGAAGACATGCACACTGCTGATAAATTGGACTGTCCATGCTCAAAATCAACAACCATTATTTGTAGACCCGTCTGACATAACAGCTAAGTGTTTTCTAAGTTGTCCTTGAATAAGTGTGAATGATGGAAAACATACTTCAGAAAGTGTTAACAAATCCTATCAATCTATCCATTATTTTAGATCAGCACTCCTCTTCTCTAAGTCCCCTGACCCAACCATGTACACTACCGTTCAAAAGTTTGGTGTCACTCAGAAATGTCCTTGTTTTTGAAAGAAAAGCAAATTTTTTTGCCCTTTAAAGTAAAACTGATCAGAAATACAGTGTAGACATTGTTAAAATGACTGTGCAGACATATTTTAAATTACTATTTTTGTTGGAAATGGCAGATTTTTTAAATGGAATATCTCCTTTGGCGTACAGAGGCCCATTATCAGCAATCTTCACTCCTGTGTTCCAATGGTTGTGTTAGCTAATCCAAATTCATAATTTTAAAAGGCTAAATGATCATTAGAGAAATGAAGGCTATTCCATGTGAGAAATTCCCAAGAAACTGAAGATCTCGTACAACTATGTGTATGTACTACTCCCTTCACATAACAGCGCAAACTGGATCTAACCAGAATAGAAAGAGGAGTGGGAGGCTGCGGTGTACAACTGAGCAAAGGACAAGTACATTAGAGTGTCTAGTTTGAGAAACAGACACCTCCCAAGTCCTCAACTGGCAGCCTCATTAAATAGTACCCGCACAACACCAGTCTCAATGTCAACAGTAAAGAGGCGCCTCCGGGATGCTGGCCTTCCAGGCAGAGTTTCCCTGTCCAGTGTCTGTGTTCCTTTGCCCATCTTAATCTTTTCCTTTTATTGGCAACTCTGCCTAGAAGGACAGCATCCTGGAGTCGCCTATTCAATGTTGACGTTGAGACTGCTTGTGTTTCTAGCTCCGACAGTGCAATAATATCTAACAATGTCACAACATATACCCAATACACACAAATCTACAAATGTAATTAAGAATATATAAATATTTGGATGAGTAATGTCAGAGCGAAATAGACTAAGATACAGTAGAATAGTACAGAATACAGTGTACAGTTGGAGTGGGAAGTTTACATACACCTTAGCCAAATCATTTAAACTCAGTTTTTCACAATTCCTGACATTTAATCAGAGTAAAAATTACCTGTATTAAGTCAGTTAGGGTCAGAAGTTTACATACACTCAATTAGTATTTGGAGGCATTGCCTCTAAATTGTTTAACTTGGGTTGAACATTTCGGGTGGCCTTCCACAAGCTTCCCATAATAAGTTGGGTGAATTCTGGCCATTCTTCCTGACAGAGCTGCTGTAACAGAATCAGGTGTGTAGGCCTCCTTGCTCGCACACGTTTTTTCAGCATTGCCCACAAATCTTCTATAGGCTTGAGGTCAGGGCTTCGTGATGGCCACTCCAATACCTTGACTTTGTTGTCGTTAAGCCATTTTGCCACAACTTTGGAAGTATGCTTAGGGTCATTGTCCATTTGGAAGACCCATTTGTGCCAAGCTTTAACCTGTCTACGATATTGGTTCCCAATTGGGAATCAACCCTCCCACGTTCAGCTGAAACGACGGCGCATGGAACGCAAAAATATTCTTAAAAATATTTAACCTCCACACATTAACAAGTCCAATAGCTCAAATGAAAGATAAACACCTTGTTCATCTAGCCAGCAAGTCAGATTTCTAAAATGTTTTACGGCGAAAACATAGCACATATTTATGTAAAACCACCACCAGACACAGCTCATTTGAATAGCCAAAACATGCAATCAACAAACGCAGGATTAAAAAATAAATCGCTCACTAAGCTTTTGAAAATCTTCATCAGATGACAGTAATATGACATGTTACACAGTACATTTTTTTTTTCAATAATATGCCATTTATATCCATAAATGTCCATTTACAGTGAGTTCACGTTCAGAAATTACTCAGACATGCCCGCAGGAAATCTAGGTAGCGCGGCAAGATAACGTAAATATACATCATAAACTTTGACTAAATATACATGTTCTACATATAGTTAGAAAGATACACTGCTTCTTTATGCAACCGCTTTGTTAGATTTATTTTTAACGTTACAGAAATCGCACACTATTCAATATGCTGAGACGGCGCTCAGTTCCAAGCTGCATTTCTACGTAATGTTGGAGTCAACAGAAACACAGATTTAAGCATAAATATTCCCTTACCTTCGATGGTCTTCGTTCAGAATGTTCTGGAAGGCTTCATACTTACCCAATACATCGTTTGGTTTCAAGTCTTGCGTCTTTGTATTAGCTACTGCTAATAACATCAGCTGAAATGCACCCAAAACGTCCTCTGGTCCGGAAAAGTTGCGCATCAAAACTTCAAAATTACATATTATATGTCGACTAAACAGGTCAAACTAAGTGCAGAAGCAAGCTTTATGATGTTTTAGACACGCAAAACAAACTTCAATTCAATCGGCCATCGTCTGCCCTTCTCTTGAGTGCTGGAACAAAGGAATGGCTGGGACCAATTCGCGCCCCTACGCACAGCCTATTTTCTCGTGGCACGCACTAATTTCACTCCCATAGGGTCAATTCTCTCTACTGAAAGAGGACATCTAGCGGAAGAGATAGAAAGTCTCCTCAGAATCATAACTGGTTGGGAAGGGTGGGGGCCATGACGTCAAAGTTGCTCCAACTTTCATGGCCACAAAAACTAGTTTGGAAGAATGCCTGCCCTGTGAGTTCTGCTATACTTACAGACATAATTCCAACGGTTTTAGAATCTTTAGAGTGTTTTCTATCCAATAATAATTTTTATTTGCATATATTAGCAATTTTTGACAGATTTTTTTTTCAGTTTACTAGGGGTACCCAATCTCTCCAAAGGGGGCATATGTCTGCCATATCCTTAACAGGTTTTAACTTCCTGATTGATGTCTTGAGATGTTGCTTCAATATATCCACATAATTTTCTTTCCTCATGGTGCCATCTATTTCGTGAAGTGCACCAGTCCCTCCTGCACCCCCACAACATGATGATGCCACCCCCGTGCTTCATGGTTGGGATGTTGTTTTTCAGCTTGCAAGCCTAATTTTTCCTCCAAATATAACGATGGTCATTATTGCCAAACAGTTCTATTTTTGTTTCATCAGACCAGAGGACATTAATCCAAAAAGTACAATCTTTGTTGTCCCCATGTGCATTTGCAAACCGTAGTCTGGATTTTTTATGATGGTTTTGGAGCAGTGGCTTCTTCCTTGCTGAGGGGACATTTAGGTTATGTCGATATAGGACTCGTTTTACTGTTGATATAGATACTTTTGTACCTGTTTCCTTGATTTGCACTTTTCGCACCAAAGTACGTGTGTCTCTTGGAGACGGAACGCATCTCCTACCTGAGCGGTATGGCGGCTGCGTGGTCCCATTGTGTTTATACATGCGTGCTATTGTTTGTACAGATGAACGTGGTACCTTCAGGCATTTGGAAGTTGCTCCCAAGGATGAATCAGGCTTGTGGAGGTCAATTTTTTTTCTGAGATCTTGGCTGATTTCTTTTGATTTTCCCATGATGTCAAGCAAAGAGGCACTGAGTTTGAAGGTAGGCTTTGAAATACATCCACAGGTACACCTCCAATTGACTCAAATTATGTCAATTAGCCTAACAGAAGCTTCTAACGCCATGACATAATTTTCTGGAATTTTCCAGTTTAAAGGCAGAGTCAACTTTGTGTATGTAAACTTCTGACCCACTGGAATTGTGATACAGTGAAATAATCTACCTGTAAACAATTGTTGGAAAAATGACTTGTGTCATGCACAAAAAGTAGATGTCCTAAGTGACTTGCCAAAACTATAGTTTGTTAACAAGCAATTTGTGGAGTCGTTGAAAAATACGTTTTTATGACTCCAACCTAAGTGTATGTCCTGGTGAGACATTAGGTGTAGTCACACTCTGCCTTGTTATACGCCAACATATGGTAAGAGGAGTGTGATTCTCTGTGATATGATCAGTTTGACCCTCCCATTGCTCTGTCTTCACTGTCAGCTTGTGGGGAGATTGATGACAGCAGAATGTTAGCACTCTCACTTTAAAACTAACTGCCAGTTGTCAGTCTCAGGTATAAGCCATGGGCCCTCCTTTCCCTCTGCAGTAAATAACTCATCCCCTCTCTCACTTCAGGTTTTTGTCCTGTAGCCAATTTAATTCCCTTTCTGTCGCAGCTGTTTACTCTCCTTTAACCAGCAGTGCTGTAGCTGTGCATCCTCTCTCTTATTAGAAAGAGCCTACGAGTTCTGTCCAGACCTCTGCACTGCAAAGTGATGACACTTGCCATTTGGCTCACTATTATAGTAGAATAGAGTGAAAAGCAAGTCTGCCTGACCTCACCAGGACTTTCAGACATAAAATGGTGAACCTCAGTCGAGTCAATGCTCCTCACTTCCCGCACAACATACACACAGCACTGTCCCCTGGAGAAGGAGAGAAAGAGGGAGGGAAAAAAGAGAATCGAGAGACCAAGAGAGTGCAAAGGGCTAAGGGCTTGGCTAAGATTAATGACATCTCTTAATGTGAGACACTAGAGTGACAGACAGGACAATAACCATCAATATGATATTGCGCCTAGAAAACAACCCATTTAAGGATTGCCAAAAACCACTGGTGGAGAAGACCCCAGTACAATCCAAGTACAATATTGAACATAATGTTACAATAGGAGACCTTACTTAGCTTTTACCCAGCTGTTGGAATACTTAATTGTACACAAACTTGTTTTCTTTGATTAAACAGCCCCAAAATACCTTGATCTGGTTCAATGTACTATCATGGGTCAGAAGACCCAGATGCAGACAGTTTCGAAGTAACAAAAGTTTATTACAAAAACGGGGGCAGACAAACATCAGGTAAGCAGAGTCAGGCAGGCAGAGGTCAGTACTCCAGCGCAGTCTGAAAGGTACAGAACTGCAGACTGGCTCAGGATCAGGGCAGGCAGAGGTCAGTAATCCAGGGAAGGTGTGACAGGGTACACCTGTCCTCCGAGCCATAAACCTCCCAGTCAACCAGGTACTGGAATCCCTTGCCCCGCCTTCGAACCCTCGAGAGACACATCACCGCGTACGCCGGTTGGCCGTCGATGAGATGGGGAAGAGAGGTGGGCCTAGAAACAGGAGACAAAGGGCTGTGAGACATAGGTTTAATCCTAGATGGAGGGTATTGGGCCACATAAGACAAACCGCAGAGGGGCTAATAATCTTGGAGGTGGGGAAAGGGCCAATAAAACAGGGGCCAGTTCGTACTATCATGGCTCAGGACAAGACCCAGATGCAGACAGTTCTGAAGTAACAAAAGTTTATTACAGAGACAGGGGGGCAGGCAAACGACTGGCCAAGGGCAGGCACAGGTCAGTAGTCTAGAACAGAGTGCGAAAGGTACAGAACGGCGGGCAGACTAAGGGTCAGGGCAGGCAGAGGTCAGTAATTCAGGGTGGTGTGACAAGGTACAGAATGGCAGGCAGGGTTAGGGCAGGCAGAATGCTCAAAAACCGGGAAAGCTAGAAAACAGGAAGTAGAGAAAGACAGTTGCACGGGCAAAACACTAGTAGGCTTTATGAAATAAAATGCACAGGAATCAGACAAACGGAGAACACAGGTATAAGTACACTGGGGATAATGGGGAAGATGGGCGATGCCTGGAGGAGGGTGGAGACAAGCACAAGGACAGGTGAAACAGATCAGGGTGTGACAGTACTTCTGTATGTCTACAAATCAATAATTCATTCACAGCATGTACATGTCGGCTTAAGTCTTATAACACCCAACAAACAATTCACTCAAGGACACATTTTTAAAAGGAATACTTTCTGGGGTGAAAAAAAAATGGGGATGTTTATGCAATACTTTCTCACTCAGTAATGGGGGGGGGGGAGATCATCATACTGTTTGAAAGGCAACTATTCACACAAACCCAATGATCGGATTCCGTTACTCTAAATTTGCCATTTTACTTCATACACAAATGCTTAGCATATATAGTATCTATCTGCAATCAACCTGTGCCACAAAATCCAAATGTCTCATTTATTTATGATAGTTCTCACCCCAATCGGTAAACAGCACTTGCTGAATTACAAAAGCTGAATGTCAGAGGAATTTCACTTCAAAGCAAAGGTGCACTGAGTGGCTCACTGTTCAGCCTTTCAAATGTCAGTCACAGCTGTGCATGGCTTCTGGTCTCACAACAGGCAAAGGCAAAATAATGCATGCTTTGACTTTGTTGTTTTTGATAAAAGTATGTATGTATCAGTTAGAAAGAGCGCAAGTATGGGATGTACGGAACAGAGCACATGATTTCCATTCCCCAGGCAGAGTTCTCTGAAAGCTCTCCCCAGTGCACAAGGCCATGATACCAATTACACGAGCTAGTCCAGTGAGCATGTCCAGTAGAGACTAAAAACATATGCTTCAGTTCTTCTCTGGTTGGACTGCTCGTCCTCATAAAGCCCCACAGAGAGGCTGTATCAGACCCAGGGGTCAGACCCAGGGGCAAACTTGGTCGGTTTGGTTAGGTTTTGTATAGCAAAGTTGTGGTCTAATGCGGGCTGGAGCTAGCATTGCCAAGCATGGCCGGGTACTGGACCAGCTCCAGGGTCTGCCTGCATTTGATCTGTGACCTTGAGGGAGCGGACGATGCCAGCTGAGCTCCCAGAACAGCAGTACTCTCTGTAGCACAGCAGGTACTGATAAGGCTGGCAAAGGCTGGCAGAGGACAAACCTCAATGGGAAAGCTAGACCATTGCCACCTTCATTTACTCAACTCTTGTCACATAAGGACATAGAAACTACTCCAAGACATGAAGTATCTATAAATACTACTCCAAAAGTAGGTGGTTGGTCATTTATAGTCTTACACAGTTATACATAGTAATCAATATTTTATAAATGTGTTAATTCTATCCATTTCCTTATTCTTTCCCTGTTGTTGCATATAGATGTATAGAGATCAAAAGGTTCTATCTGTCTCAATGGATGTATAGAGATCTCAAAGTTCTGTCTGTCTCAATGGCTATATAGAGTTTGCAAAGTTTTATCTGTCTCAATGGTGCTGCCTGTGCGCTCACTGATGCCATAATGGGACAGACACAAAGTTGCAATCTCTATATCGGGGCGGCAGGGTAGCCTAGAGGTTCGAGCGTTGGACTAGTAACCGGAAGGTTGCAAGTTCAAACCCCTGTCGTTCTGCCCCTGAACAGGCAGTTAAGTTAACCCACTGTTCCTAGGCTAACATTGAAAATAAGAATTTGTTCTTAACTAACTTGCCTAGTTAAAAAAATATAACATCAAGTACTATGTATAGCTTTGTAAAACTAACCCCCCAGTTTCAGAGTAGTTAGAAGGTCTATTCCCCTGCTTTTTAGAGGACCTGGCTACTGTACCAGCAGACTTCCAGCATTGGCGCTAAGCTAACCATGTGCTAACTCCAATTATCTCCAAACTGCATGCAGAGACCAACATTTTATCCATGAGTTCTCTGACTTTGGGTAAATAGGAAGGAGAGTTGAATGGCATTGAAGCTCGTCTGGAGGTTAGTTAACACAGTGTCCAAAGAAGGGCCAGAGGTATACAGAATGGTGTTAAAATTAATGAGATTAATTTTGTCATTAAGATGGCAGGATGATCATTTGGGGATGGAGATATGTGGTTATAGCAGAGAGTGTGTTCTGTGCTTTTAAGGTAAAGTTTGAAGTGAGGATAAGGCCTCGCCTCACGATACTCACATAGACAGTGCTCTACTTTAGAGCTCTGCCCTAGATCAGGCTGGGCTTAACTGTAAGTGGGCAAAGGGGGATTATAAAGAACAGGTCAATGTTATCAAACAAACCAGCAATGTCTTCCACAGCAAGACAAAACTTTCTCAACCCGAGTTTAGCATACATGATTCCCAAATGGAAAATATGGAAATATCATGGAAAGAAGGACTAGCTACTATGGTAGCAGAGGAATATTAAACATGTTTATTTAAATAAGACAAAAGGAGACTCCATGGAAATTCAGTCCCTGAGGAGTTTGTATTGAGACTGCCTGCCAACAATTTTTTATGAGCTTCAGTAAAAAACAAAAAAACAATTTGCATTTCAAAAGGCTTGTTTCACCATTCACCTAACTACAGAACATGAGGTGTGAACAGACAGACCAAATAAATGTAAGCGTGGATAAGAAAAGAAAAAGATATACACGTACTGAAACTGCCAAACAGGATGTAACAATGGCAGTTCCTCTTGATAACTGGAAGCCCAATTTACTCAGTTGCAAACATGCAATGCTTGGGTTAAAGGGAGACAGGATGGAGTGGTGACAGTGTGAGTTAGTGTTTTAGAAGGTCATTTAATGGAAAATATCAAATTAAGTTACTCCACGCATTGCCTGTGGGGAGAGGAAGTACCGTTTTAGAACACAATGGAGGGTCAAAATGAATTCATCAATCACAACAGACAGATGAAGAGAAAAAAATTAAGAGCTAATTGGTTGTGTAACCACGCTTCCTACCCCGCCTCCAGGTGGATTCGTTTTGTTTGGATGGAGATAGAAATTCAGTTCTAAGTCTTGTTATTATCCCTATTTGCTATGGTAAAATGAAGGTGGGCCTAATGAATGTCATGAGGGCAACTCTGTTATCATCGATGCAGGGTACATTTGGGTGTGCTATTTGTCTGATTCATGCTCTTGTTTTTAATGGATTAATGGCCAATGCAGACACTAGAAACATTACAGACAAAGCATCCCCTTTAACCACTTGAATTGCAATAAATTAAAAAATAACACTGAGATGTGCAACCTGATCATTAGTCACATTGGATCCTTTTTGGATTGCAACTTTGTGTGTTTACCGTTACTGTTGGTTTTAGTTAACACCCCGGCCATACTACAATCTAAGCTTGATGCCCTCAATCTCACACAAATTATCAATGAACCCACCAGGTACAACCCCAAATCCGTAAACACGGGCACCCTCATAGATATCATCCTAACCAACTTGCCCTCCAAGTACACCTCAGCTGTTTTCAACCAAGATTTCAGCGACCACTGCCTTATTGCCTGCATCCGTAATGGGTCTATGGTCAAACGGCCACCTCTCATCACTGTCAAACGCCCCTTAAAACACTTCAGCGAGCAGGCCTTTCTAAACGACCTGGCACGGGTATCCTGGAAGGTTATTGACCTTATCCCGTCTGTAGAGGATCCCTGGTTATTCTTTAAAAGTGCCTTACTCAACATCTTAAATAAGCATGCCCCGTTCTAAAAATGTATAACCAGGAAAAGATATAGCCCTTGGTTCTCACCAGACCTGACTGCCCTTGACCAGCACAAAAGCATCCTGTGTAATTCTGCATTAGCATCGAATAGCCCCCGTGATAGCCCCAGTGACATTCAGGGAAGTTAGGAACAAATATACACAGGCAGTTAGGAAAGCTAAGGCCAGCTTTTCAAGCAGAAATTTGCATCCTGTAGCACAAACTGAAAAAGGTTCTGGGACACTGTAAAGTCCATGGAGAATAAGAGCACCTCCTCCCATCTGCTCAGTGCACTGAGGCTAGGAAACACTGTCAACACTGATAAATCCACAATAATTGAGAATTTCAAGAAGCATTTTTCTACGGCTGGCCATGCTTTCCACCTGGCTACCCCTACCCCGATCAACGGCCCCCACCCCCCACAGCAACTCGCCCAAGCCTCCCCAATTCCCCTTCACCCAAATCCAGATAGCTGTTGTTCTGAAAGAGCTGCAAAATCTGGTCCCCTACAAATCAGCCGGGCTAGACAACCTGGACCCTCTCTTTCTAAAATCTTCTGCCGAAATTTTTGCAAGCCCTATTACTAGCCTGTCCAACTACTTCTCGGATAGAGTTCAGTGCGTCAAATCGGAGGGCCTGTTCTCCGGACCTCTGGCAGTCTCTGGGAGTGCCACAGGGTTCTATTCTCGGGTTGACTCTCTTCTCTGTATACATCACTGACGCCGCTCTTGTTGCTGGTGATTCTTTGATCCACCTCTACGCAGACGACACCATTCTGTATACCCCTGGCCCTTCTTTGGACACTGTGTTAACTTGTTGGGGATAAGGGTAAGGATAAGGTATTTTCACTTTGGATTAATTGCGTGCCCATCGTGAACTGCATCCTACTCTGTCCTAGAGTGCTAATATATGCATATTATTATTACTATTGGATAGAAAACACTCTGAAGTTTCTAAAACGGTTTGAATTATGTCTGTGAGTATAACAGAACTCATAAGGCAGGCAATCTTCCAAAGAGGAAGTTAAATTCTGAATACAAGTCTAATTTCAAGTCATCGCCTATTCACTTCCAATTAAGATATGGATCTGGTAGCACTTCATACGCCTTCCACTATATGTCCTCATTCAGTAGAACGTGGAATGGAGCTTCTGGTGTGAACTTTGACCGAATGGGAGGGGAAAAAGTCACTGTCCCGACAGAATGCCATTTCCCTGTGGCGCATTTGTCTGTGGGTGTCACCATCATTCCATTTGGCTGCAGATGAAAACGTATGCTCCGGTTGGAACGTTATTGTATATATATGAAAATATCATCCTGAAGATTGATTCACTACTTAGTTTGACCAGTTTATTTGACCTGGAATATATATTTTTGAAGTTTTCGTCCGAGTTCTCCTGGACCAGTGTCAGCTTTTGGGCACTTGAGCTGAAAGTGCTAGCAAATGCAGCTAATTGGACACTAGTATTGGACATTATAGAACAAAACAACCATTTATTGTGGAACTAGGACTCCTTGCACTGCATTCTGATGAAAGATCATCAAAGGTAAGGGAATATTTATGATGTAATTTCGTATTTCTGTTGACTCCAACATGGCGGACAAATATATTTACGTCTGAGTGCTGTCTCAGATTATTGCATGGTAGGCTTTTTTCGTAACGTTTAAAAAAAATCAGACACAGCGGTTGCATTAAGACCCAGTGTATCTTTAATTATATGTAGAACATGTATCTTTAGGTAAAGTTTATGATGAGTATTTATGTTATCTGGCGTAGCTTTCTATATTTTGGAGGCATTTCTGAACATGGCGTCAATGTAAACCGAGATTTGTGGATATAAATATGCATATTATCGAGCAAAACATAAATGTATTGTGTAACATGTCATATGAGTGTCATCTGATGAAGATTTTCAAAAGGTTAGTGATTTATTTTATTTCTAATTCTGCTTTTGTGACTATCTTTGGCTGGGAAAAATGGCTGTGTTTTTTTGTTGATTTGGTGGTGGTCTAACAAAATATACGTTGTGTTTTCGCTGTAAAACATTTTAAAAATCAGACATGATGGGTAGATGAACAAGATGTTTATCTTTCATTTGCTGTATTGGACTTGTTAATGTGTGAAAGTTAAATATTTCTAAAGAATATTTTTGAATTCCCCGCGCCACCTTTTCAGCTCGTCTGCCATAACCTCCAGACGAGCTTCAATGCCATACAACTCTCCTTCCGTGGCCTCCAACTGCAAGTAAAACTAAATGCGTGCTCTTCAACCGATCGCCCGTCACTACTCTGGACGGTTCTGACTTACAATATGTGGACAAATACAAATACCTAGGTGTCTGGTTAGACTGTAAACTCTCCTTCCAGACTCACATTAAGCATCTCCAATACATAATTAAATCTAGACAGGTGGACAGGTGTCTTTTATACTGATAACAAGTTCAAACAGGTGCCATTATTACAGGTAACGAGTGGAGGACAGAGGAGCCTCTTAAAGAAGAAGTTACAGGTCTGTGAGAGCCATACATCTTGCTTGTTTGAAGGTGACCAAATACTTATTTTCCACCATAATTTGCAAATAAATTCATAAAAAATCCTACAATGTGATTTTCTGGATTTTTCTTTCTCATTTGTCTGTCATTGTTGAAGTGTACCTATGATGAAAATTACAGGCCTCTCTCATCATTTTAAGTGGGAGAACTTGCACAATTGGTGGCTGACTAAATACTTTTTTGCCCCACTGTATATTCATACATGTAGCTCTTATAGTACAGATAACCACATCCTGCTGTGTGTGTGTGTGTAACTCTTGTGAGGCTACCTTATTCACCTCCAACCAGGGGTGGGGTCAGTTGGACACCGACCAGAAAACAAGTAGAGCCGTGTCACTCTCTTTCATCCACAAATAATTGTCAAAATAGCCCTATTCTTGAGATCAAGTAAAACCTTCTGTCTGTGTTCAATGTACAGTATCATTACCAACGTGATCATATGTATTAGCCCATGATGCCTTTCAGAACAAATACTGTAGATCTGTAAAGTCTTTGTGATGAAATCTCCTGTTTATTTTCATGTTCATGGCATATTTTAAAATGTATATTCCTGTCATAACAATTTAGGGAGGAGACAGGCATTTGGAAACTACTATAGATCCCTGAGAAGTCCTCTACAGAAAAAAAGCTCAAATTCATATTGCATACACTGACTGGTGGAAGCTAGAATACTAAAGGTTGTTGCCTGTCAACATGTGTTGCATTTCCGTTATGTGACCCTCATCTTTTTTCTCATATTGGGGTAATTTAAGTTTATATACTGAAGCCGCTCTTAGAACCTGCTGTAGGAATTGGAGCCACAGGTGACTTCAGATGATCATCTGGAAATCAATAACTGTCAGTGGGGCCTGTTTCCCCGACTCTTTATTCATCACAGGAATCTTATAAAAGTGGCACGGATGAGAGAGTTGGGGTGTCATCATCATGCAGCTATGTCTCTTGGCTGGCTGGCTGGCTGACTGGTTTGCTGTGATGCTAATGAGCTGGAAAGGCTTCTTTGTGCAATGTGGCCTTTAGAGAGGAAAGGTCATGACCATTTTAATAGCCACTGCAGTCAAACCTGTGAACTTTTTGAGTAGTAATGGAAAAACAACTCCCGATAAGGGCATCTACACTCCAATCTCTAAGACAACTCTAAGAGTTATTTAATTAAGCACACAATACACATTCTACAACAGTGAATTTAATTATACTTATTCTCAACACTGCAAACATTTAGTGGGATCACATTAATCTCTAGAAATAAATGCAGAGAGGAGTCTTTGCAATCCTCCTTCATCACACCAGCTAGCACGGAGGATAAGACCATAAGAATGAGTCGAGGCTTTAATCCTGGTGCATTGGAGAGGGGCTTACACAGTGTTGTTGATGAAGACAAACTCCTTGTGCATCCCTAAGCTAATGAGACAGACTACTGGCAGTCAGAGCTGTAATGCTACCTTGTACCCAGGCACCAGCAGCCAGTAAAGGGTGCTTTAGTTTTCAACTGGGCCTGGCTAGTTGACTGATGGTGATGGGAGGAGGGATGGCCTGGGAAGCAGCTCCATCCAGCAGAGCCCAATAAACCCCGCTTTGAGAGGAGCCAGGGCCTGGCAGCGTGTTAATCCCACTGAGCCTCATCAGGCAAAAGACAGTTTAGCTCAGCCTGCACTGCAGCGGCTGCAGGCAGTCTTGCCAAGTAGAGAAAGCCCATCCAAAGCCATCTTTAAAGGAAGTCACGGACACAAGATAATCTGTTTTATTTGTCAATCATTGCCTAATAAATCACCCTTTTCTTAATCTGTCAACATGCAGAGACATACCTTTTAAACCAACAATCGCTGCCTTTTTGCACACATACAGTGCCTTGCGAAAGTATTCGGCCCCCTTGAACTTTGCAACCTTTTGCCACATTTCAGGCTTCAAACATAAAGATATAAAACTGTATTTTTTTATGAAGAATCAACAACAAGTGGGACACAATCATGAAGTGGAACGACATTTATTGGATATTTCAAACTTTTTTAACAAATCAAAAACTTAAAAATTGGGCGTGCAAAATTATTCAGCCCCTTTACTTTCAGTGCAGCAAACTCTCTCCAGAAGTTCAGTGAGGATCTCTGAATGATCCAATGTTGACCTAAATGACTAATGATGATAAATACAATCCACCTGTGTGTAATCAAGTCTCCGTTTAAATGCACCTGCACTGTGATAGTCTCAGAGGTCCGTTAAAAGCGCAGAGAGCATCGTGAAGAACAAGGAACACACCAGGCAGGTCCGAGATACTGTTGTGAAGAAGTTTAAAGCCGGATTTGGATACAAAAATATTTCCCAAGCTTTAAACATCCCAAGGAGCACTGTGCAAGCGATAATATTGAAATGGAAGGAGTATCAGACCACTGCAAATCTACCAAGACCTGGCCGTCCCTCTAAACTTTCAGCTCATACAAGGAGAAGACTGATCAGAGATGCAGCCAAGAGGCCCATGATCACTCTGGATGAACTGCAGAGATCTACAGCTGAGGTGGGAGACTCTGTCCATAGGACAACAATCAGTCGTATATTGCACAAATCTGGCCTTTATGGAAGAGTGGCAAGAAGAAAGCCATTTCTTAAAGATATCCATAAAAAGTATTGTTTAAAGTTTGCCACAAGCCACCTGGGAGACACACCAAACATGTGGAAAAAGGTGCTCTGGTCAGATGAAAACAAAATTGAACTTTTTGTCAACAATGCAAAACGTTATGTTTGGCGTAAAAGCAACACAGCTGAACACACCATCCCCACTGTCAAACATGGTGGTGGCAGCATCATGGTTTGGGCCTGCTTTTCTTCAGCAGGGACAGGGAAGATGGTTCAAATTGATGGGAAGATGGATGGAGCCAAATACAGGACCATTCTGGAAGAAAACCTGATGGAGTCTGCAAAAGACCTTAGACTGGGACGGAGATTTGTCTTCCAACAAGACAATGATCCAAAACATAAAGCAAAATCTACAATGGAATGGTTCAAAAATAAACATATCCAGGTGTTAGAATGGCCAAGTCAAATTCCAGACCTGAATCCAATCGAGAATCTGTGGAAAGAACTGAAAACTGCTGTTCACAAATGCTCTCCATCCAACCTCACTGAGCTCGAGCTGTTTTGCAAGGAGGAATGGGAAAAAATGTCAGTCTCTCGATGTGCAAAACTGATAGAGACATACCCCAAGCGACTTACAGCTGTAATCGCAGCAAAAGGTGGCGCTACAAAGTATTAACTTAATGGGGCTGAATAATTTTGCACGCCCAATTTTTCAGTTTTTGATTTGTTAAAAAAGTTTGAAATATCCAATAAATGTCGTTCCACTTCATGATTGTGTCCCACTTGTTGTTGATTCTTCACAAAAAAATACAGTTTTATATCTTTATGTTTGAAGCCTGAAATGTGGCAAAAGGTCGCAAAGTTCAAGGGGGCCGAATACTTTCGCAAGGCACTGTACTTCTAAGATGTTTCCCTTGAGGATATGTTCTTCTTAATATCCAAGTGTAAAGTATACGGCAGCTAGTCCCTACCTGAGAGGACATTTCTTGTTTGTTTATTTGTTTGTGATGGAATCTCTATAAAGTTTTGCTTTAGCTGAGCAATTTATGCATTGGAAAATAAAGCAGCGTTTGTTTTGATTATTAAGGGTAACTAAATTAATTGTTTTGTATTCTGCCTATTCATTAGTTTACCCTCCTGTCCCTAATGTCATCCATGGGTTGGTGGAGCATTTATTCAAATTGTTACATTTCTACTTGTACAAAATGGCTTGAATGTCAATGGAGTCAATTTAATTAAATTCTATTTTCCTTAGTCTTATGGAGCACTGTTTACATCAACTTTATGCTAGATTATGATAGTTGCAGAAGTCAGGGTAAAAAATATTAGGAGTACGAAATACCTCAGTGCAACACAAACACACGGCTCATGTAGGATTTATTGTCAAATCTAGAGTAAAGAAACTGTTCTATTAACTATGACAGGTTAAGGGTTTCCTATTTTAGAGTATTTTAATTATTATTCTTCATGGGATATTACCCCATTACCTCATGGTATTCAGTCTGATTCCAGGATCCTATGAGATTTTCAGAACACTTGCCCTGGAATGATTTATAATCCCAAGTAATATAGGAGAGACAAATCCCCAAAATTGGCTAAAATGAAGTTCACAAAATGTTCTACACCTTCACCGCTAAGGAAAGTTTCACCTTCAGATTCTTGGCTTGGAACAGCTTTGCTCTCCTCCCAGCATTAGCTACAACTTCCATTTTTATTGGGGAGGATCAACTCCTTGCCCAGTCTCCACTCTAGTGGACTAAACACATGACACTTTCATAGATTTCTCTCTTGGCAAGCATGGCAAAAGGCCTGTCTGCATTGCCCTTAAAAGTATTTCTCCTTTCTTCCAAGACCCCCTAGCAATGCATCGAAGATTACTCTACCAATTGTTCCATTATTTTTATTTATTTATTTTTTTTTTACCTTTATTTAACCAGGCAAGTCAGTTAAGAACAAATTCTTATTTTCAATGACGGCCTGGGAACAGTGGGTTAACTGCCTGTTCAGGGGCAGAACGACAGATTTGTACCTTGTCAGCTCGGGGGTTTGAACTCGCAACCTTCCGGTTACTAGTCCAACACTCTAACCACTAGGCTACCCTGCCGCCCCATTTGGCAGAGTCAGGGGCATAGGAGTGACTGACATTGGGGTTACCACATTTCACTTCAGGGGTCAATGGGATTTTGTTGTTGAAAAACATGATTTCAAATACTAATTTCGAGTTACTTTTGTCAAAAGGATACAGACAAATCTTAATTTACAAGTGCAAATTTACAAGGCTAAGGGGGGCCTTGCAGAGGGGCATTTACTCTAGTATAATCAAATCAGTTTTAGGACAATGGCCATTCATACTGTACTGAATACCAGTGTGACTTGATGTGGATATATTCAATTAATCAACCATGCTCTCTCTGCTCCTGTATGATTAATTTCCTAGTATTTTTCTCACTTACCCTATATCAGGTTGTTACAACTGCTGCTCTACATACTGTATGGGATGAAATGTAATATTGTCAATGTATAACCGTTATTATAAGGTAATAAAAATCAGAAACATACACAGTTAAAAACTGTAGTTTTAAAAAAATGCAAAAAGTAGTAATGAAAGGTCAAACTGAAAATAATTCATCCCCACTCTACACAATTATCAAAATAAAATATCATCATGGCTGCCTCTCTCCTGCATGAAGTTAACACATGAAATACACCCTTTAAACTTAAGCTGCTTTTATTTAATCAGAGATCATATATGATAATTCCGATTGAAACACATTATGACAGATAATAAGTCTATGAACTCTATGAACTTGGAGAAGCACTTCTCAATATCTTACCTGTTGGTTTGTTGCCTCTCTCTCTCTCCCTCTCTGTCTGTCTTTGGGTATCATCATGGATGCCACTCTCCTGTATGAAGTTAAGATTCTATCATTTTATCAGATATCATTTATGATAATTAAGATTGATTCACACTATGACAGATCATCAGCCTATAAACTCTATCGGCTTGGAGAAGCACTTCTCACTATCTTACCTGTTGGTTTGTGGCCTCTCTCTCTCTCCCTCTCTGTCTGTTCATGGCTGTTACTCTTTATGGCTGTCACACTTCTACCATGATCACAATCAACAAACAAAGTCTTAACACATAGAACACTCCTTCATGACCCATAATCACTTTGATGAAGTTAAAGCATTGAAATGTGCCAGCTTGTTTGCCAGGGGTGGTGTGCGGGCAGTTGCCAAAAACCTTACTTACGGTAATTTTCACTCCTTTGAACTTGCTGACCTGATGGTGAAGACTAAAAGAATGTGATTGTGCAAGTCATTCTGGAGCTAGCAAGTATTCCTGGCTTCAAAACATTCACTATCAGTTTTTCACACAGTCAGAACTACCCAGCGTTAGCTAGTTAGGTAAAACTTGACACAGCTAAACATGACTAAACTGTCAGTGTAAAGTCAACTAGCAATTAGCCAAGGTCATTCTAATGTATCAAAAGTTTATTCATATTCAAACATCTGTCATGACTTTACTTTCATTAATCTGATGACTTATTTATTTAATCCACTAATTATGGTTAATTGTTACCCAATTAAATTAATCATGTAACAATGAACTGATTAGGATGTGGGTCACCACAGAAGAAGTGGTTTAGAGAGTTACCATCTCCCATATTAAACTCTGATGTATTTACCTATGACCTCCATAACACAGTCAACATAGTAAATCAAATCAAATCAAATCAAATTGTATTTGTCACATACATATGGTTAGCAGATGTTAATGCGAGTGTAGAGAAATGCTTGTGCTTCTAGTTCCGACAATGCAGTAATAACCAACGAGTAATCTAGCTAACAATACCAAAACTACTACCTTATACACATAAGTGTAAAGGGAAAAATAATATGTACATAAAGATATATGAATGAGTGATGGTACAGAGCGGCATAGGCAAGATGCAGTAGGTGGTATCGAGTACAGTATATGCAGTGCCTTGCGAAAGTATTCGGCCCCCTTGAACTTTGCGACCTTTTGCCACATTTCAGGCTTCAAACATAAAGATATAAAACTGTATTTTTTAGTGAAGAATCAACAACAAGTGGGACACAATCATGAAGTGGAACGACATTTATTGGATATTTCAAACTTTTTTAACAAATCAAAAACTGAAAAATTGGGCGTGCAAAATTATTCAGCCCCTTTACTTTCAGTGCAGCAAACTCTCTCCAGAAGTTCAGTGAGGATTTCTGAATGATCCAATGTTGACCTAAATGACTAATGATGATAAATACAATCCACCTGTGTGTAATCAAGTCTCTGTATATATGCACCTGCACTGTGATAGTCTCAGAGGTCCGTTAAAAGCGCAGAGAGCATCATGAAGAACAAGGAACACACCAGGCAGGTCCGAGATACTGTTGTGAAGAAGTTTCAAGCCGGATTTGGATACTAAAAGATTTCCCAAGCTTTAAACATCCCAAGGAGCACTGTGCAAGCGATAATATTGAAATGGAAGGAGTATCAGACCACTGCAAATCTACCAAGACCTGGCTGTCCCTCTAAACTTTCAGCTCATACAAGGAGAAGACTGATCAGAGATGCAGCCAAGAGGCCCATGATCACTCTGGATGAACTGCAGAGATCTACAGCTGAGGTGGGAGACTCTGTCCATAGGACAACAATCAGTCGTATATTGCACAAATCTGGCCTTTATGGAAGAGTGGCAAGAAGAAAGCCATTTCTTAAAAATATCCATAAAAAGTGTCGTTTAAAGTTTGCCACAAGCCACCTGGGAGACACACCAAACATGTGGAAGAAGGTGCTCTGGTCAGATGAAACCAAAATTGAACTTTTTGGCAAAAATGCAAAACATTATGTTTGGCGTAAAAGCAACACAGCTCATCACCCTGAACCACATCCCCACTGTCAAACATGGTGGTGGCAGCATCATTGTTTGGGCCTGCTTTTCTTCAGCAGGGACAGGGAAGATGGTTAAAATTGATGGGAAGATGGATGGAGCCAAATACAGGACCATTCTGGAAGAAAACCTGATGGAGTCTGCAAAAGATCTGAGACTGGGACGGAGATTTGTCTTCCAACAAGACAATGATCCAAAACATAAAGCAAAATCTACAATGGAATGGTTCAAAAATAAACATGTCCAGGTGTTAGAATGGCCAAGTCAAAGTCCAGACCTGAATCCAATCGAGAATCTGTGGAAAGAACTGAAAACTGCTGTTCACAAATGCTCTCCATCCAACTTCACTGAGCTCGAGCTGTTTTGCAGTCTGTCGATGTGCAAAACTGATAGAGACATACCCCAAGCGACTTACAGCTGTAATAGCAGCAAAAGGTGGCGCTACAAAGTATTAACTTAAGGGGGCTGAATCATTTTGCACGCCCAATTTTTCAGTTTTTGATTTGTTAAAAAAGTTTGAAATATCCAATAAATGTCGTTACACTTCATGATTGTGTCCCACTTGTTGTTGATTCTTCACTAAAAAAATACAGTTTTATATCTTTATGTTTGAAGCCTGAAATGTGGCAAAAGGTCGCAAAGTTCAAGGGGGCCGAATACTTTCGCAAGGCACTGTACTAATGAGATGAGTATGTAAACAAAGTGACATAGTTTAAAGTGGCTAGTGATACATGTATTTCATAAAGATGCAGTAGATGATATAGAGTACAGTATATATGAGTACATCTGAGATAAAAAATGTAGGGTATGTAAACATTATATTAAGTAGCATTGTTTAAAGTGGCTAGTGATATATTTTACATCAATTCCCATTATTAAAGTGGATGGAGTTGAGTCAGTGTGTTGGCAGCAGCCACTCAATGTTAGTGGTGGCTGTTTAACAGTCTGATGGCCTTGAGATAGAAGCTGTTTTTCAGTCTCTCGGTCCCAGCTTTGATGCACCTGTACTGACCTCGCCTTCTGGACGATAGCGGGGTGAACAGGCAGTGGCTCGGGTGGTTGTTGTCCTTGATGATCTTTATGGCCTTCCTGTGACATCGGGTGGTGTAGGTGTCCTGGAGGGCAGGTAGTTTGCCCCCGGTGATGCGTTGTGCAGACCTCACTACCCTCTGGAGAGCCTTACGGTTGTGGGCGGAGCGGTTGCCTTACCAGGCGATGATACAGCCCGACAGGATGCTCTCGATTGTGCATCTGTAGAAGTTTGTGAGTGCTTTTGGTGACAAGCCGAATTTCTTCAGCCTCCTGAGTTGAAGAGGCGCTGCTGCGCCTTCTTCATGATGCTGTCTGTGTGGGTGGACCAATTCAGTTTGTCTGTGATGTGTACGCCGAGGAACTTACTACCCTCTCCACTACAGTTCCATCGATGTGGATAGGGGGGTGTTCCCTCTGCTGTTTCCTGAAGTCCACAATCATCTCCTTAGTTTTGTTGACGTTGAGTGTGAGGTTATTTTCCTGACACCACACTCCGAGGGCCCTCACCTCCTCCCTGTAGGCCGTCTCGTCGTTGTTGGTAATCAAGCCTACCACTGTTGTGTCGTCCGCAAACTTGATGATTGAGTTGGAGGCGTGCGTGGCCACGCAGTCGTGGGTGAACAGGGAGTACAGGAGAGGGCTCAGAACGCACCCTTGTGGGGCCCCAGTGTTGAGGATCAGCGGGGTGGAGATGTTGTTACCTACCCTCACCACCTGGGGGCGGCCCGTCAGGAAGTCCAGTACCCACTTGCACAGGGCGGGGTCGAGACCCAGGGTCTCAAGCTTGATGACGAGTTTGGAGGGTACTATGGTGTTAAATGCTGAGCTGTAGTCGATGAACCGCATTCTCACATAGGTATTCCTCTTGTCCAGATGGGTTAGGGAGGTGTGCAGTGTGGTTGAGATTGCATCGTCTGTGGACCTATTTGGGCGGTAAGCAAATTAGAGTGGGTCTAGTGTATCAGGTCCTTGACTAGTCTCTCGAAGCACTTCATGATGACAGAAGTGAGTGCTACGGGGCGGTAGTCGTTTAGCTCAGTTACCTTAGCTTACTTGGGAACAGGAACAATGGTGGCCCTCTTGAAGCATGTGGGAACAGCAGACTGGGATAGGGATTGATTGAATATGTTCGTAAACACACCAGCCAGCTGGTCTGCGCATGCTCGGCTGGGGATACCTTCTTTGCCTGCAGCCTTGCGAGGGTTAACACATTTAAATGTTTTACTCACCTCGGCTGCAGTGAAGGATAGTCCGCATGTTTTGGTTGCGGGCCGTGTCAGTGGCACTGTATTGTCCTCAAAGCTGGCAAAAAAGTTATTTAGTCTTCCTGGGAGCAAGGCATTCTGGTCCGTGACTGGGCTGGTTTTATTTTTGTAATCCCTGATTGACTGTAGACCGTGCCACATACCTCTTGTGTCTGAGCCGTTGAATTGCGATTCTACTTTGTCTCTATACTGACGCTTAGCTTGTTTGATTGCCTTGCGGAGGGAATAGCTACACTGTTTGTATTCGGTCATGTTTCCGGTCACCTTGCTCTGATTAAAAGCAGTGGTTCACGCTTTCAGTTTCACGCGAATGCTGCCATCAATCCACGGTTTCTGGTTTGGGAATGTTTTAATCGTTGTTATGGGAACGACATCTTCAACGCACGTTCTAATGAACTCGCTCACCGAATCAGCGTATTCGTCAATGTTGTTGTTTGACGCAATACGAAACATATCCCAGTCCACGTGATGGAAGCAGTCTTGGAGCGTGGAATCAGATTGGTCGGACCAGCACTGAACAGACCTCAGCGTGGGAGCTTCTTGTTTTAGCTTTTGTCTGCAGGCAGGGAGCAACAAAATGGAGTCGTGGTCAGCTTTTCCAAAAGGAGGGCGGGGCAGGGCCTTATATGCATTGCGGAAGTTATTATAACAATGATCCAGGGTTTTACCAGCCCTGGTTGCGCAATCGATATGCTGATACAATTTAGGGAGTCTTGTTTTAAGATTAGCCTTGTTAAAATCCCCAGCTACAATGAATGCAGCCTCAGGATATGTGGATTCCAGTTTGCAAAGAGTCAAATAAAGTTCGTTCAGAGCCATCGATGTGTCTGCTTGGGGGGGAATATATACGGCTGTGATTACAATCGAAGAGAATTCCCTTGGTAGATAATGCGGTCGACATTTGATTGTGAGGAATTCTAAATCAGTTGAACAGAAGGACTTGAGTTCCTGTATGTTGTTGTGACCACACCACATCTCGTTAACCATAAAGCATACGCCTCCGCCCCTCTTCTTACCAGAAAGATGTTTGTTTCTGTCTGCGCGATGCGTGGAGAAACGAGCTGGCTGCACCGATTCCGATAGCGTCTCTCCAGTGAGCCATGTTTCCGTGAAGCAAAGAACGTTACAGTTCCTGTTGTCAAGAGACTGGACATTGGCGAGTAGAATGCTAGGGAGTGGCGCGCGATGTGCCCGTCTCCGGAGCCTGACCAGAAGACCGCTCCGTTTGCCTCTTTTACGACGTCGTTGCTTTGGGTTGCAGGCTGGGATCCATTTCTTTGTCCTGGGTGGAAGGCAGAACACAGGATCCGCTCCGGGAAAGTCATATTCTTGGTCGTACTAATGGTGAGTTGACGCTGCTCTTATATTCAGTAGTTCTTCTCGACTGTATGTAATGAAACCTAAGATGACCTGGGGTACCAATGTAAGAAATAACACGTAAAAAAAACAAAAAACTGCAGAGTTTCCTAGGAACGCGAAGCGAGGCGGCCATCTCTGTCGGCGCCGGAAGTGATGATAATCATAATCTCTTATCAATTCTCAATCTGAGCAGTCATAACCCTCTTGGATCTGCAAACACCCCAGTGTTGCTCATTATTCAGTACTACACAAACTGGTTTAATTTTGTATTATCTATTTATGAACTGTTTCTTGTTTTTCTAATTTCAGCATGTTGAATCAGTGAGATCTTAGTGACTCAGAAATCTTTGCATTCAAGACAAGCAATTTCATATGAACAGTAAAACCATGCACTGCCCATTCATAGAGCAATCAAACACCAATTCCACTCATGTTGTGTGAGAACCTAATTGTTATGGTATCTGAAGAAGTTAAATTGAAAGCAAATTGCTACTTCTAACTCATTTAATTTCATTATGACTTGAATGATTCAGTTGTAGGCCTACTCTGTGAGTTCACTATGCAATATTACAAACAGATAATGTTTCCTCCTTTAAAAGTTGTGTCATACTGTGACACCCCTTACATGTTGCCGCAGCATTCTGTGGCACGTCATTTAATTTTCAGCCATTTTTCCTGTTACTGCTAGTTTGGCCACCAGAGGATATCTTTTAGAAGCATTTGATAGTATTCCGTATTGGCATTAGCAGATAATTAAAACCTTTTTTTGCAATAAAATACAATATGGGATTGATTTTAAGAAATTTGTCTCAATTAATTTGATTAATATTATGGTGTTTCTATTCAGAGAAAAATGAAAAAATGAACGCCTCAGGGTTTCTGTTAGGATGGAGTGGAAAATATGGCGCTGTACAACGTGACAGTTGGGAGTAGGCTACCGGGCTGGAGGATTCTAAAATGTCTGCCTTCATCAGACAAATTTGTTTCAATATTTCTGTAAATCAGAAATGTTGCTCAGGCAGTAGGAAGCTCTCTTGTCCATTTATATGCAGATTATACAGTTTTATACTCAGCTGGCCCCTCCCCGGATATTGTGTTAAATGATCTACAACAAAGTTTTCTTAGAGTGCAACAAGCTTTCTCTACCCTTAACAGGTTGAAATGATTAGATTGCTGATTAAAGGTTTTTTTAGGAGTTGATTTAACTTAATTAAACATTGTATCATACATATACATTGATGTTGATTAAAACTTATGATTAATGATTTGAGGTACAGTGGAATTATCATTAGGTTTGGTTTATAGTTCATGTGTGAGTTTCTGAATCGATGTAGTGTAATGAATACTAACTAAGTGTTTTGTGCTTTCTCTGGGAAAATTGATATTTCACTGTCTCTCTCTGGAATGTTTCCAGGGACTATACTCTTGGGGAGAGTGAGTGAAATTGAGGCCATAAACTACCACATTGAAGAGGGCCTGGAAGTTGTTTGTTTTAGTGCAAAGGTATTTTAAAGGGGCACTCACCACATGGGATTTTAACTTTTTGCTCCTACCTGAGACGCAGATGTCTCATCCAGACACCTGGAAATGCAAATGTGCTACGCTAAATGCTAAATGTACTCGTTAAAACTCAAACGTTCATTAAAACACACATGCAGGGTATTGAATTAAAGCTACACTCGTTGTGAATCTAGCCAACAAGTCAGATTTTTGAAATGCTTTTCGGCGAAAGCATGAGAAGCTATTATCTGATAGCATGCAACACCCCGAAATACCTGAAGGCGACGTAAACAAAATAATTAGCGTAGCCGGCGCTACACAAATAGCAGAAATAAAATATAAAACATTCATTACCTTTGACGAGCTTCTTTGTTGGCACTCCTATATGCCCCATAAACATCACTATTGGGTCTTTTTTTCGATTAAATCGGTCCATATATACCCAAAATATCCATCTATGGAAACTGTGTGATTCAGAAAAAAACACAGTTTCAAAACGCAGCGTCATTTTTTTAAATGAAAAAAGTCGGCGATAAACTTTCACAAACCACTTCGAAATACTTTTGTAATCCAACTTTAGGTAATAGTAAACGTTAATAATCTATCAAATTGAACACGGGGCGATGTGTATTCAATAGCTCCACGTCTTCAAATCATGTTTGGGAAATCTCTCTTCCAAGACGTCCTGTCGGAGACCGGATGGAATGAAATCTCTCTCCTTTGTTTGACCAAGAAATAACTCCCAAGAAAATGACAAAACTCGCGACATCGTGTGGAAGCTGTAGGAATTGCAATCTCGGCCCTATTTAATTTGGTGTCCCTTAAACAATAGTTACAGCCGTGATTTAACCAGTTTTAGAAACTTCAGAGTGTTTTCTATCCACACATACTAATCATATGCATATACTATATTCCTGGCATGAGTAGCAGGACGCTGAAATGTTGTGCGATTTTTAACAGAATGTCCGAAAAAGGAGGGGGTAGACGGAAGAGGTTTTAATGAGTTTTTATTTTCTGAGTTTTCATTACACACGCAAATTCTTTTGATAAAGGAATGTTCTGGAAATACAAAAATGTTGGAACTAGTTGATTATTGTTTGCAAATTGTTTAATAGAGTGAAAAACACTGCTTTGAAGGGTTTTGTATGACCTATGACCTTCTGATGACTTTCCGTTGTGGCTTGATCACCCGCATTGGAAAGCCATTTGGATAATGAATTTATGGTCATTTGTAATACTGCTTTCAAGATAATTTGTGTAATTGGTAAATATGTTTCTTAGCCCTATTTGGACCACTGTGAAGAGGGAGAGGGCATTGCTTTTAACTAAGGGTATGCTGCTTTAAGTCTATTTTCCTATGACCATAGGGGTTAAATCATTTTTCTTTGTGGAGTTTTTTTCAGTTTAGTGATTTTAATTTGATTAGGTTAGCTGAAATTTTGTTTTACATTTCTTTTCAGTTTTGTTTTACATTACTCTCATACGGAGAGATGTGTGTAAAACATGGGGAAGGATTCAGTTTTTTGAGGGTTTGAATTGAAGTTATACAACTTAAGTGATATGTGAAGGAGTGTATGGTATTGTTGTGTTTGTTTTGTTCTATTCCCGAGGGGTATAGGTCTAACTGCTTGATCCTTGGCTCTACGATGGAGTTGACAGTGAGATGGGGAGTATAAACCAATTTGAAAGAATAGTTTCAATAGATGTTTTGATATTCTCTGTGAAATATGTTTAGGTATGTGTATTAGAATTTAATTGGTAAAAGTAATAATGTATCATGTAGTTAATGAACTGAACTAAACTGTTGTTCTGATCTGTTCTTTCGAGGTTATCATGAAAAGTGACATCAGACGGTATCTTAATGCATGGAAGAGATAATTGGACCGAATAGTGTGTGTACCTCAAAACCCTCTCTAACTGGCTGAAGAAGAGTGACAAAGGCTTTGAAGGATTTCCGAACCACTTCTACCGAGAGAAAAGAACCAAGACAGAAATTGGTGTACAGTCTCAGATCTAAGCTATCAACTGCTTTTCTTTCATGTTTCTCTCATACTGTGAGAGTCCACTTGGAGTGATCATGGAGAAAGATCTGTTCTAACATTTTCTTATGATGCTGGTATATTGGTTGACGAATGGACAAGACATGAGTGGTAAAGATGAGACATTGAAATTGGGACATTATCATGGGGCCGTCCACTTTGAACTGTAAAGCTATCTGAAGAAGAACGAAAGAGACGCCAGAAGAATCAGTGCCTGAGAGAGGGGGGGGGGGGTGGGGGGGTGGGGGGGGGGGGGGGTTGGTCAACTGTGCCATTTAATTGTTTATACTTTTGTGGTATCAGGTTGATTGAAGAGGTCTACACTATGTGAATTGTAGTAATTTAGATTAAGAATGCATTGAGATACTGATCTGTATTATAATCATGATTTAAAAAGTTAATAGTAGAATTATGGGATAATTATACTGAATGTAAATCTGCTAATATTGATGTGTGTTAAATTGAGGTTTTTACTTTGAGTGATAAGACAAAGTTGAATCACTGAGAAATGCCATTCTAAATATTGGTTGGATAAATAGTTGGGTTGTTACTTATGATTTGGAATATGAATGATTTCACTGACCTATTCTCTATTCCTGAGTATATTTCTGAGCATGAGGACTTAGAGGGATGTCTGTCCTATATGTTGTGAGGAGGCCTGTGTTTAGACACTGGTTCTCATGTAACTTAGGGAGCACTTCTAAATATTGGTTATGTTTTTATTTTCCTCAAATGGATTTTTCTGTGTTATTAAACATGTGCAAGTTTGTCTTGTAGAATAAAGGTTGTAAACTTAGTTTCAGAAGGGAGAAAGCTTACATATAAGCTAAGGTATTTGACATTGAGGGGATTTGAATTTTTATTTCCTTTTAAATATTGAGTATGTAATTAATATTCTGATTCTTTAGAAAGGACAATGTCCCTGAGAAGGGAATGTTGGGGAATAATCAGAATTAGTTGGTAACATAGGTAAGATGTTTTATATTCATCATATGTTTGTAAGTTACTTCTCATCAGAATGTTTATTTTTGTATAATACTGTGGCCGGGGTTGCAGTTATCTGTTCTATGTCAAGACTAAGTTACTTGGGCCGGAGAGAGGGGAGAGGTCAAGCGTGTATCTCTTTGGCTCCACAATGTCTGTGTGCCAGTCAATGTGTCTCTGTGATCTTGTCAAGATAGGATGGATTTGATATATGCCTGTTGATATGAGGATTTGTTTAGGTTCTGAGTTTGAGTAAAGAACATAGTTTAGGAGACAAAGTGGAACGATAAATTATGGGGCCAATGCTGTCTGGCTATGTGTGTCTTTGCTATAAAGGATCTCAGTTGCAATGTGTAAGGGACTCTCAAGAATTCATTTATAGACACTGAATTGATCTGAGAGTCACAGGGTTGTGATGGAGCTCATATGATTAACTTTGTGATAACTAACTCTGACTTGTGTGTGGTTTGCTCTCATGATTTGGTAAATACAGGAAATTTCCACGACAATGGGTGTAGACAAATAAGCGCTCTCCAGTAGTACTAACAAAAAATTCAAAGGCCATTTTCTCAAAAGTGAGTTTACAGGTTTAGCAACTTTCAAAGCAAAATTACTTTCCCATTGTTTCTAAGCTGTACTGTATTATATACCATTTTTTAGCTCTGAGTCTCTTCTTTTATCCAATGTAAAAAACAACTTCAAATTTTTTATGATTTGAGCCGGTCGGTCACATTTGCGGCATCAGACCATTTTTTATATTACAAAAATAACAGTAGCAGTGCGTGGGTAAATTCACTGGGGAAGCCAAGCCTGGAAAAAAAAGCCATATTACAGCCTGTGTTGTTTGCTCTATAACCTGTTAGTTCATATGCCTTGACACTGTGATATATACAGTCGAGACCAAAATATTTGAGAATGACACAAATATACATGTTCACAAAGTCTGCTGCCTCATTTTGTGTGATGGGAAATTGTACTATACTCCAGAATATTATGGAGAGTGATCAGATGAATTGCAAATAATTGCAAAGTCCCTTTTTGCCATGCAAATGAACTGAATCCTCAAAAAACATGTCCACTGCATTTCTGCCCTGCCACAAAAGGACCAGCTGAAATCATGTCAGTGATTCTCTCGTTAATTAACACAGGTGTGAGTGTTGACGAGGACAAGGCTGGAGATCACTCTGTCATACTGATTGAGTTCGATAAACAGACTGGAAGCTTCAAAAGGAGGGTGGTGCTTGGAATCATTGTTCTTCCTCTGTCAATCATTGTTACCTGCAAGGAAACACGTGCCGTCAACATTGCTTTGCACATAAAGAGCCTCACAGGCAAGTATATTGCTGCCAGTAAGTTTGCACCTAAATCAATCATTTATCGGATCATCAAGTACTTCAAGGAGAGCGGTTCAATTGTTGTGAAGAAGGCTTCAGAGCGCCTAAGAAAGTCCAGCAAGCGCCAGGACCGTCTCCTAAAGTTGATTCAGCTGCAGGATCGGGGCACCACCAGTACAGAGCTTGCTCAGGAATGGCAGCAGGCAGGTGTGAGTGCATCTGCATGCACAGTAAGGTGAAGACTTTTGGAGGATGGCCTGGTGTCAAGAAGGGCAGCAAAGACGCCACTTCTCTCCAGTAAAAACATCGGGGACAGACTGATATTCTGCAAAAGGTACAGGGATTGGACTGCTGAGGACTGGGGTAAAGTCATTTTCTCTGATGAATCCCCTTTCCAATTGTTTAAGGCATCCGTAAAAAAGCTTGTCCGGAGAAGACAAGGTGAGCGCTACCATCAGTCCTGTGTCATGCCAACAGTAAAGAATCCTGAGGCCATTCATGTGTGGGGTTGCTTCTCAGCCAAGGGAGTGGGCTCACTCACAAATTTGCCTAAGAACACAGCCATGAATAAAGAATGGTACCAACACATCCTCCGAGAGCAACTTCTCCCAACCATTCAGGAACAGTTTGGTGATGAACAATTTCCACCATGACGGAGCACCTTGCCATAAGGCAAAAGAGATAACTAACTGGCTCGGGGAACAAAACATCAATATTTTGGGTCCATGGCCAGGAAAATCCCCAGACCTTAATCCCATTGAGAACTTGTGGTCAATCCTCAAGAGGCGGGTGGACAAACAAAAACCCACAAATTCTGACAAACTCCAAGCATTGATTATGCAAGAATGTGCTGCCATCAGTCAGGATGTGGCCCAGAAGTTAATTGACAGCATGCCAGGGCGGATTGCAGAGGTCTTGAAACAGCAGGGTCAACACTGCACATATTGACTCTTTGCATCAACTTCATGTAATTTTCAAAAAATCCTTTGACGCTTATGAAATGCTTGTAATTATACTTCAGTATTCCATAGTAACATCTGACAAAAAAATATCTAAAGACACTGAAGCAGAAAACTTTTTGAAAATTAATATTTGTGTCATTCTCAAAACTTTTGGCCATGACTGTAGACGTAAGGCCAAGAAAATTAGAAATTCAACCACAGCTTTGTTTCATGAACAAAATGGAGAGCAACATCTGTCCAGTGGTTCCACAAAGCAAATTGATTGCAGTTACATTACCTGCAGCATGGTCATTCAAGGTAATGTTTCCAACATTTTCAGACTACAAAACTACTATTGACTTAAAACACTGTAGAGTTACTAAAAGCCACAGAAAACTGGAGTTTCCTCCACTATTCAAGAACCATTTCAACTTTAACATTTCAATATCATCACATCACCTATGGTTAGAATAAGCATAGGTGATGTGATTGAAATGTTAAAGTAGTGACAGCTAAAAGATTCCAAAAACGAATTATTCCAATTAACCTGTGTGTGTGTATAACTAGAAAAAACATGTTGACTCAACCTCCTTGTAGAGAAACGCCAAATGCCATTCTCCTCTCTCCACATGTCGCCGAAAGAGTCTATGACTATGTCATATAGAACAAGCTTTCAGTTTTTGATGTCCTAGGCTACCTGGCTAAAATGTTGTTATCTCGCTAACATAACTTCCTTTCATGGGCAACGATGAGCCAGCTAGTTAAAACCTTAGACCATTTAAAAATTAAAAAAAATTCAACTGAAATGACATACCCAAATCTGGAAATTATAATAGCCTAACTAATAGTCCCAATTAAATTAGAGATGTGCATGGTCATAAGGTGTATGGCGAATACAAGAATATAAACTCATCATGGCCAGAAAAGGTGAGGAATTTATTCTGCAATGGTTATGTATTATGTTACATGTTTAAAAATTAAATATTGTCTACGCAATAAATTTCACATTACAGTACTCAGATGTAACCTACAAATGTTAATGGTAACGGTGAACCATCTGTTCTACCTTTAAACTGTGCATCGGATCACATAGAGCAACTAGGCTACTTCAAATAACTTATCTATTTACTACTGTGAAGTGGGTCCAATTAAATCAGAGATGGGAAGAATGGTAGTCTATCCTACCTTGTTGTAGGCCTACTGGCTATTTCGCACGTAACCTACAAAACCATCTCAGTCAGGAAAGGTGAGGAATTTATTCTGCAATTATCATGGAATTGAAAAAAAATGAAAAAATAAATATATGTATATTTCAAAGATATAGATTTTCGCTCTTAACACTAATGGCAAATGATTGCAGATTTTTATTATACTTAGCTCAACCTGTTTTTTTGTTATGAATTAGTCATCCTATATTCCCAAATTGCACTAGGCTACTACTAGGTTACGTTTGCCTTCTTGCAATGAAAGAGTTCAACCACTAGAAACTGTGCATATTCATGGTCTAAAGTTTGTGTGAGGATAAGCACATTCTCGCTTCAAGTTCAGTTTTTATAAATGCCAACATTTGTGTGAAAACCTGGGGCATGCATGTTTTGGGGCATATTTTGTGCGTACACAACATTTATAAGAGAGGCCCAAGGTCCTTTCAAGTGAGACACACTTTCTCTGGACAGTGTGGGAAAGGAAGCTGGGGCTTTGAGTGCAGGCCCTTTTACAATCCCCTCTCCCTGCTTCTGCAGGCCTGTGAATGAGAGGCCACCTCCACTATCTTTTCTTATTCAATGACTGGCTTTTGTGCTCTGAGCAGAGTACCTTGCCTATGAAACTGCTCAGCTTGCACTTCTGCTATTCACTTCAGCTTCACACACATGTGCAGTCTGCCAGATATGGACACAGAACATTTGGATGTCCTTTAGACTGCCAGTACCATCATTACCTACTCTTTATAAGATCAACCCTCTACTCTGTGAGAATAAAGATGAGTTTGGCTTGCTTTTCTCTGGTTGCCTCTGAGTTTATCTCTGAACATCCCCATACAGTCCTATGCCACCACCAAACAAGAGAATAAAGCCAAATGATCAGAAGAAATGTCTTCTTTAGAGTACTTTAGAGAGATGCGGCCCTTACAAATTCAGATTGAAGACAACTACAAAACACTAAAAAGCTGCTCCCAAGTAAATAACTCATTAGGCATTCTCAAAGTTGATGAGAGACAAATTACCTCAAAATAAAAAATATTGTTTCATATGTTTGTTGCTTTTACAAATTCCCCATGGCGTATTCGTATTTGGGATTTAATATTTTGATAGGCATTGCACACTACCTGGTTCAAGTGAGAAATAGGGGCAGATTTTTATCAAATTAATTATGTTGTATTCAAATGGAATGGTATGTATTTTGCCTGGGTTATTTTTTATTTAACTGTATGAAATAATTGAGGGTAGGGAATAGGTCATGAAATACAGTAGGATCATTTTCTTTATAATAATTTTTTAAGATGCCATTAAATTGTTAATGAAACATAGATAGTATCCTTAATAAGAATAACACATTTAATATTAAACAGCTATTGTGAGCGTGAACGTCAGCCATCACCATTGAGAGCAACACAAAAAATGCACTGAGAATGGATGTCATGAGTTCCTTATGTTATGAAATAACAACACTATCAAACACCAGCTGTCTGGAGGGGTCGTGGACTCGGATAAAGAGAGATTGTTGTGGTTTCGTTATTAAATAGATTTGACTGGACTGTCATTATTATTCAGGCACAGAACTACAAATCTTCCCTCCAGGGGCCATGACGAGTCGCAGTGGCGCCATGGTTAACAAAGTAAGACAGTGTCCACACTTGTGCTCCTTTTAAATGAGTTAGACACTCTCCACTGTAGCCTCCTCGAGCAGTGCCACCCCATTACCCTTCACCATCAGAGATTCAGATCAACTTTATTATCCCACCAGGAGAAAAATAATTTGGTCATGTGCTTAACAAGACGGTACATTAAACATAAAACTACACAATATAAGTCATTCAAAGTGCTATAGCTACACATTTAAAGTGAAAGTGCAATATGCTGTGTACTTGAAGGACAAACAGACTATCTATTATCCTGTTGGAATTAAAGAGTCTCTATATCTGTTATAATTTTATTTTGAAGAAATCTCTTTCCCCTTGTCCGGATGATGTTGTGACTGCATTTTAAGTGAAGGGGATGAGTACTGTCCTGTAAAATGCTTTCAAGTTTTAGGAGGATGAGTTTTGTGTACAGGTTGGTGGTTGATTCTTGATACCAATTATTCTTCTCGCCGTCTTAATCAAGCGCTGAAGCTTGACTTGGTCTTGCACTTCCATGTTTCCAAACACGCATATCAGACCAAAGGACAGCACACTCAGCAGGACAGATATATAGAACATTTGTAAGATGGTTCAGTTGCGTAAAAAAACATTCTCTGTTGCAATTGCTTTATCTTTGCAAAGGCACGGCCTGCCTCTCTCACTGGTGTTGTGTCTAAAGAAAGGAGAAACAGAGGTGCATCTCTGCTCACAGCCCTGTCCTGTCACTCAATATGTGTCAAGAAAAACCTTGGCACAAACGTACTTAGCATTTCAAACCTATTCAGATTGTCAGTGGCATACTCAAATGTAGGCCCTTCAGTGTAGACTTTTCCTGCAGTCAAGTGATCAAATCACCCTCTAGTGGTGGAATGTTATTCATATTTTCATAATTCATAAACATTATTTAAACAAAAACTGCAGAGAATCTGGTGTTACAATGTTAAACGGTTTTGCCATATTTCAGTCTTCAAATCTATGCAAACTCAAAATTGAATACATTTCAACTCTATATCTGACATGGTACAGGTGTCTTCTTTAAGCCCATAAGCATGTGTGAGGTGCATACTTTTGTTTCAAAATAGATTTTTTAAGACTACCAAGAAACACCCTGTGTGATCCATATTTAGCCCTCTGCTGTAAAAGGTTAAGCTGAGCAAGAGTGGCAAATTACAGTTCTACTTGTTAGAGAATATTCTTTGATTGAATATAAATTATCGTCCCCTCTAATTTCATGAATGCTAGTTATAGAAGCTTGAGAATAATGAAGGTCATGCACATACAGTCAAACTTTATTCCCATTCAATCTCTCCATGGTGCAAAATAGTTAGTAGTTAATTAACGCTCAACAGCATAGCCACAATTATGAGTTCACGACACTAGACAATATGACCTCGTTAAATTAATTAGATCTAAATCTAATTAGTGTTGATTACACAAGACACACCTTATTGGTTAAATTAGGCTTGGCAAATTAAATAAAAGAGCAGAGAGATGGCAAAGATAGCTCAAATAGCCCATATTCAGGTCAAGAACCCATATCCCACAGCAAGCTGTACTTTAAGGCATCCCAGCGTGAAGACATAAGCCAAGAACCCATATCCCATAGCAAGCTGTATTACTGTATGGCAAGGCATCCCAGTATAAAGATAGCAGCCATTGATTAGGGCTCTATAAAAGGAATATGGTCAAGAAGGGAAACATTTAAAACGCACATAGAGGAAGAGAAAAGAACAAGAGAAGAATGAGGAGAGGAGTTCAAAGTGGCTTCAGCGACCCAGAGCAAGCCAATGAGGAGCAGGCAGCACTTTGGATTTGATGCCTTCCTAAAGTGGAGATGGAGGAGGGGGAAGGAGAGGAAGGGGATGGGGAAAGGGGGAGGGGGGATGGGGGTGGATGGGAGAGGCAGCCATACTTTCGTTATGCTGAAAGGCATTATGCATTATGTGTTATTGTGAAGAAATATTTGATTGAGTAAGAGATGTGTGAAGATGTGTGTGTTTGTTAGAATGATTGACTGCATTTGTGGGGTTGCACACTCCACCAAAAAATAATCACAACATAAAAGTTTTGTAAGTGGCCAAAGCACACAGACCTGAATACATATCCCATCCTGAATGACAGAGGTTTATATATGCAGCTGCCAGAGAGCGCGCTTGTAAAGCAATCTGATGTACTCGGTGCTAGAAAATACCTCAGTGCCTTTACGGGATGACACCTCATCCGTTTGAGTGATATAAAGGTGGTGGAGGGCACAGGGCAATCCATGATCTTGTTCTGTGCTAAATATATGTCCCTGTCATGTAGGCTCCATGGTGGTGGGATATGAGAGAACATGACAGAGCTGAGCAGAGAGTCTAGGTCTGCTACTGCTTACCAGCACTGCTCTCTCCATTCAACACAATGATGCTTTAAGAAGAGCATTTTAAAGGGAGGGTTCATATGGTCCATTCTAAACCTTAAGTATGAAATTAATTGGACTGATCAAATCTGATTTACTGTGCTTTGTGTTAACGGGAATAAATGTGTAACATTACAATAATCCAGGCGACACAATAATATGTTGTAATTGCAAGATCAAAAAGACAGACTGAGGAAACCCATTGTTCTGAGTTTATGTAGAGTTTAAACTGTACCAGAAATCCAAACGTGCTAGACTCTAATAGTTTGACGTGCTCTACATCGTATACTGTATTAATGAGACACTATATTACATCAAACTATATAATTTATGACCCCTTTTCTTGTTTTTCTTATAAATCAACATTAAACAGACCATTAAATCCAGCAGCATATCACCGTGCCTCCCACTGCTGGCTTGCCTCTGAAGCTAAGCAGGGTCGGTCCTGGGATGGGAGACCAGATGCTGCTGGAAGTGGTGTTGGGGGGCCAGTAGGGGTCTCTCTTCCCTCTGGTCTAAGGAGATCCCAGTGCAGTAAAGGGGGCATTGCCCTGTGTAGGGTTCTCTTTCAGATGGGATGTTAAACGGGTGTCCTGACTCTCTTATCGTGAGAGTAGGGGTGTTAAGCCTGGTGTTATGGCAAAATTCCCAGCTTGGCCCCATTCCATCATGGCCATGTGTGGTGAGTGTTCTGGCACAAATAATGGTTGCCGTGATTCACATTTGTGGTGGATAAGGTGAGGTTCCACCTACTATGGAAAGTGCTTTGAGTACTTCAGTTGGTAGAAAACTGCTATATAAACTCAATCAATTACTATCTGATAAAGGGATTCACATATAATTTGCCATTTCATTTATAAAATGCTGGCATATACAGATGAATCAAGCGATGGAACCACAATACTATAATGGTAAGGCTCCAGTGAGTCAGTGATTTAAAAATACCTTAATAATTGATCGGCTGACTCGTTAAAATAATCTTTGTAGTCTATAAACTTGTCCCTCCCTGCATGTCCAAAAAGATTCCCATACCCTGACCTCTACATCTAGTGAGTTCCAAAGCAGCCATTTCAGTCTGTTGGCAAGTGTCCATCATAGTCGACATGGCATAAATCAGATTGTTGCCCTAGTCATCGATTCTCTTCTAACTGTCCAACAACTTTTCTTTTTTTTGGTTAACCTATTAAAATTCTTTGCATGCTTCACAGCACATCACTAGGGGTTTTGGGATGATCAAACACTGATGATGTGCTTTGCAGTTTTGCTGGCAACAACATAATTCTTTAGCCGCACAATTTATATCACTGCTGACACGGGGAGTACATGATATAATGCTGATGACTCCGCCAAGTCTTCCAAGCTAACATGAAAGCCCATTGTTGATAGGATGAGGGAGGACTAAGGAAATACAAATGCTTTATAAGTCAATTATACCTGATTTATGGCGTTTGAAATTGATGATACAGTGGGGCAAAAACGTATTTAGTCAGCCACCATTTGTGCAAGTTCTCCCACTTAAAAAAATGAGAGAGGCCTGTAATATACATCATAGGTACACTTCAACTATGACAGACAAAATTAGAAAAAAAATCCAGAAAATCACATTGTAGGATTTTTAATGAATTTATTTGCAAATTATGGTGGAAAATAAGTATTTGGTCACCTAAAAACAAGCAAGATTTATGGCTCTCACAGACCTGTAACTTCTTCTTTAAGAGGCTCCTCTGTCCTCCACCTGTTACCTGTATTAATGGCACCTGTTTGAACTTGTTATCAGTATAAAAGACACCTGTCCACAACCTCAAACAGTCACACTCCAAACTCCACTATGGCCAAGACCAAAGAGCTGTCAAAGGACACCAGAAACAAAATTGTAGACCTGCACCAGGCTGGGAAGACTGAATCTGCAATAGGAAAGCAGCTTGGTTTGAAGAAATCAACTGTGGGAGCAATTATTAGGAAATGGAAGACATACAAGACCACTGATAATCTCCCTCGATTTGGGGCTCCACTCAAGATCTCACCCCGTGGGGTCAAAATTATCACAAGAACGGTGAGCAAAAATCCCAGAACCACACGGGGGGACCTAGTGAATTACCTGCAGAGAGCTGGGACCAAAGTAACAAAACCTACCATCAGCAAGGGCATTGAAGATTAAATGTGGCTGGGTCTTTCAGCATGACCATGATCCCAAACACACCGCCCGGGCAATGAAGGAGTGGCTTCGTAAGAAGCATTTCAAGGTCCTGGAGTGGCCTAGCCAGTCTCCAGATCTCAACCCCATAGAAAATCTTTAGAGGGAGTTGAAAGTCCATGTTGCCCAGCAACAGCCCCAAAACATCACTGCTCTAGAGGAGATCTGCATGGAGGAATGGGCCAAAATACCAGCAAAAGTGTGTGAAAACCTTGTGAAGACTTACAGAAAACGTTTGAACTCTGTCATTGCCAACAAAGGGTATATAACAAAGTATTGAGATAAACTTTTGTTATTGACCAAATACTTATTTTCCACCATAATTTGCAAATAAATTCATAAAAAATCCTACAATGTGATTTTCTGGATTTTTTTTCTCATTTTGTCTGTCATAGTTGACGTGTACCTATGATGAAAATTACAGGCCTCTCTCATCTTTTTAAGTGGGAGAACTTGCGCAATTGGTGGCTGACTAAATAATTTTTCTCCCCACAGTATGTGTGCAAAAACAAAGCATTGACAAAAACTTTACTGTAAACCAAGGCAAATGGGCTTCGCCTACTACAGTACCACACCTCATGAGTTACCAAATTAGTTGTGAACTCATGAAAACGTTTAGGACAGACAATTACTTTCTAAAGCCATGTAGTTAAGCATATTAGAAGATAAATACATGTGGCATTAAGCGTCTGTTTACAGACAAATTAACTTCAGAGTGTCAAACAAATCATGAATTGGCCTTTTCTCGTTTAGCTAACAAGCCCATCTTGTTAGCTAAGGTCAAATTGAAGAGACATTGCAGAATGATCCCCATCTTCATCTAGAAAACAGGAAGGGCTAAATACTAATTTCAGGTATGACAAACTATGACATCCCACCACTGTTTATGCCATTTCAGCCTCCAGTATATTAGAATGCCCATTTCAGGCTCTCCAATCATGAAGTATGGGCTCGAGGCAGCAGCATAGGATAGCATGTCACAATGCCTTTAATCCAGATGAAATGTTAATTGAAAGTATGATACTGGAATTTTGATCCTGTAGCTGACTTCAGAGAAGACCTCTAGCTAAGTCTTCCTTAAAATTCAAGGTTTACAGCCAAGGAGCAAGACTTTCTTTTAATGGAGACATTTGACTATTCAGTGCAGTACCCATGCACCAAGACAGTCTTTGGAAGCCAAAGAGGTTCTGTGTGACAAAAGCATATACTACAGCTCATTACGTCATGCGTCAACAAAGTTTTTGACACCAGCACAGTTCACAAACAGCTCCATATTAACACAGAAGAAGCAAGCTTTGACAAAGACCACACGTTCAAAATGCAACAGCTATTTGAAAAATAAAAAAATAGCACCATGAACTAGAAACTTTGTTGTTGTGGTCCATTTACGGGAGATGCAATCATAATTTCTTTTTTTGTGAGAACAACATTGCACATTTCAAAAACATGGTAGGGAGTTGGAAGAATTAACTTGAGTACTGAATGTACTCTACCACTACTGTAGATGGTGAAACTATCACTCTCTGCTATATCTGATTAGTGACTTCCATTTTAAATTTTAGTCATTAAATATAGCTCTAATTACTGTGGTAGGAAATGACACATAAAAATATAGCAGCGAGCAGCAATAAACGGGGTTCACAGCATGACATAAAGGACACCAAATCAGTTGGAAAACAAAGCGTCACTCTATCATGTAGGAACTATCTTCCTTTATGTGCAATCAGTGAAAGCATTACCATGTTTATCTCTCAATACCTGTAGGCTGTAGGTTGGTTAACTTTCTCAAATTCATTAGAGGCCAATTCATTGAGTTGATATACCACATTTGGAGTCAATCTGACTTGCGGTTCATGAAGATCATTTTTAAAGTATTTTTTTTTTGCATTAGTGTATGTTCTAACGTGCATCTATAGGTACAGTACATACATATTTGAATGCAGCAACAATAAAGACTGATATAATGAGTCTAAACACAAAATCTGGAGTGAATCTGACGTATGGTTCATGAGGAGAAGATGATTGCAGATGGTTTTGAGCATTAGTGTTACATATGCAAATAATTAGTTCTTAATAGTTTGATCATGTTTTGAGATATCAATACCACATTTAGTGTGGTTCATTTTAACGATGTCCATAATAACAATAACAGGTATCAAATTGCTAGGCCACTGTGGAGTGTATTTACAGTGGTATAAATCGACACATGAAATCCGATTTTTGATTTGTCAAACACTCAGCCATCTTTTGATCGAACCCTTCCTAAGCTCAAACTAATTTAAGACATGTACAGTGCCTTGCGAAAGTATTCGGCCCCCTTGAACTTTGCAACTTTTTGCCACATTTCAGGCTTCAAACATAAAGATATAAAACTATTTTTTTGTGAAGAATCAACAACAAGTGGGACACAATCATGAAGTGGAACGACATTTATTGGATATTTCAAACTTTTTTAACAAATCATAAACAGATTTTTTTTTTCTTCCAGAATGGTCCTGTATTTGGCTCCATCCATCTTCCCATCAATTTTAACCATCTTCCCTGTCCCTGCTGAAGAAAAGCAGGCCCAAACCATGATGCTGCCACCACCATGTTTGACAGTGGGGATGGTGTGTTCAGGGTGATGAGCTGTGTTGCTTTTACGCCAAACATAACGTTTTGCATTGTTGCCAAAAAGGTCAATTTTGGTTTCATCTGACCAGAGCACCTTCTTCCACATGTTTGGTGTGTCTCCCAGGTGGCTTGTGGCAAACTTTAAAACAACACTTTTTATGGATATCTTTAAGAAATGGCTTTCTTCTTGCCACTCTTCCATAAAGGCCAGATTTGTGCAATATACGACTGATTGTTGTCCTATGGACAGAGTCTCCCACCTCAGCTGTAGATCTCTGCAGTTCATCCAGAGTGATCATGGGCCTCTTGGCTGCATCTCTGATCAGTCTTCTCCTTGTATGAGCTGAAAGTTTAGAGGGACGGCCAGGTCTTGGTAGATTTTCAGTGTTCTGATACTCCTTCCATTTCAATATTATCGCTTGCACAGTGCTCCTTGGGATGTTTAAAGCTTGGGAAATCTTTTTGTATCCAAATCCGGCTTTAAACTTCTTCACAACAGTATCTTGGACCTGCCTGGTGTGTTCCTTGTTCTTCATGATGCTCTCTGCGCTTTTAACGGACCTCTGAGACTATCACAGTGCAGGTGCATTTATACGGAGACTTGATTACACACAGGTGGATTGTATTTATCATCATTAGTTTTTTAGGTCAACATTGGATCATTCAGAGATCCTCACTGAACTTCTGGAGAGAGTTTGCTGCACTGAAAGTAAAGGGGCTGAATAATTTTGCACGCCCAATTTTTCAGTTTTTGATTTGTTAAAAAGGTTTGAAATATCCAATAAATGTCGTCCCACTTGTTGTTGATTCTTCACAAAAAAATACAGTTTTATATCTTTATGTTTGAAGCCTGAAATGTGGCAAAAGGTCGCAAAGTTCAAGGGGCCGAATACTTTCGCAAGGCACTGTACTATGGGCCTACATTAAAAAAATGTAAGTACTCTGGGCATATCTGACCATATTAATATCAGGAACAAGGTAAGCCCCTAGTGCAGACCATGTGAAGTAACAATGTGTATTGTACACCGGGGGCAGGCAAACAACAGGACAAGGCAAGCAGGCTCAGGGCCAGGGTAGGCAGAGGTCAAAAATCCAGAGGTGGGACAAAGGTACATGACGGTAGGAAGGCTCAGGGTCAGGGACGGGCATAGTGGTCAGGCTGGTGAGCACAATGTCAGGACAGGCAATGGTCAAAACACAGGAGGATGAGAAAAAGAGAGGAAACAGGAGACAAGGGCCAGTCTGACATAGTTTTATCTCTAGACACAGAAAAGGTAGGGGTAAGAGGACGAACAGCAGAGGAGCTAATGATTTTGGAGCGAAGGAACGGTCTTGGCTTCCGGGGGTGTAGCCGTGGCACTATAGAGGCGTGCCAGCGCCTCAGGCTTGACCTTCTTGGACACCGGTCAGTGCTGCGGAAGCTAAGTGGCCCGGGCCTTACTGAATCCCTCCTGGAGGTTCTGGTACTCTGCAGTGCTGGCGCAGAGGTCCGGGGCAATTTCCAAGCCTCCCGGAAGACGTTCCAGGCCAGGCAGAGCTGACGTCAGGCAATGAGTGTGGCAGGACGGGCTCCAGCCCATGATGGCACCAGTAGCCCAGTCGATGAGGGGATTGTGTCGCTGGAGTCAGATGAACCCCGATACCACGGGAATCTGAGGAGACTTGATGAGGAGACTTGATGAATAGTCTCGCTGTGATTCCTTGACACCCTTAGGGTGATGGGAGTGATAATATGAGTGACCCGGCCTTTGGGGCGCCCATCCAACGCTCTTACCTCCACGGGAGGAGGCCCTGCTCTTACCTCCACGGCCCTGCACTTTCACTGGCTGTTGTCATATTGATCCCGTTAACGGGATTTCAGCCCTAAGAAGTTTTTAACAAACCTAACACAATGGTAAATCTAAGTGCTGGCGGTAGCCCTATAGGCCCTACAGCGGTCTACGGCATTGCTTCGCACTCTAGCAACTCCTTGTGGCAGGCCAGGCGCATGCACGTTGAATTTGGTCACCAGTTGTACAGTGTTTACTCCGACACATTAGTGTGTTGCGGGTTAAGCGAGCGGTGTGTCAGGTCGTGTTTCAGAGGACGCATGGCTCTCAGCTTTTGCCTCTCTTGGGTCTAAACAGGAGTTGTAGCGATGGGACAAGACTGTAAATTCTACCAATTCGATATCACGTAAAACGGTTAAAAAGTACAAAAAATTGTCAGGATAAGAAAGACACGAGACGCATTACACCAGTTTTCATTATAGTAGGGTAAGGGTAGCCTACTAAAGGCTTTATTTTTATTTTTATTTTTTATCAAATGGAAAACAACTTACTTTTCTAAATATGAGTGTCACCAGATTATCTCATTGAGAGCACTTGGATTCTCTATAGTGTTTTAGGTCAGGGTGTGACTAGGGGGGTGATCTAGAATGTGTATTTCTATGTTGATGGTTTTATATGGTTCCCAATTAGAGGCATCTGGTAATCATTGCCTCTAATTGGGGATCATATTTAGGAAGCCCTATCTCCCACCTGCTTTGTGTGATGTTGTTAGTGTGGTTGGGCACCACGTCTTCACGTTCTTTGTAAGTTTTGTTGTTTTGTTTCTAGTTTCACATTGTATTAAAAAGACGTGGAACTCAATGCACGCTGCGCCTTGGTCTGCTCATTTTGAAGTTCGTGACACTCATCTCTCATTCCAAGATGAGCATATGTGAAGAAAGCAGGGCATATGACGGAAATCCCTACTTCAAAGCAGAGGCAATTGAATGTAAAAAAATATATTTTGGGGGGCAGAAATAACTTTTGAATGGGAATTTTCATGTGCAATAATAAATGTAATCTGTAAATATAAACAAAATGAGAAATCACAAAGCTGTTTAGACACAGAGAAAATACAGAATCTTGCCTAGCCACTATTGGTTGCAATAATGAGGGGGCTGGGACATTCTGTCACTCAAGGCTTCTCTGTCAAATCGTACAGTACATCCTGCTCTCTGCTACTGTGGATATTTGAAAGATCCATTGGATTTACTCATATTTTCATCATGGACAACATGCAAAGTATAGCTACAGCTTTCAATAACAATGTTGTCCTGAATACAGCTGCTGGTATCTGTCTTCTGTGGCAGCTCTGTCTTCTGTGGCAAGAGCAGTCTGCATCCCATACACAGTTAAGAGTCTACACTTAAAATGCCAAGATTTGCACCGAGAAAGGCACCAGAAATGGATTGCTTTCCAATAGAATTCAATACAACATTTTGGGACAAAGTAGCCCATTATATACACAAATGACAACACATATGTCACTCAATTCAGTTAACTCCTAGTTCCATGTGACAAAAAGTTTAAAACCAGGAAAATCTGGAGTCCCCTGCTGATTATAGACTCATAGGTTTAATAAATTGTAACAATAAAACTCTAACCTTATCACCAATAGAATGGCAAAGTCTTACCAGACTTGATACATATCAATCAAACAGGGTTTATAAAAAAACACTGACAAATACAAGAACTGTCACGTCCTGGCCTTAGTTCCTTTTTTATGTCTAATTTAGTTTGGTCAGGGCGTGAGTAGGGGTGGGTTTGTTCTGTGTGTTATAGCTCTATGTGTTTGGCCTGGTATGGTTCCCAATCAGAGGCAGCTGTCAATCGTTGTCTCTGATTGAGAACCATACTTAGGTAGCCTGTTCCCAACTGGTGTTTGTGGGTAGTTATTTTCTGTGTCTGTGTTTCACCATACAGGACTACCCACCACCAACAAAGGACCAAGTAGCGTGGTGAGGAGCAGCAGCACTATCTGGAGAAATGGACTTGGGAGGAGATACTGGAAGGCAAGGGACCCTGGGCACAGGCTGGGGAGTATCGCCATCCACAGGAGGAACTGGAGGCAGCTAAGGCTGAGCGGAAATACTACAAGGAGTTGGCACGGCTGGCAAGGAATGCCGAGAGGCAGCCCCAAAAATGTATTGGGGTGGGGCACACGGGGAGTGTGGCAGACTCCCCGTGCTTACCGTAAGGAGCCAAGGATGGAACCAGAGCCGGTCAGAGCAGAATTGGAGGTGAGTGAAGGGAGTGAAGCAGAGACAGTGAAGGAGTTAATGGAGAGATTGGAGGAGAGAGTAATGAGGGAGTTGCTGTGTTGGTGCATGAGGCACGACATCTGCCCGATGGAGCGTGTCCGGGATTTGATGTCACCTGAGTCAGCTCTCCATACTCGTCCTGAGGTGCGTGCTAACCGTCTGGTGGAGACTGTGCCAGACCGACGCACCAGGCCTCCTGTGCACCTCCCTAGCCCTGCACGTCCTGTGCCAGCTCGGCATTACAGCTCTCCGAGACGTGCTCACCATGGCAGGCATCGTACTGGTCAGGCACCGTGTTATGCGCTGGAGCGCACGGTGTCTCCAGTATGTGTTCTTAGCCCTGTGTGCTACATCCCAGCTCCCCGCATCTGCCAGGGTAGGGTGAGGATCCAGCCAAGATGGATGATGCCAGCCCTGCTCTCCAGACCTCCAGTGCATCTCCTCGGGCCAGGATATCCTGCGTCGGCGCTGCGCACTGTGTCTCCCGTGTGTCTGCACAGCCCAATGCGTCCTGTACCTGAGCCCCGCACGTGCCGGGCTAAAATCACCATCCAGCCAGGACGGGTTGTGCAGGCCCTTAGTTCGAGACCTCCAGTGCGCCTCCACGGCCCAGACTATCCTGTGCCTCCTCCAAGGACCAGGCTGTCTCTCCGTCTCCTTCCTCCAGAGTCTCCCTCCAGTCCAGAGCTGCCAGTCACCCTTCACTCCGGCGCTGCCAGACAGGCGGGAGGGGCCCGCTGCAAGGGTCGCCGCTCCAAAGGCGCCACCTAAGTGGGGTCCATGTCCCGTGCCAGAGCCATCACCGCGGACAGATGCCCACCCAGGCCGTCCCCTATGGGAGTATGCAGCTGGGGTCCGCACTTTTTTTTTTTGGGGGGGGGGGGGGGGGGGTACTGTCGCGTCCTGACCTTAGTTCCTTTTTTATGTCTCTATTTTAGTTTGGGCAGGGCGTGAGCATTCTGTTTGTTCTGTGTGTTATAATAACCACGCTGCACCTTGGTCCTCACCTTCTTCCATCAACGGCCGTTACAAAAACATGTTTCAGTTTTCAAACTGGCTTTTCTTTTCAAAACTTTGGAAGCTTTCAACTTCCCAGCTGAATTAATACATTTTATAAAAGTATTGTATGAATGTCACAAAGCAAGAATATACACAAATAATACATTATCTAATGCAATTGCTTCAGAAAGGAGCACAAGAGAGGGATTTTCTCTCTCCCCTTCCTGTTTGCACTGGTAATTGAACCACTTGCAGAAAAAAATATAAAAATATTTTCAGAATTCTCAAATCTCAGTTTAAAAAACAACTTGGAAAAAAACCAAACAATTGCAATAGGAAAAATAAAGACGCATGATCTACAGAAGTCCTTCAAGTGGATCACTTACTTACTTTTAATCCATCTGTCTGAGACAGATGGAGGTGGAGTGAGATACCCAAATGGTTAGGACAATTCTCTTCTCATCACTCATCTTGAAAAAAGTACACCGAAGTTGGCTCCTCTCCCTGTTCGGGTGGCGCTCGGCAATCGTCATCGCCGGTCTACTAGCTGCCACCGATCCTTTTTCCTTTTCTTTTGGTTATGTCTGTTTGTGTTTCACCTGGTTTCATTTTGGTTAATTAGGGGGGTATTTATCTCGACATTTCCTTTGGGTTTTTGTGCGGGATTGTTTCCGTTTGACTGTCAGTTAGTTTGGGTTGCGTTTTCATTAGTTCATGTTTAACAGGTGGTTTTTCCCTGGACTGTGTCTGAGTGGGTTTCATGGCTACTGCTGTAGAAACAAGTTCCGAAGGAAAAGGGCGTTTTATTTAGCCAGCTCAAAAATAACAGGACACCGGAGTGTCCTGTTATTTTTGAGCTGGCTAAATAAAACGCCCTTTTCCTTCGGAACTTGTTTCTCCTGCGCCTGACTCCACACCCACATCTCCTTGGGGAGTTTTGACAACCAAAGACAATGAAGGCAGTCAATTGACACAATGGAAATATCTAATTATTTATTATTTAAACATTAAGAAAATGCCACAATATCTACATGTGCATTAGAGGTCTTAGAGGTGCACCCAAATACCCGAGACCCGATCTGGGACCCGAGCCTGTCTGGATACAGAATTCTAAATAATGTCACGGGTCTGGGTCGGATTTGATATTGTCAAATCAAATTTTATTGGTCACATACACATATTTAACAGATGTTATTGTGGGTGTTGCAAAATGTCACGGTCTCAGGTATGTTTAATTTTAACTGACTTGTGCGAGAGCACCCAAATAGATCAGAACGTGACTGCTGCAGTGGAGAGAGAGGGAGGGAAAGAAATCGTATAATTTATGCTGCTGGTCTTTGCTTTTCATGAAAGTGGCACATTTAAGCTTGTTGTTGATGTTAACCAATCATAATTCATCAAAGCAGCAATAGGCTACAGTCATAGAGCTTCCGATTTGGGCAAAAGTTAGGAGATATCTAAATACTGTAAGATTTGATGGAATTAAATGTTAAAGGAGAAGGATAAACTATTTTATACTCTGAATGGAGTAGTTCAAATCAAATCAAAAATTATTTTTCACTTGCGCCGAATAAAACAGGTGTAGACCTTACAGTGAAATGCTTACTTACAGGCCCTAACCCTCAGTGCAATATTTAGGTAAAAAACTAGCATCCCACATATCCCAGAGAGGTTAAGAATTAAATAAAAGCCCCTTAGATATTCTCAAAGATCCTAATGGAAAATGCCGCTTATACAGTGCCTTGCAAAAGTATTCGGCCCCCTTGAACTTTGCGACCTTTTGCCACATTTCAGGCTTCAAACATAAAGATATAAAACTGTATTTTTTTGTGAAGAATCAACAACAAGTGGGACACAATCATGAAGTGGAACGACATTTATTGGATATTTACATTTTTTTTAACAAATCAAAAACTGAAAAATTGGGCGTGCAAAATTATTCAGCCCCCTTAAGTTAATACTTTGTAGCGCCACCTTTTGCTGCGATTACAGCTGTAAGTCGCTTGGGGTATGTCTCTATCAGTTTTGCACATCGAGAGACTGACATGGGATCTTATTGGCACCATATGAAACATATACACGATGTACAATGCCACTCAAATGGACGTCGTTACATTCAAAACTGATTGCAAATGCCATATGCCAAGTGTCACACAGCAAAAATCCAATAGATGGCGACTGCGCTCCACTGTAAATTTTCTTATTTCAAATATGTATAAGAACTGTATGAACATACTTTTATCATATTTTATTGCCATCATATTTTAATTGTGCACAAGGCATGTGTTTTGTCCATTTGCAATATGATTTCATAGGAAGTCAAAAGTCAGTGAACAATCACCAAATGCCATAAGAAATGTCCAAATGCAATATGAATGTATTGAATGTGCCAAATCAGGATGTGATGTCCATTTGCAATATGTTTCAATGGGTATTTACCGTCACGAATTTGACATTCTCAAAAAGTCTGCAGAAATGCTAAATTGATTTCAGAATGTCACTTTGGTGATGGTCTATCACTATTTAAATATATTGCAAATGGACAAAAGTCAGCCAGCCAGTCACCGTCCATCAGGCAATTAGATATCATTCTGACACCAAACTGATACAAACTGACACTACAACCACTTTTTCCAACTCGTTTAGAGGCCAATTATCACATATTTCAGAGCAGGCCCAATATTCACAGCGCCTTCTGTTTAAACAATGTAGTTACGTTCTAGCTGCGGGTCCAGTTCTGACATTATGTGTAGGTCTAGCTGAGGCAACCCCAAATCCCAAGTTTAGGCTCGATAGGTCATTTGGAGCCCGAGCAGCGACCTTAATTGGTGCTGAAAATCAACATTTTCCGGCCGTTGCTATGGGGTCCTTGAATGAGCTATTGGACAGAAATGTTAAGGTCCATCTCTATGCGCCGAGGCGGTTTCAATGCACCTAGTCTTGAGACATTGGTACTTTTCTAAATGTCATCATTTTCGTGATGGTCAAAATGAATTGAAGTTATTGCAAATGTACGAGGCTGTTTCTCGGTCTGAGAAGCTTCTAGAGCTTGGGGCCCCACAAGGGTGCGTTCTGAGCCCTCTCCTGTACTCCCTGTTCACCCACGACTGCGTGGCCACGCACGCCTCCAACTCAATCATCAAGTCTGCGGACGACACAACAGTGGTAGGCTTGATTACCAACGACGACGAGACGGCCTACAGGGAGGAGGTGAGGGCCCTCGGAGTGTGGTGTCAGGAAAATAACCTCACACTCAACGTCAACAAAACTAAGGAGATGATTGTGGACTTCAGGAAACAGCAGAGGGAACATCCCCCTATCCACATCGATGGAACAGTAGTGGAGAGGGTAGTAAGTTTTAAGTTCCTCGGCGTACACATCACAGACAAACTGAATTGGTCCACCCACACAGACAGCATCATGAAGAAGGCGCAGCAGCGCCTCTTCAACTCAGGAGGCTGAAGAAATTCGGCTGGTCACCAAAAGCACTCACAAACTTCTACAGATGCACAATCGAGAGCATCCTGTTGAGCTGTATCATCGCCTGGTAAGGCAACCGCTCCTCCCACAACCGTAAGGCTCTCCAGAGGGTAGTGAGGTCTGCACAACGCATCACCGGGGGCAAACTACCTGCCCTCCAGGACACCTACACCACCCGATGTCACAGGAAAGCCATAAAGATCATCAAGGACAACAACCACCCGAGCCACTGCCTGTTCACCCCGCTATAATCCAGAAGGTGAGGTCAGTACAGGTGCATCAAAGCTGGGACCGAGAGACTGAAAAACAGCTTCTATCTCAAGGCCATCAGACTGTTAAACAGCCACCACTAACATTGAGTGGCTACTGCCAACACACTGACTCAACTCCAGCCACTTTAATAATGGGAATTGATGTAAAATATATCACTAGCCACTTTAAACAATGCTACCTAATATAATGTTTACATACCCTACATTATTAATCTCATATGTATACGTCTATACTGTACTCTATATCATCTACTGCATCTTTATGTAATACATGTATCACTAGCCACTTTAACTATGCCACTTTGTTTACATACTCATCTCATATGTATATACTGCACTCAATACCATCTACTGTATCTTGCCTATGCCGCTCTGTACCATCACTCATTCATATATCTTTATGTACATATTCTTTATCCCCTTACACTTGTGTCTATAAGGTAGTAGTTTTGGAATTGTTAGCTAGATTACTTGTTGGTTATTACTGCATTGTCGGAACTAGAAGCACAAGCATTTCGCTACACTCACATTAACATCTGCTAACCATGTGTATGTGACAAATACAATTTTATTTGATTTGATTTGAGTCTCATAACTCACGGTGCACCGTCGACTTGAGCTCTTGAACAGGTTTCCAAAGTTTCAGAGCTGTGAGAGCCAGAAATCTTTCTTGTTTTTAGATGACCAAATACTTATTTTCCACCATAATTTGCAAATAAATTAATTAAAAATCCTACAATGTGATTTTCTGGATATTTCTTTCTCTAATTTTGTCTGTCATAGTTGAAGTGTACCTATGATGAAAATTGCATGCCTCTCTCATCTTTTTAAGTGGGAGAACTTGCACAATTGGTGGCTGACTAAATACGTTTTTTGCCCCACTGTACTAATAAGATTATACACGTACCGTTAGCTAGCAAGCCAGCCATCTAAAGTTAGCAAGCTAGCTAACGGTACACTTTCATTTGAAATTAAAATACTTTTTCAAAATTAGAAACGTGTAATATCTGAAAATGTTGCTAGCTCGACTCTGACCCGTAAAAATCATGGTTGGACACTTCTCCCTTTCACGGATGCCATGGTTGCCCTTAGTATGAAGAAGTAATCTGGGGACAGGTGTTTTCTCTATCTCCTTAGCTATCATACTGTAATTAATGAAATAGTACCGGCAAAACACCAGTCTCAACGTCAACATTGAAGAGGCGACTCCGGGATGCTAGCCTTCTAGGCAGAGTTACAAAGAAAAGCCATATCTCAGACTGGCCAATAAAAATAAAATATTAAGATGGGTAAAAGAACACAGACACTGGACAGAGGAACTCTGCCTTGGCCAGCATCCAGGAGTCACCTCTTCACTGTTGACGTTGAGGCTGGAGTTCTATGAAGGGACTAGTACACAACGTTGTATGAGATCTTCAGTTTCTTGTAAATTTCTCTCATGGAATAGCCTTCATTTCTCAGAACAGGAATAGAAGGACGATTTTCAGAAGAAAGTACTTTGTTTCTCGCCATTTTGAGCCTGTAATTGAACTGATGCTGATTCTCCAGATACTAACAAGGCCAGTTTTATTGCTTCTTTAATCAGTACGTACAACAGTTGTTTTTCAGTGTTTTCTCATGATCAGTTAGCTTTTTTAAATTATTAACTTGGATTAGCTAACACAACGTGCCATTGGAAACACAGGAGTGATGGTTGCTGATAATGGGCCTCTACATGCCTATGTAGATATTCCATTAAAATCTGCCGTTTCCAGCTACAATAGTCATTTACAACATTAATTAACAATGTCTAGACTGTATTTCTGATGAATTTTCTGTTATTGTAATGGCCAAAAAATTTGCTTTGCTTTCAAAAACAAGGACATTTCTAAGTGACCCCAAACTTTTGAATGGCCGTGTAAGTATTCAGACCCTTTGCTCAGTACTTTTTTGATACACATTTGGCATCATTTACAGCCTCGAGTCATCTTGGGTATGACTCTACAAGCTTGGAACACCTGTATGGGGATTTTCTTCCCATTCTTCCCTGCAGATCCTCTCAAGCTCTGTCAGGTTGGATGGGGAGCGTCGCTGCACAGCTATTGTCAGGTCTCTCCAGAAATGTTCTATCGGGTTGAAGTCCGGGCTCTGGCTGGGCCACTCAAGGACATTGAGACTTGTCCCGAAGCTAGTCCTGCTTTGACTTGGCTGTGTGCTTAGTGTCATTGTCCTGTTGGAAGGTTAACCTTTGCCCCAGGCTGATGTCCTGAGCACTCTGGAGGAGGTTTTCATCAAGGATCTCCCTGTACTTTGCTCCGTTAATCTTTGCCTCAATCCTGACTAGTTTCCCAGTCCCTGCCACTGAAAAACACCCCCACAGCATGATGCTGTCACCTCCATGCTTCACCGTAGGGTTAGTGCCAGGTTTCAGGCCAAAGAGTTCAATCTTGATTTCATCAGACCAGGTCATCTTGTTTAGGTGCCTTTTACTAAGGAGTGGCTTCCATCTGGCCACTGTACCACAAAAGGCCTGATTGGTGGAGTGCTGCAGAGATGGTTGTCTTTCTGGAAGGTTCTCCCATCTCCACAGAGGAACTCTGGAGCAAGCGTGACCATTGGATTCTTGGTCACCTCCCTGACCAAGGCCCTTCTCCCCCGATTGCTCAGTTCTGCCAAGCAGCCAGGTCTAGGAAGAGTCTTGCTGGCTCCAAACTTCTTCCATTTAAGAATGATGGAGGCCACTGTGTTCTTCGGGACCTTCAGTGCTGCAGAACGTTGTTGGTACCCTTCCCCAGATCTATGCCTCGACACAATCCTGTCATGGAGCTCTACTGACAATTCCTTCATCCTCATGCCTTGGTTTTTGCTCTGACATGCACTGTCAACTGTGGGGCCTTGTATAGACAGGTGGTGCCTTTCCAAATCATGTCCAATCAATTGAATTTACCACAGGTGAACTACAATCAAGTTGTAGAAACATCTCAAGGATGATCAATGAAACCCGGATGCACCTGAGCCCAATTTCAAGTCTCATAGTAAAGGGTCTGAAAAGTTTTTAATACGTTTGCAAACATTTCTAAAAAACAGTTTTTGCATTGTGACTATGGGGTATTGTGTGTATGAATATATATATATAAAAAATGTTTAGAACAAGGCTGTAATGTAACAAAATGTAGAAAAAGTAAAGGGGTTTGAATACTTTCCAAACGCTCTGTAGCATAGATTAGTCATATATACCAACCCTACATCCATCCCTGTATTCCCTATAAACTAAATTCTCAGAGCTCTTCTTCTTGTTGTTGCTAGTGTTTGTCTTTCTGAAGATATATGACAAGAAAGATATCTAAAAAAGCACAAAATATATTTTTTATTTAATCGACTAAGCTGTGATTTCCTCACCTCACACGATCTTGTCGAAGGGAACTCTGCTATTGCGTTCAAAGCTCAGTCTGGTGCACTCCCACGTAAAGAGGAGTGCAGCAGGGAAAGCAACAGTAAAACAAATGTCAAGTTCATGTTGTCTTTTCCCCACCGGGATGAAACATGTGCTTTTCTCTGCAACTTCCCTGGTCATGTCGGGACTTTTTATTTTAGAGTTTTTATTTTATTTCAATGACCGACACCTCCGTATCAGCCTGAGCCTGCTTGACTGTAGAGATGTATTTTTTCAGGTTCTCAAGCCATAGACTGTTCTCTCTGCTACCTCACGGCAAGTGGTACCAGTGCCCCAAGTCTAGAACCAACAGGACCCTGAACAGCTTCTACCCCAAGCAATAAGACAGCTTATCAAATGGCTACACAGACAACCTGCATTGACCCTTTTTTGCACGGACTCTTTGCACACACACACTGGACTCATACCTACATACTTACACACACACACACACACACACCTTAATATCTGTCTTGTCCCTTTACCCCTACCTATATGAACATAGCTACCTTAATTACCTTGTACCCCTGCACATCGACTCGGTACTGGTACTCCATGTATATAGCCATTTTACTTTTACTCATTGTTATTCTTTATCCACAGTGTATTTATTCCTTGTGTCACTATTTATATTTTTATCTTAAATCCGCATTGTTGGGAAAGGACCCATAAGCAAGCATCACTGTTAGTCTACATCGGTTGTTTAAAAAGCATGTGAGAAATAATATTTGATTTGTCTTCCCTTCCTCTGGCATACTGTTATGTTCAGCTCATAACTGTTTTCTTTCTCTTTCAGCCTTCATTTGGCCCAAACATAAACGTCCATGATTGGTTCAGATTTGGTCCGGTCCAGAAGGCTGTGGACTAGAGGTCGACCGATTATGATTTTTCAACGCCGATACCGCTACCGATTATTTGGGGGGACAAAAAAGGATACCGATTAATCGGCCAATTTATTTTATTTTATTTGTAATAATGACAATTACAACAATACTGAATGAACACTTATTTTAACTTAATATAATAAATCAATTTAGCCTCAAATAATGAAACATGTTCAATTTGGTTTAAATAATGCAAAAACAAAGTGTTGGAGAAGAAAGTAAAGGTGCAATATGTGCCATGTAAGAAAGCTAACGTTTAAGTTCCTTTATCAGAACATGAGAACATATGAAAGCTGGTGGTTCATTTTAACATGAGTCTTCAATATTCCCAGGTAAAACGTTTTAGGTTGTAGTTATTATAGGAATTATAAGACTATTTCCCTCTATACCATTCGTATTTCATTAACCTTTGACTATTGGTTGTTCTTATAGGCACTTTAGTATTGCCAGTGTAACAGTATAGCTTCCGTCCCTCTCCTCGCTCCTCCCTGGGCTCGAACCAGGAACACATCGACAACAGCTAACTAGCTAGCCATTTCACATCGGTTACACCAGCCTAATCTCGGGAGTTGATAGCCTTGAAGTCAAAAACAGCGCAATGCTTGATGCACATTGAAGAGCTGCTGGCAAAACGCACGAAAGTGCTATTTGAATGAATGCTGACGAGCCTGCTGCTGCCTACCACTGCTCAGTCAGATACTTGTATGCTTGTATGCTCAGTCAGATTATATGCAACGCAGGACACACTAGATAAACTAGTAATATCATCAACCATGTGTAGTTAACTAGTGATTATGATTGATTGTTTTTTATAAGATAAGTTTAATGCTAGCTAGCAACTTACCTTGGCTTACTGCATTCGCAAAACAGGCAGTCTTATAGCGTTGGACTAGTTAACTGTAATGTTGCAAGATCCCACGAGTTGACAAAGTGAAAATCTACCGTTCTGCCCCTGAACGAGGCAGTTAACACAGTTCCTAGGCCGTCATTGAAAATAAGAATGTGTTCTTAACTGACTTGCCTAGTTAAATAAAGATGAAATAAAGGTGTAAAAAAAAAACATTTGGCCAAATCGGTGTCCAAAAATACAGATTTCCGATTGTTATGAAATCGGCCCTAATTAAATCGGTCCACCTCTACTGTGGACAACACAGCACAGTACAGTACAGTACAGTAAAGAAAAGTATAGTATATTTAAGTACAGTACAGTAGAGTACAGTACAGTTAAGAAAAGTAGAGTGTAGTACTGTACAGTAGAGTAGAATAGAGTACAGTTCAGTACACAGTAGAGCACACAGGTTGAGTACACTATAATGTACTGCACTGTACTGTACTATACTCTACTTGACGATACTGTTCCATTCTGTGCTGTACTGTTCTGAGCTCTACTGTGCTGTACTTTAATATCCAAACTTGTGAAACATAGACATCTATGGTTGGTTCAGATCCTGTCTTTTTTGGTGGCAGAGCACATTAAAATAATAGCCGTGTGTAGAATAATACCCAAATATGCAAAGGAGGATATTGTGAGCCTATTTAGGATACAGCACCATGAAGAGAATGACATTCATATCCATAATTATGCATTTCTGTGTAGTACAGATCAGAAATTATGTTACCTCAATTCGGTTACCGGGTGTATATCCACTTCACTTACTGTAGTTCAATAACCAAAATAGATTTTTTCCATGTCATGTCATAACGGACACCCCATTCTTTCTGCAGACATGAATCTTAATTCGGAGCAGATATTTAACTGAGTTTTTGGAAAATGTGGTCATATAAAAATGCACAGTTCTTCCTGTAAATGTTTTTTTTATAAATTATTAAAGTAGTCCTTGTGCATAGATATGTATGGTTTGTTAAACTTTGAAATCAAAGTTTTTTTTTTCAGATAATCTAAATCTCAGTGCACTTCCATTGCCCTAATATATTTACAGTTAGCTGCCCTGGGTAAGGGTATCTCCATGTCCTTGATGATAAAACGAAAAATGAATTAGTAAATGGGCATCATAAATGCAAAATACCTCTGCTGTATAGATGCCAAAGCCTGTTCGGCCTTTAGAGTGTGCAGATAGCATGACAGGAGGGGGCTTGGCCCTGTAGCTAAGAGTCACAGGAGGGACATCTCGCTTGTCAGCATCTATGCCCAGGAGTGGGGGACCTTGCAGCGGAGTCTGCAAAGCACCACACCATCGCTCCTCAGTGTTGTGTTGCATGTGTGTGTGTGTGTGTCCTTCCCTCCTCACACAAGTCCCACTTCCTGCCCTGCACTGAGCGCCTTCTGTCCCTCTCCAGCTGGCCCGGGCCACCCTCACAATCCCTACTCTGTCTCTGCCTGGGACAGTTACTCCTCCGACCCTCCCTACCCAACCCGCCTCTGTCGCCCATAACAGGTCTCTTTATGGCAGTGCCAGGCTGCGAGAGAGGGCCTCCTCCCCATTCAAAGTCAAATCCCCCAGCCTCACTGTCGCCCAGAGCACCAGCCCTGAGCCTGCCCACATGGCTAACTAGTTCTGTTCTCTCGACCATGAATTAACAACTTGTCCTTTTGGTGGCTGTCAGCTTCCTACAGGAGACCACATAAATACAAAGTCAATGCTGAGTCAATTTCACGCACATGACTTGTTTGACAGATTGTTACTCCTGCACACAACACAATGTGATAGAAATATACAGTTGCTGTGGCAGGTGCACAGCTATGAGTGCCCTAAACCCAGTGGTGTAAAGTACTTAAGTAAAAATATTTTAAAGTACTACTTAAGTCGTTTTTGGCTAACTGTACTTTACTATTTCTATTTTTGACAACTTTTACTTTTACTCCTCTGTATTCCTAAAGAAAATATTGTACTTTTTACATTACATACATTTTCCCTGACAGCCAAAATTACTCGCTACATTTTGAATGCTTAGCAGGATGGGAAAATAGTTCATACAGTTCTAAAGAGAACATCCCTGGTCATCCCTACTGCTTCTGATCTGGCAGACTCACTTAACACAAATCCTTTGTAAATTATGAGTATTGAAGTGTGCCCCTGGCTGTCCGTTTATTATTATTTTTTAAGACAATTGTGCAGTCTGGTATTCTTAATATGAGGAAAGTGAAATTATTTATACTTTTACTTTGGTATATTTTAGCAACTACATTTACTTTTGATTCTTATGTATATTTAAAACCAAATAATTTTACTCAAGTTACATTTAACTGGGTGACTATCACTGTCACCTTAATAGAAAATAACAAGTATCTTTACTTTAAGTATGACTATTGGGTACTTTTTCCATCACTGTCTAAACCTAGAGTAGAGTGCAGTGCCAACAGAGAGCATAATCTGCAATGCAATAAAAGAGAGAAACATAAGTGAAGTTACATTGCCATCTTGTGGAAAATGCTGGCCTTACACTCTGACTACAATGATTTGTTACGGATTGGTCACAATTATGAATAAATGTACCATAACATTGTATATCTAGATGAATAACGGGGGAATTTAAGCAGTGAGAAAACAGGTTTTCAATTGTATGCTGCGTTCAGTTCCTCAGCACTGTTATGAAGGCTTCCATGTTATGTTGTGCTGGATGAGAAACTATGACAGGAGAGATATGTGAGTGTTTCGTAGAATCAAACTATTCCCTTGATAGTCAATCCTTCTCCTCTATAGTTTAACATGACTTCTAAAATCAGCAGTTTTATTAATCCGTTATACCCAGATGGTATAAATAGCAGCATGTTATTAATTGTAGGCCTGCGTGCCCTTTGTCCTTACTGCACCATTTGTTTTATCAAGCTTCGCAAAGACTGACACATATACCAGGTTTCCATTTAACCATTTCATGCGGATGATTTACTTGACGCATTAAAAAAGTCACGATGGAAACAGGGTAACCCAGGTAGCACAAAACGTTTCTGGAACCTAAACCGACGTTGGATTTAGGTTGGGAAAGGTTGTATATTGGTGTTGCAAAAACAAATGTTGTAACAATGTTTTCTCAACATTCCAAAATAAATGTATTTGAAACATATTCCAACGTTGCCAATAGGTTGAGCTTTGGTACTGTTTGACACGTACGAAAGGGAACTCTTGGCCAAAGTTTCTAAATGTTGTCAGGAGGTTTCAAATATAAATGGATTTGAAACCTATTCCAAGTTTGACACAAACGAGAATGAACTCTTGGCCAATGTAACATCAACATTGATTACATAATTAAAAGTTAATGTTACATGTTATCACATATAACAATTACCAAGTGACCCAACGACGTTACTGCAGTGAATTTACTTAAGTACAGTTAGAAAAGAGAGTCGTGTCTGCACTCAAGTGGTCGCGCTTTTCGGCATTCTGCAAACAAGTTGATGGTACTGTGGCCAAGAACTTTGGATGTATGCTTGTGGTCATATTCCATTTGGAAGACCTATTTGTGGCCAAGCTTCCTGACTGATGTCTTGAGACATTGCTTCAATATATCCACATAATTTTCCTGCCTCATGAAGCAATCTATTTTATGAAGTACACCAGTCCCTCCTGCAGTAGGCACCCCCACAACAGGATTCTGCCACCCCGTGCTTCATGGTTGGGATGGTATTCTTCGGGCTTGCAAGTCTCCCCCTTTTTCCACCAAACATAACGATGGTCATTATGGCCAAACAGTTCTATTTTTGTTTATTCAGAACAGAGGACATTTCTCCAAAAAGTACGATCTTTGTCCCCATGTGAAGTTTCAAACTGTAGTCTGGCTTTTTTTATGGCGGTTTTGGAGCTGTAGCTTCTTCCTTGCTGATTAACCTTTCAGATAATGTCGATATAGGACTCGCTTTACTGTGGATATAGATTATTTTGTACCTCTTTCCTCCAAAATTTTCAAAAGGTCCTTTGCTGTTGTTCTGGGATTGATTTGCTGTTTTACGCGCCAAAGTACGTTCAACTCTAGGAGACAGTCTCTTCTTAACGGTATGATGGCTGCGTGGTCCCATGGTGTTATTACTTGTGTACTATTGTTTGTACAGATAAACATGGTACCTTCAGTTATTTGTAAATTGCTCCCACGGATGAACCAGACTTGCGGAGGTCTACAATTTTTTTTCTGTGGTTTTGGCTGATTTCTTTTGATTTTCCCATGATGTCAAGCAAAGAGCCACTGAATTTGAAGATAGGCTTTTAAATACATCCACAGCCAATTGACTCAAATTAGGTCAATTAGCCTATCAGAAGCTTCTAAAGCCATAACATACAGTGCCTTGCGAAAGTATTCGGCCCCCTTGAACTTTGCGACCTTTTGCCACATTTCAGGCTTCAAACATAAAGATATAAAACTGTATTTTTTTGTGAAGAATCAACAACAAGTGGGACACAATCATGAAGTGGAACGACATTTATTGGATGTTTCAAACTTTTTTAACAAATCAAAAACTGAAAAATTGGGCGTGCAAAATTATTCAGCCCCCTTAAGTTAATACTTTGTAGCGCCACCTTTTGCTGCGATTACAGCTGTAAGTTGCTTGGGGTATGTCTCTATCAGTTTTGCACATCGAGAGACTGAAATTTTTTCCCATTCCTCCTTGCAAAACAGCTCGAGCTCAGTGAGGTTGGATGGAGAGCATTTGTGAACAGCAGTTTTCAGTTCTTTCCACAGATCCTCGATTGGATTCAGGTCTGGACTTTGACTTGGTCATTCTAACACCTGGATATGTTTATTTTTTAACCATTCCATTGTAGATTTTGCTTTATGTTTTGGATCATTGTCTTGTTGGAAGACAAATCTCCGTCCCAGTCTCAGGTCTTTTGCAGACTCCATCAGGTTTTCTTCCAGAATGGTCCTGTATTTGGCTCCATCCATCTTCCCATCAATTTTAACCATCTTCCCTGTCCCTGCTGAAGAAAAGTAGGCCCAAACCATGATGCTGCCACCACCATGTTTGACAGTGGGGATGGTGTGTTCAGAGTGATGAGCTGTGTTGCTTTTATGCCAAACATAACGTTTTGCATTGTTGCCAAAAAGTTCAATTTTGGTTTCATCTGACCAGAGCACCTTCTTCCACATGTTTGGTGTGTCTCCCAGGTGGCTTGTGGCAAACTTTAAACAACACTTTTTATGGATATCTTTAAGAAATGGCTTTCTTCTTGCCACTCTTCCATAAAGGCCAGATTTGTGCAATATACGACTGATTGTTGTCCTATGGACAGAGTCTCCCACCTCAGCTGTAGATCTCTGCAGTTCATCCAGTGATCATGGGCCTCTTGGCTGCATCTCTGATCAGTCTTCTCCTTGTATGAGCTGAAAGTTTAGAGGGACGGACAGGTCTTGGTGGATTTGCAGTGGTCTGATGCTCCTTCCATTTCAATATTATCGCTTGCACAGTGCTCCTTGGGATGTTTAAAGCTCGGGAAATCTTTTTGTATCCAAATCCGGCTTTAAACTTCTTCACAACAGTATCTCGGACCTGCCTGGTGTGTTCCTTGTTCTTCATGATGCTCTCTGCGCTTTTAACGGACCTCTGAGACTATCACAGTGCAGGTGCATTTATACGGAGACTTGATTACACACAGGTGGATTGTATTTATCATCATTAGTCATTTAGGTCAACATTGGATCATTCAGAGATCCTCACTAAACTTCTGGAGAGAGTTTGCTGCACTGAAAGTAAAGGGGCTGAATAATTTTGCACGCCCAATTTTTCAGTTTTTGATTTGTTAAAAAAGTTTGAAATATCCAATAAATGTCGTTCCACTTCATGATTGTGTCCCACTTGTTGTTGATTCTTCACAAAAAAATACAGTTTTATATCTTTATGTTTGAAGCCTGAAATGTGGCAAAAGGTCACAAAGTTCAAGGGGGCCGAATACTTTTGCAAGGCACTGTAATTTTCTGGAATTTTCCAAGCTGTTTAAAGGCACAGTCAACTTAGTGTATGTAAACTTCTGACCCACTGGAATTGTGATACAGTGAAATAATCTGTCTGTAAACAATTGTTGGAGAAATGACTTGTGTCAAAGTAGATGTCCTAACCAACTTGCCAAAGCTATAGTTTGTTCACTTAGGGATAGGCGTCCCGCTAGCAGGACACCTGTCGACATCATCCTGTGAAATTGGAGGGTGCGCAATTCAAGTAAAATATTGTAATATTATACATTCATGAACATACCATCTTGTCATTTAAAAGCTTAAATTCTTGTTAATCTAACTGCATTGTCCTATTTACAATAGGCTTGACAGCGAAAGCATACCATGCGATTGTATCACACATCAACATATTTTTCGAATAGCACAGGCTTTATAAACTCACAAATAGCGATTAAATAACTCGCTTACTTTTGAAGATCTTCCTCTGTTTGCAATCCCAAGGGTCTCAGCTACAACATGAATGGTTGTTTTGTTAGATAAATCCTTCTTTATATCCCAAAAAGTCAATTTAGTTGGCGCCATTGATTTCAGTAATCCACTCGTTCAACATGCAGACTAAGAGGTTCAAAAAGCTACCGGTTAACTTTGTCCAAACAAGTCAAACGTTTCTACCCTAAATTGTAAATAAACTAAAATATTTTATACGGAAAGTAGTATGTTCCATAGGAAAGTAAAATTAGTAAGCGTGTAGCCTCTTCCTCGCGCACAAAAGACAGATATTGTCTCTTCACCAAAACTCCAAGTTCTTGCTCGTTTTTCAAGAAACAAAATCTTGAAATAAAGACTGTTGACATCTAGTGAAAGCCATTGGAATTGCAATCTGGGAGCTGGAATTACATAGGACCCATAGCTTCCCAGAGCCTGGGACCTCAATTTTTTTATTTATTATGGTTTTGTTTTCTTCAGATTTTCACCTGTCATTTCAATTCTGTTATAGTCTCAGACGGTATATTAACATTTTAGGAACTTCAAAGTGTTTTATATCCAATGCTACCAATTATATGCATATCCTGGCTTCTGGGCTTGAGTAACATTTTCACGAAAATAAGAAAAGCAATCAAATTAAATCATTTACCTTTGAAGAACTTCACATGTTTTCACTCAGGAGACTAGTTAGATAGCAATCTGTATTCAATACAGCAAGTCAACAAACCATACTCCTTTTTACATCTTGCGCAACTCTCAATAGTGTAACGTTGTTCCAGGATGTGCTCCTTCTTCGTTGCACAAATGAATAACCTCAACCAAATTCCAAAGACTGGTGACATCCAGTGGAAGTGGTAGGAACTGAAAACAGGTTCCTATGAAATATCCCTTGGCAAAGACAACAGAGGGAACAGTCAGAAGCAAAAAAGAAAAAAAATCTGAAGTTAGTCCTCGTGGTTTTGCCTGCTACATAAGTTCTGTTATAGTCACAGACATGATTGAAACAGTTTTAGAAACTTCAGAGTGTTTTCTATCCACATCTACTAATCATATGCCTATCATATATTCCTGGCCTGAGTAGCAAGAAGTTGAAATTGGGCACGCTATTTATCCAAAAGTGAAAATGTTGCCCCCTATACCGAACAAACGTTACAGTATTGAGAGTTGCGCAAGACGTAAAAAGGAGCATGGTTTGTTTACTTGCTGTATTGAATACAGATTGCCCCGTCTACAATTTGATCGATTATTAACGTTTAAAAATACCTAAAGTTGTATTACAAAAGTAGTTTGAAATATTTTGGCAAAGTTTATAGGCAACTTTTGAAATGTTTTGTAGTGACGTTGTGTTTTTGTAAGCTATTTTTTTCTGGATCAAACGCGTTTTATAAATGTACATTTTGCGTATATATGGACGGAATTAATTGACCAAAAGGACCAATTGTGATGATTATGGGACATATTGGAGTGCCAACTAAAGAAGCTCGTCAAAGGTGATGCATGTTTTATATTTTATTTCAGTGTTTGTGTAGCGCCTGCAGGGTTGAAATATGCTACCCTCTTTATTGACATTGTGCTATCATCAGATAATAGCTTTTTATGCTGTCGCCGAAAAGTTTTTTTAAATCTGACATGTTGGCTGGATTCACAACGAGTGTAGCTGTAATTGAGTATCTTACATTGTGATTTAATGAATGTTTGATTTTATATCATTATTTGAATTTGCCGCGCTGCATTTTCCCTGTTTTTTTCCAAGTGGGATGCAAGCGTCCCCTATACCATAAGTTAAACAAGTCCACAATGTCAGCATATTGCCCGTCCTGACAAAACTCTGGATCACTGCTACTCTAACTTCCGCGATGCATCAAGGCCATCCCCGCCCTCTTTTTGGCAAATCTGACCACCATTCCATTTCGCTCCTCCCTTCCTTTTGGCAAAAACTCAAACTGGATGTACCCGTGCTAAGAACTATTCAATGCTGGTCTGACCAATCAGAATCCACGTTTCAAGATTGTTTTGATCACGTGGCCTGGGACATGTAACCTAAGAGAATAATCTCGATTTATACGCTGATTCGGTGAGTGAGTTTATAAGGAAGTGCATAGGAGATGACTATTAAAACCTCCCCTAACCAGAAACTGTAGATAGATGGCGCCATTCGCGCATACCAAAAGTGTGAATACAAACAGTGTAGTTATTCCCTCCGTAAGGCAATCAAACAATTGAAATGTCAGTATAGAGACAAAGTGGAGTCACAAATCAACGGCTCAGACACAAGACGTTTGTGGCAGGGTCTACAGACAATCACAGACTACAAAAGAAAACCAGCCACATCACGGACACCGATATCTTGCTTTCAGACAAGCTAAACACCTTCTTTGCTCGCTTTGAGGATAATATAGTGTTACATTGTTCCTGTAACCAAGAAGGCAATCGTAACTTTACTAAATTACTATCTCACCGTAGCACTCACTTCTGTCATCATGAAGTGCTTTGAAAGGCTAGTCAGGGATCTTATCTCCACCTTACCTGTCACCCTAGACCCACTTCAATTTGCCCCAATAGGTCCACAACACTGCACACTGCCCTGTCCCATCTGGACAAGAGGATTTGACTATAGCTCAGCATTCAACACCATAGTACCCTCCAAGCTCATCATTAAGCTTGAGGCCCTGGGTCTCAGCCTCGCCCTGCACAATTAGGTCCTGAACTTTCTGACATGTCGCCCCCAGGTGCTGAAGGTAGGAAACAACATCTCCACTTTGCTAATCCTCAACATGGGGCCCCACAAGGGGGCGTGCTCAGCCCTCTCCTGTACTCTATTCACCCAACTCAAGCATAGTGTTTGCAGACGATACAATAGTAGTAGGCTTGATTACCAACAACGACGAGACAGGCTACAGGGAGTAGGGGAGAATGTGGTGTCAGCAAAACAACCTCTCACTCAACTTCAACAAAACATCGAAGATGATCATGGACTTCAGGAAACAGCAGAGGGAGAAACCCACATTAACGGGACAGCAGTGGAGAAGGAGGGAAGTTCCTTGGTGTACACATCACGGACAAACTGAAATTGTCCACCCACATAGACAGTGTGGTGAAAAAAGCACAACAGCGCCTCTTCAACTTTAAAAGGCTTAAGAAATGTGGCTTGTCACCTAAAACCCTCTGAGAGCACAACTGAGAGCATCCTGTCAGGCTGTATCACCGGGGGCAAACTATCTGCCCTCCAGGACACCTACAGCACCCGATGTCCTTGATGATCTGTTGGCCTTCCTGTACAACAACCACCCGAGCCACTGCCTGTTCACCCCACTACCTTCCAGAAGGCGAGGTCAGTACAGGTGTATCAAAGCTAGGACCGAGAGACTGAAAAACAGCTTCTATCTCAAGGCCATCAGACTGTTAAACAGCCATCACTAACACAGAGATGCTGCTGCCTACATACAGACTTGAAATCATTGGCCACTTTAATAAATTGATCACTATTCACTTTAATAATGTTTACATATCTTACATTACTCATCTCATGTGTATATACTGTATTTGATACCATCTATTGCATCTTGCCTATGCCGCTCTGTCATTGCTCAAACATATATTTATTTGTATATATTCTTTTTATTCCATTCCTTTACTTAGATTTGTGTGTTTTTATTTTATTTTTTTATTTCACCTTTATTTAACCAGGTAGGCAAGTTGAGAACAAGTTCTCATTTACAATTGCGACCTGGCCAAGATAAAGCAAAGCAGTTTGACACATACAACGACACAGAGTTACACACGGAGTAAAACAAACATACAGTCAATAATACAGTATAAACAAGTCTATATACGATGTGAGCAAATGAGGTGAGATAAGGGAGGTAAAGGCAAAAAGGCCATGGTGGCAAAGTAAATACAATATAGCAAGTAAAACACTGGAATGGTAGATTTGCAATGGGAGAATGTGCAAAGTAGAAATAAAAATAATGGGGTGCAAAGGAGCAAAATAAATAAATAAATAAAATACAGTAGGGAAAGAGGTAGTTGTTTGGGCTAAATTATAGGTGGGCTATGTACAGGTGCAGTAATCTGTGAGCTGCTCTGACAGTTGGTGCTTAAAGCTAGTGAGGGAGATAAGTGTTTCCAGTTTCAGAGATTTTTGTAGTTTTGCAGTCATTGGCAGCAGAGAACTGGAAGGAGAGGCGGCCAAAGAAAGAATTGGTTTTGGGGGTGACTAGAGAGATATACCTGCTGGAGCGTGTGCTACAGGTGGGAGATGCAATGGTGACCAGCGAGCTGAGATAAGGGGGGACTTTACCTAGCAGGGTCTTGTAGATGACATGGAGCCAGTGGGTTTGGCGACGAGTATGAAGCGAGGGCCAGCCAACGAGAGCGTACAGGTCGCAATGGTGGGTAGTATATGGGGCTTTGGTGACAAAACGGATTGCACTGTGATAGACTGCATCCAATTTGTTGAGTAGGGTATTGGAGGCTATTTTGTAAATGACATCGCCAAAGTCGAGGATTGGTAGGATGGTCAGTTTTACAAGGGTATGTTTGGCAGCATGAGTGAAGGATGCTTTGTTGCGAAATAGGAAGCCAATTCTAGATTTAACTTTGGATTGGAGATGTTTGATATGGGTCTGGAAGGAGAGTTTACAGTCTAACCAGACACCTAAGTATTTGTAGTTGTCCACGTATTCTAAGTCAGAGCCGTCCAGAGTAGTAATGTTGGACAGGCGGGTAGGTACAGGTAGCGATCGGTTGAAGAGCATGCATTTAGTTTTACTTGTATTTAAGAGCAATTGGAGGCCACGGAAGGAGAGTTGTATGGCATTGAAGCTTGCCTGGAGGGTTGTTAACAGTGTCCAAAGAAGGGCCAGAAGTATACAGAATGGTGTCGTCTGCGTAGAGGTGGATCAGAGACTCACCAGCAGCAAGAGCGACCTCATTGATGTATACAGAGAAGAGAGTCGGTCCAAGAATTGAACCCTGTGGCACCCCCATAGAGACTGCCAGAGGTCCGGACAGCAGACCCTCCGATTTGACACACTGAACTCTATCAGAGAAGTAGTTGGTGAACCAGGCGAGGCAATCATTTGAGAAACCAAGGCTGTCGAGTCTGCCGATTTGGATGTGGTGATTGACATATTCGAAAGCCTTGGCCAGATCAATGAATACGGCTGCACAGTAATGTTTCTTATCGATGGCGGTTAAGATATCATTTAGGACCTTGAGCGTGGCTGAGGTGCACCCATGACCAGCTCTGAAACCAGATTGCATAGCAGAGAAGGTATGGTGAGATTCGAAATGGTCGGTAATCTGTTTGTTGACTTGGCTTTCGAAGACCTTAGAAAGGCATGGTAGGATAGATATAGGTCTGTAGCAGTTTGGGTCAAGAGTGTCACCCCCTTTGAAGAGGGGGATGACCGCAGCTGCTTTCCAATCTTTGGGAATCTCAGACGACACGAAAGAGGTTGAACAGGCTAGTAATAGGGGTGGCAACAATTTTGGCAGATCATTTTAGAAAGAAAGGGTCCAGATTGCCTAGCCCGGCTGATTTGTAGGGGTCTAGATTTTGCAGCTCATTCAGAACATCAGCTGAGCAGATTTGGGAGAAGGAGAAATGGGGAAGGCTTGGGCGAGTTGTTGTGGGGGGTGCAGTGCTGTTGACCGGGGTAGGAGTAGCCAGGTGGAAAGCATGGCCAGCCGTAGAAAAATGCTTATTGAAATTCTCAATTATGGTGGATTTATCAGTGGTGAAAGTGTTTCCTATCTTCAGTGCAGTGGGCAGCTGGGAGGAGGTGTTCTTATTCTCCATGGACTTTAGAGTGTCCCAGAACTTTTTTGAGTTAGTGTTGCAGGAAGCAAATTTCTGCTTGAAAAAGCTAGCCTTGGCTTTTCTAACTGCCTGTGTATAATGGTTTCTAACTTCCCTGAACAGCTGCATATCACGGGGGCTGTTCGATGCTAATGCAGAATGCCATAGGATGTTTTTGTGTTGGTTAAGGGCAGTCAGGTCTGGGGAGAACCAAGGGCTATATCTGTTCCTGGTTCTAAATTTCTTGAATGGGGCATGTTTATTTAAGATGGTTAGGAAGGCATTTTTAAAAAATATCCAGGCATCCTCTACTGACGGGATGAGATCAATATCCTTCCAGGATACCCCGGCCAGGTCGATTAGAAAGGCCTGCTCGCTGAAGTGTTTCAGGGAGCGTTTTACAGTGATGAGTGGAGGTCGTTTGACCGCTGACCCATTACGGATGCAGGCAATGAGGCAGTGATCGCTGAGATCTTGGTTGAAAACAGCAGAGGTGTATTTAGAGGGCAAGTTGGTTAGGATGATATCTATGAGGGTGCCCGTGTTTAAGGCTTTGGGGAGGTACCTGGTAGGTTCATTGATAATTTGTGTGAGGTTGAGGGCATCAAGTTTAGATTGTAGGATGGCTGGGGTGTCAAGCATGTTCCAGTTTAGGTCGCCTAGCAGCACAAGCGCTGAAGATAGATGGGGGGCAATCAGTTCACATATGGTGTCCAGAGCACAGCTGGGGGCAGAGGGTGGTCTATAGCAGGCGGCAACGGTGAGAGACTTGTTTTTAGAGAGGTGGATTTTTAAAAGTAGAAGTTCAAATTGTTTGGGTACAGACCTGGATCGTAGGACAGAACTCTGCAGGCTATCTTTGCAGTAGATTGCAACACCGCCCCCTTTGGCAGTTCTATCTTGTCTGAAAATGTTGTAGTTTGGAATTAAAATGTCTGAATTTTTGGTGGTCTTCCTAAGTGTTTTAGGTAGTTGTTGTGGAATTGTTAGATAACCTGTTGGAACTAAAAACACAAGCATTTTGCTACACTCACAATAACATCTGCTAACTATGTCTATGTGACAAATACAATTTGATTTGATTTTGAATGTCATCTATTCATTTACTCATATTATTTCTAACTGGAAGCCAGATCAGTCATGGAAACGAATTGTTCTCACTCATTTGTCTGTCTGACTGTGGGGATCTTTACCTGAATTATTAGGATTTTCTTGTGATCAAAATAAAAAACTACTTATTTTGTTCAAATAGAGATTTACATTAATACAATTGTGTTATCTTTGAAAAGATGGGCCAGGTTGAAAATAGAACATTACGTTTTCTGCCTGTTGTGTGGCAATGTTTACTGAATTCTTCTGGATTATTTTAAGGCCATAACAAAACTACTAAATTCACAAAACTAGAGATTGAAATAATGGTGTTTCTTTGAAAAGATGGGCCTGGCTGAAAATAAAAACATGAAAGGATCCACAGATTATCTTTCAGCATATCTCTTTATTAACCTCTAGTGACACCCCATCCCGGATCCAGGGGCGTCATCATCATTAGTCTTTTGTTAAGTCTACCCCCTCCTTTTTCGAACATTCTGTTAAAAATCGCGCAACATTTCAGCGTCCTGCTACTCATGCCAGGAATATAGTATATGCATATGATTAGTATGTGTGGATAGAAAACACTCTGAAGTTTCTAAAACTGGTTACATCACGGCTGTGACTATAACAGAGCGTGTGTTTCATCGAAAAGCGCAAGAAAAACTGGTCACTGAAAGCTGAAAATAATGTCCATGCGCCACTTGCATGTATTGTTTAAAGGACACCAAATTAAATAGGGCCTCGGATGCAATTTCTACAGAATCCACACGATGTCGCCATTGTCGTCATTTTCCTGAGAGTTATTTCTTAGTCAAACAAAGGAAAGACATTCCATTTATTCCGGTCTCCGACAGGATGTTTTGGAGTCGAGATTTTCGACCATGATTTGAAGACGTGGAGCTATTGAATACACATCGCCCCGTGATCATTTTGATAGATTATAAACGTTTACTAATACCTAAAGTTGGATTACAAAAGTATTTCGAAGTGTTTTGTGAAAGTTTATCGTCGACTTTTTTAATTTAAAAAAATGACGCAGCGTTTTGAAACAATGTTTTTTCTGAATTACACATTTTCCATAGATGGCTATTTTGGGTATATATAGACCGATTTAATCGAAAAAAAGACCCAATAGTGATGTTTATGGGGCATATAGGAGTGCCAAGAAAGAAGCTCGTCAAAGGTAATTAATGTTTTATATTTTATTTCTGCTTCTTTGTGTAGCGCCGGCTACGCTAATTATTTTGTTTTACGTCGCCTTCAGGCATTTTGGGGTGTTGCATGCTATCAGATAATAGCTTCTCATGCTTTCGCCGAAAAGCATTTAAAAAATCTGACTTGTTGGCTAGATTCACAACGAGTGTAGCTTTAATTCAATACCCTGTATGTGTGTTTTAATGAATGTTTGAGTTTTAACGAGTACATTTAGCATTTAGCATAGCGCATTTACATTTCCAGGTGCCTACTTGAGACGTCTGCGTCTCAAGTAGGATCAACAGGTCGGTTACCTTTGATGAGCTTTGGATGTTTTCACTCACGAGACTCCCAGTTAGATTGCCAATGTTCCTTTTTTCCAAAAATATTATTTTTGAAATAGCTCCGTTTGTTCTTCACGTTTGGCTGAGAAATCGACCGGAAATTTCGGTCACGACAACGCCGAAAAATATTCCACATTAGCTCCATAATATCGACAGAAACATGGCAAACGTTGTTTATAATCAATCCTCAAGGTGTTTTTCAAATATCTATTCGATAATATATCCACCGGGACAATTGGTTATCCAATAGGACCGATTGGAAAAATGGTTACCTCTGTATTTTACGCGATAATCACTCTGAGAGCCATCAGGTGACCACTTACACAATGTAGCCGCTTACAGGTATTCTTCAACATAAAGGCGTAAAACTACGTCACAATGCTGGAGACACCTTGGGGAATACGTAGAAAAATGAATCTGGTTGATAGCCCATTCACTGCTCAGTAGGGACACATTGGAACGCAGAGCTTTCAAAACATGAGGCACTTCCTGATTGGATTTTTCTCAGGCTTTCGCCTGCAATATCAGTTATGTTATACTCACAGACAATATTTTTACAGTTTTGGAAACTTTAGAGTGTTTTCTATCCTAAGCTGTCAATTATATGCATATTCTAGCATCTTGTCCTGACAAAATATCCCGTTTACTTTGGGAACGTTATTTTCCAAAAATGAAAATACTGCCCCCTAGGCACAAAATGTTAACATAGCTGGCTGTCACCTCTTTGACTTCGCTGTGATACTGTAGGCATACTTATGTTACATTTCTGAGTCTACTCAGGTAGAATTTAGTCAGATTATCCATTCAGGTAGCATTTAGTCAGATTTCCAGTGTCCACAGCATCACTATTGATTATTCTCTACCCCCAGAGTATTTGGTGTACCATGGTCTTAGCCATGCTCACACTAACCCTCATCTTTTCTCGTTCTCCGTCTCCCCTTCCGGAGGGCCTGAGGCTCTTGGACCGCAACTGAGGACAACTTGGCCTGACACCTGGACATGGCTGGCACAATCTCACCTTGCCCCCTCTACCAGCCTGTTGCTGCCTCCACTGGTACTTTCTCCCCCTCAAGTCACTCACCCACTCCGCACACACCCATAAACTTTTCATTACTTACCATGTTACTACATGAAAAGCCATTGTCTATAGGGACTTGAAGTGTGAGTACTTTCTCCATAGTCATGGATATTGTCTGAGTCTGCAGGCCATTAATACTGGTATTGCCCTTTCTTTATTGAAATGGTGAATAAAGGAAGACTATGCTTTCATTTTAAATTAAAATACAATAAAGACATTGTTAGATTGAATGTTTGCTTTTATACAGTCTGCGTCTCTGTATTACAGCAAATCAAATAAAGATTTGTGCAAACTAAGTGTGACTTCTTTCTCCAAATATTTCCTAAGCCTGAGGTAATTTGTAAATTATCCATTATTCCATACCAACGCTAAATGAGGCTGAATGGCAACAACACCACACACAACTGTGATGCAACTAATTGATCCTATTGGTACATGACTGTTCAGTCTGTTGAATGTTTCAACAATGAGATGTATTTCTTGGCTGAATTAAGGTTTTATTAAACCTTGAAAAGGGACACATACAAAATAAAGGGTATTTATAAAATAAAGTAATTGACAGCAAATGTAATTTACTACATACATTATAGTCACAGCCTCTCCTCTTTGTTTGCTTAACTGAGGGAATGGGATGGATAAATAGTTTACAATAGGCAGGGTGGGGCTCATGGCTACATAGAGCCATGATGACATGGAACTCTATTCCACATCAAGTAACACATGCAGCAGTAAAATCAGATGATAAAAATGCATCTTATGGAACAGCAGGGACTGTGAAGAGGCATGCATACACACACACGTGACAACATATGCATGGATTTTGTGTTGTAGATATGTGGAGGTATAGTAGTGGCCTGAGGGCACACACTGAAAGGAAAATTGCATTTCAAATGTATCTTTTGGTATTTGTTTAAGTAGTCCATTCTTGACATAGTCCCAAAATGTTTTGCTTCTCGGCAATTAAGATATGTAACTTAAAAAAAAAAATGAAATGTACCTCTTGTACCCCTCACATACCTCCACCCTTGTGTCTGAGCCGTTGAATTGAGATTCTACTTTGTCTCTATACTGACGCTTAGCTTGTTTGATTGCCTTGCGGAGGGAATAGCTACACTGTTTGTATTCGGTCATGTTTCCGGTCACAATGCCCTGATTGAAAGCAGTGGTTCGGGCTTTCAGTTTCACCCGAATGCTGCCATCAATCCACTGTTTCTGGTTTGGGAATGTTTTAATCGTTGCTATGGGAACGACATCTTCAACGCACGTTCTAATGAACTCGCTCACCGAATCAGCGTATTCGTCAATGTTGTTGTCTGATGCAATACGAAACATATCCCAGTCCATGTGATGGAAGCAGTCTTGGAGTGTGGAGTCAGATTGGTCGGACCAGCGTTGAACAGACCTCAGCGCGGGAGCTTCTTGTTTTAGTTTCTGTCTGTAGGCAGGGATCAACAAAATGGAGTCGTGGTCAGCTTTTCCGAAAGGAGGGTGGGGCAGGGCCTTATATGCGTCGCAGAAGTTAGAATAGCAGTGATCCAAGGTTTTTCCAGCCCTGGTTGTGCAATCGATATGCTGATAAAATTTAGGGAGTCTTGTTTTCAGATTTGCCTTGTTAAAATCCCCAGCTACAATGAATGCAGCCTCCGGATAAATGGATTCCAGTTTGCACAGAGTCAAATAAAGTTAGTTCAGAGCCATCGATGAGTCTGCTTGGGGGGGAATATATACGGCTGTGATTATAATCGAAGAGAATTCCCTTGGTAGATAATGCGGTCGACATTTGATTGTGAGGAATTCTAAATCAGTTGAACAGAAGGACTTGAGTTCCTGTATGTTGTTATGATCACACCACGTCACGTTAACCATGAAGCATACGCCCCCGCCCCTCTTCTTACCAGAAAGATGTTTGTTTCTGTCTGCGCGATGCGTGGAGAAACCAGCTGGCTGCACCAACTCCGATAGCATCTCTCCAGTGAGCCATGTTTCCGTGAAGCAAAGAACGTTACAGTCTCTGATGTCCCTCTGGAATGCTACCCTTGCTCGGATTTCATCAACCTTGTTGTCAAGAGACTGGACATTGGCGAGAAGAATGCTAGGGAGTGGTGCACGATGTGCCCGTCTCCGGAGTCTGACCAGAAGACCGCTCCGTTTCCCCCTTTTACGAAGTCGTTTTTTTGGGTCGCCGGCTGGGATCCATTCCGTTGTCCTGGGTGAAAGGCAGAACACAGGATCCGCTTCGCGAAAGTCATATTCTTGGTCGTACTGATGGTGAGTTGACGCTGCTCTTATGTTCAGTAGTTCTTCTCGACTGTAATGAAACCCAAGATGACCTGGGATACCAATGTAAGAAATAACACGTAAAAAAATAAAAAACTGCATAGTTTCCTAGGAACGCGAAGCGAGGCGGCCATCTCTGTCGGCGCCGGAAGTACAGATGTGTGTGTGTGTGTGTGTGTGTGTGTCTGTGTCTGTGGGGGAGGGGTCAGTGACTTGAGCAGGAGAAAGAACCAGTGTAGGCAGCAACAGGCAGGTAGAGTGGGGCCAAGTGAGATTGGGCCAGGCACATCCAGGTGTACTCAGTCGACAGACAGACAATGCTGACAGACAATTTGTTTGTTCGACATGGTGGGATATTTTTGTGTCGGTAAAATGAATTATGAGAGAAATGCCAGTGGAAACACTTGTATGGGCAAATATTGATCTAATTAACCAGGGTCACAACTTTGATTTTAAAAGTGGGGGGGACATAATTATTATTCATTTTTTTATTATTATTCTTTTTTTAAACAGTCCAAGCAGCCTACCTGACCGCTCGGAGGCATCGGTCCTAAAGCACACCGTTGTCTCGATTTGTATTACATTCCAATGATAAAACTGGGGGGGGATGCAATTTCAGAATGTGCGGGCACATGTCCGCCCCGTCCCCAATGAAAGTTGCATCCCTGATAATAACCATCATATCGAAGTAAACTTGGAGTCAAATTATGATATGTTGTGTGGTCCTCCCACTATGACTAAGGAAACCATGTAGTTTATTAGGCTACAGATTAAATAAATGATGATGAACTTCACAGGGTGGTGACAGTGCATTTGTTGAGATTAATGCTTGATACTCCTTTAACTATCAAGTGTCTTATTCTGGTGACATGATGATCGATGCTTGGCTGCCATTTGACAAATAAAAATAATATTGATTATACATAATAGTCTCAATCTGCAAACTGTTGGCTGGAGCGCACATACCAAGACCAGAGTGGGCACATTTGCTATAAAACGCAACAGTTTTTGTGACAAACCAACAGTAGTGTTGGAAATGTAATGGTTACCCATTTATTTGTATGTGCACTACGTCATCACGCACATACATTTATCCACAATAAGTCAATTTGATGGAAACATCTCTGTTAGGAAAAATAAAATAATATTTGCATGAAAAGCTGTCGCAAATTATATACAGAAAACCCACAACAGCTACTACTCATTGGGTGACAGGAATATGGCATTTATTTTAAAAAGGTGTGTCAACAGAAAAGCAGCTTTCTAATGACACCTGAAACATACTAGAATAACTACTGTATGAGTTGGATCAATACAATTATACTTCCATGGCTTGTATGTTTTAACCCTTTACTTAGTCCTGGAAAAGCCACATTGCACTGATAGTCTAGCCTGAGACACCAGGGGTCAGTATTGCATTTTGATTGGATGTGAAACACTGCAGTAAGATTCAGTCAGGTCTGGTGTTTTTTTTTCTCTGCCCCAGGTGTTCAGTTATTTTGAGTTCTCATACTAGCAGTGTACCCACTCACTCCCTGCATCACATATCTTTGCCTTAACCTGTTCAGCTCACAAAGTTACAATAGACACATGAATAGCAAACAATGCTCACCCATGGGAGGATGGGGAGTGGGTCCTCACCAAGGGTGTAGGAGCCAGGAGACAGAGCGACAGGCCCCCTGCCCCCGGGGGGACATGCCGCCCCCAAACATTTTATAAGCAGGGGGAAAAAATATTTTAACCAAGGAAGACTGTTTAACACCACATTCCAGCCAGTCTATTCCACAAGTTACCACCGTTACCATCTCCACTATGAAAAGCATCTAGACATTATCTCACATTTGTGACCAACCGCCTTGATTCGGTCTTATGTAGCAACATTTGAAATGGGGTTTTTCACATTGGATAAAAGCAGAGACACAGAGCTATGAAATGGAATATCATAAGCAACAAAGTACAATCGCAATTCAACGGCTCAGACACAAGAGGTATGTGGCAGGGTCTACAGTCAATCACGGATTACAAAAAGAAAACCAGCCCAGTCACGGACCAGGATAGCTTGCTCCCAGGCAGAATAAATAACTTTTTTTGCCCGCTTTGAGGACAATACAGTGCCACTGACACGGCCCGCAACCAAAACATGCAGACTCTCCTTCACTGCAGCCGAGGTGAGTAAAACATTTAAAACGTGTCAACCCTCGCAAGGCTGCAGGCCCAGACGGCATCCTCAGCCGCGTCCTCAGAGCATGCGCAGCTGGCTGGTGTGTTTACGGACATATTCAATCAATCCCTATCCCAGTCTGCTGTTCCCACATGCTTCAAGAGGGCCACCATTGTTCCTGTTCCCACGAAAGCTAAGGTAACTGAGCTAAACGACTACCGCCCCGTAGCACTCACTTCCGTCATCATGAAGTGCTTTGAGAGACTAGTCAAGGACCATATCACCTCCACCCTACCTGACACCCTAGACCCACTCCAATTTGCTTACCGCCCAAATAGGTCCACAGACGATGCAATCTCAACCACACTGCACACCGCCCTAACCCATCTGGACAAGAGGAATACCTATGTGAGAATGCTGTTCATCGACTACAGCTCGGCATTTAACACCGTAGTGCCCTCCAAGCTCGTCATCAAGCTCGAGACCCTGGGTCTCGACCCCGCACTGTGCAACTGGGTACTGGACTTCCTGACGGGCTGCCCCAGGTGGTGAGGGTAGGTAACAACATCTCCACCCCGCTGATCCTCAACACTGGGGCCCCACAAGGGTGCGTTCTGAGCCCTCTCCTGTACTCCCTGTTCACCCACGACTGCGTGGCCACGCACGCCTCCAACTCAATCATCAAGTTTGTGGATGACACAACAGTGTTAGGCTTGATTACCAACAACGACGACGCGGCCTACAGGGAGGAGGTGAGGGCCCTCGGAGTGTGGTGTCAGGAAAATAACCTTACACTCAACGTCAACAAAACTAAGGAGATGAATGTGGACTTCTGGAAACAGCAGGGGGAACACTCCCCTATCCACATCGATGGAACAGTAGTGGAGAGGGTAGTAAGTTTTAAGTTCCTCGGAGTACACATCACAGACAAACTGAATTGGTCCACCCACACAGACAGCATCGTGAAGAAGGCGCAGCAGCGCCTCTTCAACCTCAGGAGGCTGAAGAAATTCGGCTTGTCACCAAAAGCACTCAAACTTCTACAGATGCACAATCGAGAGCATCCTGTCGGGCTGTATCACCGCCTGGTACGGCAACTGCTCCGCCCACAACCGTAAGGCTCTCCAGAGGGTAGTGAGGTCTGCACAACGCATCACCGGGGGCAAACTACCTGCCCTCCAGGACACTTACACCACCCGATGTCACAGGAAGGCCATAAAGATCATCAAGGACAACAACCACCCGAGCCACTGCCTGTTCACCCCGCTATCATCCAGAAGGCAAGGTCAGTACAGGTGCATCAAAGCTGGGACCGAGAGACTGAAAAACAGCTTCTATCTCAAGGCCATCAGACTGTTAAACAGCCACCACTAACATTGAGTGGCTGCTGCCAACACACTGACTCAACTCCAGCCACTTTAATAATGGGAATTGATGGGAAATTATGTAAAATATATCACTAGCCACTTTAAACAATGCTACCTAATATAATGTTTACATACCCTACATTATTCATCCCATATGTATATGCATATACTGTACTCTATATCATCTACTGCATCTTTATGTAATACTTGTATCACTAGCCACTTTAACTATGCCACTTTGTTTACATACTCATCTCATATGTATATACTGCACTCAATACCATCTACTGTATCTTGCCTTTGCCGCTCTGTACCATCACTCATTCATATATCTTTAAGTACATATTCTTCATCCCCTCACACTTGTGTCTATAAGGTAGTAGTTTTGGAATTGTTAGCTAGATTACTTGTTGATTATTACTGCATTGTCGGAACTAGAAGCACAAGCATTTCGCTACACTCGCATTAACATCTGCTAACCATGTGTATGTGACAAATAAAATTTGATGTGATTTGATTTGCATGTGAGGACCAATGGGAAAGTAATTATGCTTTGAAAGAAGTAACCTCACTTTTGAGAAAATGGGCCTTTGAATATTTTGGTATCTACTGGAGAGCTGTTCTTTGTCTACACCCATTGAACATTGTTCACACCCTCTTCAGCTTTTTCATTGCATTTCTATTAAAGTAAGTGCCTTACTACGTTTTAATAGTTTCTGTATGTGATTTGCATGTGAACTGTACATTCAATTACAAAAAATACCAGTAATTATCTCACCTGTTAGTTGGCGGTGAACAATGTGGTCACTAATGGCAGCGGCGACCAGATGGAAAAATATATTCTTATACCACTTGGTCCACCTTCCCTGTGGCCGACATGGTTGCTGTACGGACAGTGAAGAGGACATGGACGTCTCATTTGTCATGCCACTTTACTGCCAGCAGTTGACCGTTCACCTTGAACTCCACCTCCCCTCTGCATCTTCCTGAATGCTGGCATCCCCTTCCTGTTCGACCTGACTGTGCCACAGGCCCCCTCTGCTGTTGGAGAGCAGATGCTGGAAGAATGTGGAACTGCTGTAACAATAGTCCAGATACAAAGTGTGTCCCTTGCTGAGATGAGGAACCAGCATGGTCATCACCACGGACCCGGACACCCCAAGCCCCTCATAATGTTAGATGTCAGTGGTGGACCCTGTGTAAACTTTAATGTCCTCTACAAATCTTGTCTTCACATTGCACATGACAAAGAACTTGACCCCAAACCTGTGCCTTTTGGAGGGAATATATTGATGGGAACGCCAGCCTACCTTTCGCTAACATCAGGTACTATGGCACAAAATCCCGACCAAATGCTTATGTCAGGCTGGTAAGAACATGTCTTATTTCGTATAACGGGTAATTTAGGGTGGCAGTATCATTGTTGACGAAATGCAGGCAATCCCAGCATAACTAGGAAGAGGTCCTGGGAAAAGAGGGTGGCAAAGGAGGGAGTTGCAAACACAGGATCTGTGCTCCAGTATTCTCTTAGGGAGTTCTTCTTTACTATCCCCATGGGAAGGACTGTCACCAGGAAGGTATACATTTCACTAATTGTGGTTTTCACCCATTTAACAAGTTTCCACCTCACTCCTGGCTCTCTTTTCTCTTCCAAGGCATATCGTCTCCTCTACTATGTCTCCCTGTCAAAAACAACTTGAAGCACTCTGCCTCAGATGGGAATGGCAAGGGGTGTTGCACTCCAGACTGGGACTCATCAAAGCAAACTGCAGGGCCTCCATCACCACCAACATCTTCAAAGGGACCTGGGACTTCGTCAGTGGACAACGAGTCCTCAGATTCAGGGTTCTCAATGGCTACAAGGTTGGGGGGAGGCAGTTCCTCACTGTCAGAATCTGATTCCTGACTTTCATACTCAAACGCTTTGTCAGAATATTAAAAAATATCGAGAATTTCCGCATTTGTAAGTTGTCTCTTTTGAAAGACATTGCAACAGCTTAGCTCACTAGCTACATACAGTGGGGAGAAAAAGTATTTAGTCAGCCACCAATTTTGCAAGTTCTCCCACTTAAAAAGATGAGAGGCCTGTAATTTTCATCATAGGTACACTTCAACTATGACAGACAAAATTAGAGGAAGAAATATCCAGAAAATCACATTGTAGGATTTTTAATGATTTTATTTACAAATTATGGTGGAAAATAAGTATTTGGTCAATAACAAAAGTTTCTCAATACTTTGTTATATACCCTTTGTTGGCAATGACAGAGGTCAAACGTTTTCTGTACGTCTTCAGAAGGTTTTCACACACTGTTGCTGGTATTTTGGCCCATTCCTCCATGCAGATCTTCTCTAGAGCAGTGATGTTTTGGGGCTGTTGCTCGGCAACACAGACTTTCAACTCGCTCCAAAGATTTTCTATGGGGTTGAGATCTGGAGACTGGCTAGGCGGCTCCAGGACCTTGAAATGCTTCTTACGAAGCCACTCCTTCGTTGCCCGGGCGGTGTGTTTGGGATCATTGTCCTGCTGAAAGACCCAGCCACGTTTCATCTTCAATGCCCTTGCTGATGGAAGGAGGTTTTCACCCAAAATCTCACAATACATGGCCCCATTCATTATTTCCTTTACACGGATCAGTCGTCCTGTTCCCTTTGCAGAAAAACAGCCCCAAAGCATGATGTTTCCACCCCTTTGCTTCACAGTAGGTATGGTGTTCTTTGGATGCAACTCAGAATTCTTTGTCCTCCAAACACGACGAGTTGAGTTTTTACCAAGAAGTTATATTTTGGTTTCATCTGACCATATGACATTCTCCCAATCTTCTTCTGGATCATCCAAATGCTCTCCAGCAAACTTCAGACGGGCCTGGAGATGTACTGGCTTAAGCAGGGGGACACGTCTTGCACTGCAGGATTTGAGTCCCTGGAAGCGTAGTGTGTTACTGATGGTCGGCTTTGTTACTTTGGTCCCAGCTCTCTGCAGGTCGTTCACTAGGTCCCCCCATGTGGTTCTGGGATTATTGCTCACCGTTCTTGTGATCATTCTGACCCCACGGGGTGAGATCTGGCGTGGAGCCCCAGATTGAGGGAGATTATCAGTGGTCTTGTATGTCTTCCATTTCCCAATAATTGCTCCCACAGTTGATTTCTTCAAACCAAGCTACTTACCTATTGCAGATTCAGTCTTCCCAGCCTGGTGCAGGTCTGCAATTTTGTTTCTGGTGTCCTTTGACAGCTCTTTGGTCTTGGTCATAGTGGAGTTTGGAGTGTGACTGTTTGAGGTTGTGGACAGGTGTCTTTTATACTGATAACAAGTTCAAACAGGTGCCATTAATACAGGTAACGAGTGGAGGACAGAGTAGCCTCTTAAAGAAGAAGTTACAGGTCTGTGAGAGCCAGAAATCTTGCTTGTTTGTAGGTGACCAAATACTTATTTTCCACTTGAATTTGTAAATAAATTCATAAAAAATCCTACAATGTGATTTTCTGGATTTCTCTCATTTTTTCTCACAGGCCTCTCTCATCTTTTTAAGTGTGAGAACTTGCACAATTGGTGGCTGACTAAATACCTTTTTGCCCCACTGTACATAAACAACAACACTGAATGGCTCGGAGTGAGAGGTTACGTGATTGACTGCCGACATGTGCCACTTGTATCAATAAATCACTCTCAGAAAATGTTTGTGTGGTAATCATTTATATATTTACCTTTTTATTCACATTTTCAATTTCTGGTGACAAATCATGCATTCCAATTCTTGCATAGATTGTAATGGGCACATGTTATGTGTGTAAAATACTTTTTGAAGGTTGTGCTGATTATGATGAGCTAATCTAATTCCAGCTGTTCGTGGCGCCATGTATGTTGACATACAATGCATTCTGGGTTTCATGTAAGATGTTATAACAAAATTAGTTGAGTAAGGGTTCACTTGTTTTTTTGAGAACTTCTGGAAATGAAAGGTGGGATGTGAACAATGGTAGACGACACACCCTCTTCAACATGCATACTATGAACAGACCAAACTCATCTTGTCTTCTCTTATTATCTTTGGTTTCTGTGAGAGAAAAAAAGTATGGCAGCACGCAGAAACTACCCATCATAGGATTCCTTTCGATTTCTAGGCTGTTTTACTCAATTATTTCGATCAATGGTGAGCTCACCCGTGATGTGATTAATTATAAATAGTAATTTCTATTAGCTAATTAATTTTGTAGTTTGTCAGCAGAGTGTTATACAAATATGACCGCGTGTGTTACATCAATCTGTCCTCAATTAGCGCTAGGACAAATGTAGCCTACATTTCTCCGGTTTGGATGATTGTGTTATGCTGTGCATACTTCTGTGAATATCTGAACATTGCATCCAAAAATAAACTGCTCACATTTTGGACATAACTTTGTAAGGACTGTGTTTGTGCAAAATGTTTCTGAAAAAACAGTGTGGCCAGCTCAAATGCTGATTGTTGCGTCATTCGAAACTGGTCATTCTAAATAAGCGTTCTAATCACACCGGTGTGATCGTACGCTCCAGGGACCACTGTAGAATGATCACACCAGTGTGATGGTACGTGTGAAACGGTTAAAAAAGACTCTCGTCTTATTGTGGCAGAGCACAGAATAACTGATGCCTTTTTGAATGCTCAACACGTGTTGAATATGTCCAGTGTCAGTAAACGTCGGCGTCTGCAACAAAGCGTAATTCCATTGTTGCCTGCAGGACAGTTACACTCACCAACGCTCTGGATAACATGAAAAAGGCCTAACCAGCTCTGCTAGAGTAAGTAAAATGATCAGAGTGTGGTGTTCTCTCATCGTGTCTGGAAGTAGCTAGCCAATGTTAGCCAGTTAGTTTGGGTGCTTGACTGTATTTGTGAGGTCAGAGCTTTCAGAATGACCCTACTTATTTGCCAGAGCGTCAAGTGTGTACTCTGAACGCGAATCCACAGATAGAGCAATAGGGGGAGAAATGTTTAGCAGGCTGATTTCTCTCTCTTAGATGTCTGGAAGTATCTGGCAAGTTAGTACAGAACTACTGGATCAACCCTTTACTTCTTGACGCTACTCATGCCTTAAGCGGGATAATTGTCATCAGCAACAGCTGAATAGCATAGCGCCACAGTCAAATAATATTTCTAAAAACATTCATATTAATGAAATCACAAGTGCAATATTGCAAAACACAGCTTAGCCTTTTGTTAATCCACCTGTCATTTCAGATTTTGAAATTATGCTTTACAGAGAAAACAATCCAAGCATTTGTGTAAGTTTATCGATCGCATGACAAAACATTAAGTACACTTAGCATCAGGTGCTTGGTCACGAAAATCAGAAAAGCAATCAAATGAATAATTTACCTTTGATGAATCTTCTGATGTTTCACTCACGAGACTCCCAGTTACACAACAAATGTTCCTTTTGTTCCATAAAGATTATTTTTATATCCAAAATACCTCAGTTTGTTTGGCACATTATGTTCAGAAATCCACAGGAAAGAGCGGCCATGACAACGCAGCCAAATTTCAAATAATAACCGTAATGTCCACAGAAACATGTCAAACGTTTTTTATAATCAATCCTCAGGTTGTTTTTAAAATATATAATCGATAATATATCAATTGCAAATGTCTTTATCAGTAGGAGAGGGAAAAATAATAGCTGTCCAAACTCTGTTGCGCGAGCAAAACTCATGTGACCACGTGACGCGATGTTATCTTTCTGGCTCATTTTTCAAAATAAAAGCATGAAACTATGTCTGAAGACTGTTGACACCTCGAGGAAGCGATAGGAAAAGGAATCTTGTTGATATCCCTTTAAATGGAGCAAAGGCAAGCTATGGAACATGGAGTTTTTTAAAATAGAAGCCACTTCCTGGTTAGATTTTTCTCAGGGTTTCGCCTGCAATATCAGTTATGTTATACTCACAGACAATATTTTGACAGTTTTGGAAACTTTAGAGTGTTTTCTATCCTAATCTGTCTTGTTTTTACTTTTGAGCACCGTCTCAGATTATTGCATGCATTTCTTTTAAATCTGACACAGTGGTTGCATTAATATAACTTGTATTATCATCTACATTTATGTTGAGTATTTCTGTTGAATGATGTGGCTGTGCAAAATCACTTGATGTTTTTGAAACTAGTGAATCTAACGCGCCAATGTAAACTCAGATTTGTTTGATATAGATATGAACCTTATCAAACAAAACATGCATGTATTGTGTAACATGAAGTCCTATGAGTGTCATCTGATGAAGATAAAATGAATCACTAACCTTGAATTATCTTTATTTCAGCTTTTTGTGAATGCTATATTTTGCTGGAAAATGGCTGGGCATATTGTTGTTTGGTGGAGACCTAACATAATGGTTTGTAGTGCTTTCGCCGAAAAGCCTATTTGAAATAGGACACTTTGGTGGGATTAACAACGAGAAAAGCTTTAAAATGATAAGTATGTTTTAGGAATTGTAATTATGAGATTTCTGTGGTTTGAATTTGGCGCCCTCTATTTTCACTGATAGTTGTCATATCGATCCCGGTACCGGGATTGCAGCCATAACAGGTCAATGTTACTTTATAGCCTTTTTGCTATTTTACACAGCATTTTATATCAAATAGCTAGCTATGTTTTTAAGAGAGAGCTTTTCAATTGGCATATCTCCCCCAGTTTTCAGTCACAGGTGTAGACTGGATTACGTGTGAGCAGTGCAGGCGGTGTGCTCAAAGGAACACCCCTTTTGACCAAGAGTGCATAAAGACTTGGAACAGAAATCAACATTTAGAACAGAAAAGTGTGGAGTGGTGGCTACACATGAAATGGTTGGGACTTTGGACCTCAACGAGGTGAAGAAAATGAACTCACCTACCAGACCAGGACACAGCCAGTCTGCAGCTGAGTGTGTAGAGTGGTTTGGAACTGACTATCTACCCAAGGTGTAGAGAGGAGAACTCCCCTGTCAGACAATTACTGGTACAGCTAAGTAGCTGTCCTGAGGAATGAACACCCATGGAGACCGGACAACTAAGAAGAAGGACATTGTGACCTCTTTTGGACAACTGGGCTGCGGAATGACCGAACCAAACCCTTTCCAAGAAGGCTTAGTTCCGACAGAGATAAAACTCACAAATAAATACATTAATATGATTCCTTATTCCAAATGGGCGGCAGTTCGTGTGCAAACTAAACTCAGCAAAAAAAGAAACGTCCTCTCACTGTCAACTGCGTTTATTTTCAGCAAACTTAACATGTGCAAATATTTGTATGAACATAACAAGATTCAACAACTATGGTCACTGTGACAGAAGGCACTTAAAGGACTCTCAGACCATGAGAAACAAGATTCTCTGGTCTGATGAAACCAAGATTGAACTCTTGGCCTGAAAGCCAAGTGTCACGTCTGGAGGAAACCAGGCACCGCTCATCACCTGGCCAATACCATCCCTACGGTGAAGTATGGTGGTGGCAGCATAATGCTCTGGGGATGTTTTTCAACGGCAGAGACTGGGAGATTAGTCAGGATAAAGGGAAAGATGAACGGAACAAAGTACAGAGAGAGATCCTTGATGAAAACCTGCTCCAGAGCACTCAGAACCTGAGGCTAGGGCGAAGGTTCACCTTCCAAACAGGACAACGACCCTAAGCACACATCCAAGACAATGCAAAAGTGGCTTCAGGACAAGTCTCTGAATGTCCTTGAGTGGCCCAGCCAGAGCCTGGACTTGAACGTGATCGAATATCTGGAGAGACCTAAAAATAGCTGTGCAGCGACACTCCCCATCCAAATTGACAGAGCTCAAGAGGATCTGCAGAAAAGAATGGAAGAAACTCCTCAAATACAGGTGTGCAAAGCTGTTTCTCAAACTAGACATTCTAATGTACTTGTCTTCTTGCTCAGTTGTGCACTGGGACCTCCCACTCCTCTTTCTATTCTGGTTAGAGCCAGTTTGCGCAGGACTGTGAAGGGAGTAGTACACAGCGTTGTACAAGATCTTCAGTTTCTTGGCAATTTCTTGCATGCATTAGCCTTCATTAAACAGAATAAGAATAGACTGACAGGTTTCAGAAGAAAGTTATTTGATTGTGGCCATTTTGAGCCTGTAATCAATCCCACAAATGCTGAATCTCCAGATACTCCATTAGTCTAAAGAAGGCCAGTTTTATTGCTTCTTTAATAGGTACAACAGTTTTCAGCTGTGCTAACATAATTGCAAAAGGGTTTTCCTCATGATCAATTAGCCTTTTAAAATGATAAACTTTGATTAGCTAACACAACGTGCCATTGGAACACAGGAGTGATGGTTGCTGATAATGGACCTCTGCCGATATTCCATAAAAAATCTGCCGTTTTTTTTTTGCTTTGTCTTTATAGGTTATTGTGTGTATATTGAGGGAAAACAATTGCATCCATTTTAGAATAAGTAACGTAAACAATGTGGAAAAAGTGAATGGGTCCAATTATTTTCCGAATGCACTGTATATGTTGGCACCTCAAAGGGGGGAAGGGCATACTGGCCCTTAAATCATTGCCCTTTGTTCCATCAGGCTTCTTGAAGAAGATGTACGTCACCCTCCAGGCCCATGACACAGCATACAGCTTGATAGGGAGATGACAATTGCAAGTGGTGTATATTCAATTTTTCTTGGCAAATGTAACTTGCAACATGGCCTTTTAGGGGAGAAAGATTAAATCAGTTCAATCAGTTCTCAACATTTGAGGACTGATTGGTCATAAGAGGAATTACAATTTTAAAGTGGTTTCTAAACCTGCAGAGGCTGCAAAGTACAAGGGTTGAAATGTATTTGTGACTTAACACCTGGATTTGGTTTTATGTAGCGACATTATAATTTCAGTTTTGTACATTGGATAAAAGACTCAGGGCTTCAAAATGGTATATCATACTTGGCATTTTTGAGGAACAATGGGAAAGTAAATCTGCTTTGAAAGTTGATACACTTGATAAACTTACTTTTGAGAAAAGGGCCTTTAAATGTTTTGGTACCTACTAGAGAGCTTTCCTTTGTATACACCCATTCAGCATTGTTCACATCCTCTTAAGCCAACCCCACCCATCTCTTTAAGCATTCACGTGAGGTCATGTGCTAAAGACTAAAATTGGTAGTAGCCTACAATAAGGAAAAATTCCAGGTAAACAGAAAGCATAAATATTAGATGACGCTTACACAAATACACTTGTCTAAATTGATGGGCCATGTGAAAGAAATCCCCCAGCCACATCCAGTGGTGGAAAAATTACTTAATTGTCATAGTTGAGTAAAATTATGACAACACCAGGCTCCAGAGCATTGAATCTGTAAAACGGGGAATAACAAAACATTACAAGCATGCACAACATCAATTCACTTTCCAAGTTTAGATAAGAATACCCTCGTACAAACAAAATTATTTTCAACCTGAAGTGCTGGCACTGCTTGATCTGTGGCAGCGGCCTGAAGTATAGAGTTACAGTAGGTGTTATTGCCAGCCATAGCTTTACACCAGCACCGTACCATCCTCTAGTCCAACCAGCTGTGTGATGTTGACCCCTGTCACAGTGCTGTCCTTCACAACACCAGCAATCTCAGACAAAGTGTTCACTCTGGTCTTTATGAAGTGCTGCTTGATGAGGCTGAAGCACAAAACAGGGGCAAAATTGGTGTGGCCTGTGATCAGGAAGTGGAGGTCCAGATTGTGGTGGCGCTTGTGCATGGTCCACCAGGCACAATACCAGAGCACAAACCTGTTCTTGTTTTGGCCACTGCAGTTATCACAATTCAGGTCAACACGTGTTTTCCCAACTCCGTAATTGGTGAAGAAATGGTGCATGAAATTGATGACTGCGCTGCTTGGGCCAGCTCTATTTTTGATGACTGTATGACTGGTGGATTAGAGTCAGGCCATAGCTTGTTCTACTGATTAATGCTGAAAGACAAATATTTTTGCATTATTATATAATAGATGTGAAATGGCATTCTGAGATAAGATCACTACACACACTTCATACAGGTAATGTTAGCTACTGTAGCAAGCCAGCCATCTAACATCACAGCATGCTTTAAATAGCAATCCAAACTGACTGTCATAGCTAGCTAAAGTTCACAATTTTTGCTAGCTAACATTATGCTATAACTAGCAATGGGAAATGGCATTCTGAGAATACATCACTAACGTTCCACACACTTCATACACATAAGTTAAATGTCAGTTAGCAAGCCAGCTACCTTAGCTAGCTAACAGCAAGCTTTAACTTGGGATCTTGTGTTTAGACATCTCACGTTAACGTTAGCTAGTTAAAAAATTAACCATAATCCCAACCCATAGGGTAACATTACTAACAATACAAACCGATTGTCATAGCGAGCTAAAATTAACCAATACGTTCAATGTTAGATAGCTAACATTAGGCTATTACTAGCAATGCGAAATGGCATTCTGAGAGAACATCACTAACGTTACACGTACTTCAAACACATAAGTTAATGTTAGCAGGCAAGCCAGCCACCTAACATCAGCTAATGTTAGCTAGCTTACATACAGCAAGCTTTAATTTGGGATCTTTTGTTAAGACATGTCACGTTAACGTTCGCTAGCTAGCTAAAAAATAAACTATAATCCCTATCCATAGAGTTACATTAATAGCAATACAAACCGATTGTCATAGCAAGCTAAAGTTAACCAAATAACGTTAGGTTCATTGTTTTTTAGCAAGCCAGCCATCTAACTCCAGCTGGCTAGCTAACAGCAAGCTTTATCTTGCAATGAAAACAACTTTCTGACCAAATTAGAAATGTATAATATCTGAATCTGTAGCTAGATTATTACCTGTATACATGGATGAAAGCTTCACGGTCGACAGCAACCCCTTTTATAAGACATCCTGTTATGTTTCCGTTTAGTTCGCACAGATTGTTTGGCCTGTTGTGTTCCGCTGATTTCAAAATGTGTTATGAAATGAAAGTCAGCATTGAACGACACGATCATCATCCAGAAAGTAGTCCATCACAACTTTTTCCCACTGACCTTTGTCGACAGTGCCTGCAAAATTCATGGCGCAGTGTTGTTGAGAGCAGTAGCAACATATGTGCAGCTCTCGATGGGTAACATAATATCTTTAAAAAACAGCAGTAGAAACGATTATTTACCCATTACGAGCAGCTAATTTTAGAGACATAAGATGCAACACCGACCTATCCAAACTCATCTTCAGCAGGTCCAGCCCACTCATTATCTCAGCCATAGCGGGAAGGTTGCTTATTTTTTCTGCAGCTAAACCAGCTGGTCTCATAATTTAACAATTTTATTCATATTTACAGATGACTTTCAAGTTTGATATTAATGCACATGAAAGTTCACATGTTCGAGAAGGCAATTCTGCAAAAAAACACATTTTCTTTCTCCCGTGAAGTCACATTTAGACCCAGTGTGGAAGTAGAGACGTGACTGCACCTTCAAACATGGTTACATGGTGTTTGACTAAAGGCCTTTGTAGACTGTGACGGATTATGTCCAAAAACGTAGTCCAATACGATTCTGATAGAGGTGACACAGAATCCTATAGAATTGTGAGAATCCTATTGGAATATTACAAATCACGTAGGAATTTTTGACTGAGGTGGAAGACAGAGCTGTGGACTTAATTAATTTCAAACATGACAAAATCATATCCAAAGATTAATTTAAAATGATGCTATCTTCAGCAATTCACCTTCTATCAGATGAGGATGAAAGCAACTTTTTGAATAAACCTTGGGAGTGAGCTCCAAAGCTCACCCACTGCTTGTGTAAATCAAATATTAATAATTCAGTAGTTTGTGAACGCAATGTGCAGGCATCTATAAAACAGGAATTAGGCCGTGGCTATCTGAGCCCCCCTGTTGAACACACACAAATTATGGTGGGTGTAATCAACAGGAAGATTTACCCGTTGTTTCTATGTCACAAGGGGTTTTTCTTTTCAGTCTTGTACAGTGGGGCAAAAAAGTATTTAGTCAGCCACCAATTGTGCAAGTTCTCCCACTTAAAAAGATGAGGCCTGTAATTTTCATCATAGGTACACTTCAACTATGACAGACAAAATGAGAAAACAAAATCCAGAAAAATCACATTGTAGGATTTTAATGAATTTATTTGCAAATTATGGTGGAAAATAAGTATTTGGTCAATAACGAAAGTTTATCTCAATACTTTGTTATATACCCTTTGTTGGCAATGACAAAGGTCAAATGTTTTCTGTAAGTCTTCACAAGGTTTTCACACACTGTTGCTGGTATTTTGGCACATTCCTCCATGCAAATCTCCTCTAGAGCAGTGATGTTTTGGGGCTGTTGCTGGGCAACATGGACTTTCAACTCCCTCCAAAGATTTTCTATGGGGTTGAGATCTGGAGACTGGCTAGGCGGCTCCAGGACCTTGAAATGCTTCTTACGAAGCCACTCCTTCGTTGCCCGGGCGGTGTGTTTGTGATCATTGTCATGCTGAAAGACGTTTCACATTCAATGCCCTTGCTGATGGAAGGAAGTTTTCACTCAATCTCACGATACATCGCCCCATTCATTCTTTCCTTTACACGGATCAGTCGTCCTGGTCCCTTTGCAGAAAAACAGCCCCATAGCATGATGTTTCCACCCCCATGCTTCACAGTATGTATGGTGTTCTTTGGATGACACTCAGCATTCTTTGTCCTCCAAACACGAAAAGTTATATTTTGGTTTCATCTGACCATACGACATTCTCCCAATCTTCTTCTGGATCATCCAAATGCTCTCTAGCAAACTCTAGACGGGCCTGGACATGTACTGGCTTAAGCAGGGGGACACGTCTGGCACTGCAGGATTTGAGTCCCTGGCGGCGTAGTGTGTTACTGATGGTAGGCTTTGTTACTTTGGTCCCAGCTCTCTGCAGGTCATTCACTAGGTCCCCCCGTGTGGTTCTGGGATTTTTGCTCACCGTTCTTGTGATCATTTTGACCCCACGGGGTGAGATCTTGCGTGGAGCCCCAGACCGAAGGAGATTATCAGTGGTCTTGTACGTCTTCCATTTCCTAATAATTGCTCCCACAGTTGATTTCTTCGAACCAAGCTGCTTACCTATTTCAGATTCAGTCTTCTCAGCCTGGTGCAGGTCTGCAATTTTGTTTCTGGTGTCCTTTGACAGCTCTTTGGTCTTGGCCATAGTGGAGTTTGGAGTGTGACTGTTTGAGGTTGTGGACAGGTGTCTTTTATACTGATAACAAGTTCAAACAGGTGCCATTAATACAGGTAAACGAGTGGAGGACAGAGTAGCCTCTTAAAGAAGAAGTTACAGGTCTGTGAGAGCCAGAAATCTTGTTTGTTTATAAGTGTCCAAATACTTATTTTCCACCATAATTTGCAAATAAATTCATGTGATTTTCTGGATTTTTTTCTTCTAATTTTGTCTGTCATAGTTGAAGTGTCCCTATGATGAAAATTACAGGCCTCTCATCTTTTTAAGTGGGAGAACTTGCACAATTGGTGGCTGACTAAATACTTTTTTGCCCCACTGTATATAAAGTCTAATATTGGGATTGTGGTAGCAGAATTAGTTAGGCAACATTGATAAATAAGATTTTTATCTACATAAATAGTTTTATCTACATAATAATGCTTATGTGAGATATTTGTCATTAGGATGTTTTCTTCTGGATAATATTGTTAGCAGTTTGCAGTTATCCCTTCTCTGCTAGGGGTTAGTCACCAGGGGCCCAGGGAGGGGAGAGGTCAGGCTTGTGTTCATATGTCAATATATTTGTTAAAACTCTTGAAGCTAGGTGGCAGTATTTTTATGTTTTGAAAAATAACGTTCCCAAAGTAAACAGCCTATTTCTCAGGACCACATGCTAGAATATGCATATAATTGACAGATTAGGATAGAAAAGACTCTAAAGTTTCCAAAACTGTCAAAATATTGTCTGTGAGTATAACATAACTGACATTGCAGGTGAAACCCTGAGAAAAATAAAAACAGGAGGTGGCTTCTATTTTGAAACTCCATGTTCCATAGCCTCCCATTGCTCCATTTAAAGGGATATCAACCAGATTCCTTTTCCTATCGCTTCCTGAAGGTGTCAACAGTCTTCAGACATAGTTTCAGGATTTTGTTTTGAAAAATGAGCCAGAACGATAACATTGCGTCAGGTGGTCACATGAGTTTTGCTCGCGCAACAGAGTTTGGATAGGTATTGCTTTTCCTCTCCTACCGTGAAAGACATTTGCGGTTGATATATTATCGATTATATATTTTAAAAACAACCTGAGGATTGATTATAAAAAACGTTTGACATGTTTCTCTGGACATTACGGTTATTATTTGAAATTTGTCTGCGTTTTCGTGGCCGCTCTTTCCTGTGGATTTCTGAACATAATGTGCCAAACAAACGGAGGTATTTTGGATATAAAAATAATCTTTATGGAACAAAAGCAACATTTGTTGTGTAACTGAAAGTCTCGTGAGTGAAAACATCCGAAGATGATCAAAGGTAAACGATTCATTTGATTGCTTTTGATTTTTGTGACCAAGCTACCTGATGCTAAGTGTACTTAATGCGAAAGCCTGAGAAAAATCCAATCCGGAAGTGACTCATGTTTTGAATGCTCTGCGTTCCGATGCGTCCCTATTGAGCAGTGAATGGGCTATCAGTCAGTTTCCTTTTTCTACGTATTCCCCAAGGTGTCTACAGCATTGTGACGTAGTTTCACGCCTTTATGTTGAAGAATACCCGTAAGCGGCTACATTGCGCAAGTGGTCACCTTATGGCTCTCAGAGTGATTCTTGCGTAAAATACAGGAGGTAGCCATTTTTCCTCTCGCTCCTACTGAAAAACCAATTGTCCCGGTTGATATATTACCAAATAGATATTTGAAAAACACCTTGAGGATTGATTATAAACAATGTTTGACATGTTTCTGTCGATATTATGGAGCTAATTTGGAATAGTTTTCGGCGTTGTCATGACCGGTCGGTTTCTCAGCCAAACGGGAAGAACAAACAGAGCTATTTCGCAAAGGAACATTTGCTATCTAACTGGGAGTCTCGTGATTGAAAACATCCGAAGCTCATCAAAGGTAAACTATTTAATTTGATTGCTTTTCTGATTTTCGTGACCAAGTTACCTCCTGCTAGCTGGACATAATGCTATGCTAGGCTATCGATAAACTTACAAATGCTTGTCTTGCTTTGGCTGTAAAGCATATTTAGAAAATCTGAGATGACAGGGTGATTAACAAAAGGCTAAGCTGTGTTTCAATATGTTTCACTTGTGATTTTCATGAATAGGAATATTTTCTAGTAATATTTATGTCCGTTGCGTTATGCTAATTAGTGTCAGATGATGACAATGCAATGATCCCGTTCACAGGATGGGAGTTACAACAAGTTAACTCCCTTATTTTCTCAACAGCAGTCTCTCTCCTTCACTTCATGCCTCTTCCCCTGATCCCTAAATCCCCTATGTTATATCAGCTGTGTTGGTGAAACCCTCCTGCATCTGAACTGGCTGACACAGAGGGTACAGCATGATCATAGGTGAGAGGTCACTTGGTCGGGTCAACAGGAAGTATTATTAAAGAGATGCTTTAGATTGAAATACAGATAGAGATGTAGTAGTCCCAGAGTTAATGATCCATGCATTTCTCCTCCTGATGATTATGATGACTGACCATGTTACAACAAAAAAAACAAAGATCAATCATGCTCTCTCTCTATCCATGTGTCTCTCGTCTGCAGGTATGTTTTGATGAGAGAGGAAGCCAGTCCCATCATCGCCACCTCACCCGCTCTTAACTGGATCTAAGCCATAAGAAGTTAAGTTGTTGAATGTTGCATTTATATGTATGTATATTGTATATTTAAATACGGGCACCAGAATGGAAATCAATGTGCTTTTAGAGCAAAGTCAATCAGGGGAAGATAAACATTGCATAGAACACGTATCTCTGCTCCACCAAGTATGATGCCTGGGATATATAGATTTTGATGTATTGTTCAGCTAATGTTATGTCAACCTACATAAAATTACATGGGCTTGGTGGACCCTCAGATAAGTGGTATGATTCCATTGGTGTTATTCATACATATTTTCAGTAGGAATTTGACATTTCTTCTTGAACAGTAATGACATAATGTATTCAAATCTCAATATTTTCCCCCTGTTGGATCGTAATTAAAAAGCAGTGACAGGAGAGCTGCTAAGGAGGCCAGCAGTGGGGGATAACCCAGCCCGTTTTCATCATCCCTTTTGTGTTGTATGGTGAAATCAACAGAGAACACATGCACCTGAGGAATGAGACAGGAGACAGGAGACACTTCCTCCTATTCATGTGAAGCATTAGATCCCGCCCCCCCCTCCCCCACGCCACCCTCAGCCAGCTGTGACAGGCACTCTAATAATAGGAAAGATTGATGCTGTAACACACACATATAAACAACATTCACATGATTTGTATTTTTCCCCTCAGAGGATCCATGTACTTGTGTCTCTTCGCTAAAATCTCATACAATTTTTCAATTATGAACTGAATAGTATTGGCAGCTTTGTTCACTGTGAGGAATAAAGTCACTACTATTACACATTGCACATTAGTGTGAACCATTTCAAGACGCTAGGCGTATGTTGCACGTCACTATTTCACAGGAGAAGCATTTGATATAAAGATACAACCTTAGCTATGGAGAACTGCGAAAGTGTTGCTACTGCGCTCAACTACAGTTGAAGTTGGAAGTTTACATACACTTAGGTTGGAGTCATTAAAACTAATTTTTCAACCACTCCACAAATGTCTTGTTAAAACCTCTTATGGCTGCAATCGCGTTAATGGGATAATTTTCATCAACAACCGCTGAATTGCATAGCGCCACATTCAGATAATATTACTACAAATATTTATATTCATGAAATCACAAGTGCAATCTAGCAAAACACAGCTTAGTATTTTGTTAATCCACTTGTCGTGTCAGATTTTGAATATATGCTTTACAGCGAAAGCAATCCAAGTGTTTGTGTAAATTTAACGATCGGTCGACAAAACATTATGAGCACCTAGCATCAGGTAGCTTGGTCACAAAAATCTGAAAATAAATCAAATTAATCGTTTACCTTTGATCTTCGGATGTTTTCATTCACGAGACTCCCAGTTACATAATAAACGTTCCTTTTGTTCCATAAAGATTATTTTTATATCCAAAATACCTTCGTTTGTTTGGCGCATTATATTCAGAAATCCACAGGCAAGAGCGGTCACGACAACGCAGACAAATTCCAAATAGTATCGGTAATATCCACAGAAACATGTCAAACGTTTTTTATAATCAATCCTCATGTTGTTTTTAAAATATATAATTGATAATATATCAACTGCAACTGTCTTTTTCAGTAGGAGAGGGAAAGGCAATGGCTGCCCAAACTCTGTTGCGCATACAAAACGCTGCTGGCACCCGGCCATAAAATGATGCGATGTTATCTTTCTCGCTCATTTTTCTAAATAAAAGCCTGAAACCATGTATAAAGACAGTTGACACCTTGATGAAGCGATAGGAAAGGGAATCTGGTTGATATCCCTTTAAATGGAGCAAAGGCAGGCTATGGAACATGGAGTTTTCAAAACAGAAGCCACTTCCTGGTTTGATTTTCCTCAGGGTTTCGCCTGCAATATCAGTTCTGTTATACTCACAGACAATATTTTGACAGTTTTGGAAACTTTATAGTCTTTTCTATCCAATACTAATAATAATATGCATATATTAGCAACTGAGACTGAGGAGCAGGCCGTTTACTTTGGGCAACTTATTCATCCAAGCTACTCAATACTGCCCCCCAGCGATAAGAAGTTAATAAACTAGAGTTCTGGCAAGTCGGTTAGGACATCTACTTTGTGCATGAAATAAGTAATTTTTCCAACAATTGTTTACGGACAAATTAATTATATTTCACAATTCCAATGGGTCAGAAGTTTACTTACACTTAGTTGACTGTGCCTTCAAAGAGCTTGGAAAATTGCAGAAAATGATATCATGGCTTTAGAAGCTTCTGATAGGCTAATTGACATCATTTGAGTCAATTGGAGGTGTACCTGTGGATGTATTTCAAGGCCTACCTTCAAACTCAGTGGCTCTTTACTTGACATAATGGGAAAATCAAAAGAAATCAACCAAGATCTCAGAAATAAAATTGTAGACCTCTACAAGTCTGGTTCATCCATCGAAGAAATTTCCAAATGCCCGAAGGTACCACGTTTATCTGTACAAACAATAGTACGCAAGTATAAACACCATGGGACCACGCAGCCATAATACCACTCAGCAAGGGACGCGTTCGGTCTGCTAGAGATGAACGTACTTTGGTGCGAAAAGTGCAGATCAATCCCAGAACAACAGCAAAGTACTTTGTAAAGATGCTGGAGGAAACAGGTGCAAAAGTCTCTATATCCACAGTCCTATATCGACATAATCTGAAAGGCTGCTCAGCAAGGAAGAAGCCACTGCTACAAATCCGCCATAAAAAAAGCCAGACTACGGTTTGCAACTGCACATGGGGACAAAGGTCGTACTTTTTGGAGAAATGTCCTCTGGTCTGGCGAAACAAAAATAGAACTGTTTGGCCAAAATGATCATCGTTATGTTTGGTGGAAAAATGGAGGCTTGCAAGCTGAAGAAGACCATCCCAACCGTGAAGCACAGGGGTGACAGCATCATTTTTTGGGGTGCTTTGCTGCAGGAGGGACTGGTGTACTTCACAAAATAGATGGCTTCATGAGGAAAGAAAATCATGTGGCTATATTTAATTAACATCTCAAGACATCAGTCAGGAAGTTAAAGCTTGGTCACAAATGGGTCTTCCAAATGGACATTGACCGCAAGCATACTTCCAAAGTTGTGACAAAATTGCCTAAGGACAAAATAGTCAAGGTATTGTATTGGGCATCACAAAGCCCTGACCTCAATCCTATAGGAAATGTGTGGGCAGGGCTGAAAAAGTGTGTGCGTGTAAGGAGGCCTATGAACCTGACTCAGTTACACTAGCTCTGTCAGGAGGAATGGGCCAAAATTCACTCAACTTATTGTGGGAAGCTTGGGGAAGGCTACTCGAAATGTTTGGCCCAAGTTAAACAATTTAAAGGCAATGCTTCCAAATACTAATTGAGTGTATGTAAACTTTTGGCCCACTGGGAATGTGATGAAAGAAATAAAAGCTGAAATATATCATTCTCTCTTCTATTATTCTGACATTACACATTCTTAAATTAAAGTGGTCATCCTTATTGACCTAAAACAGGGTATTTTTACTATGGTTAAATGTCAGGAATTGTGAAAAACTGAGTTTAAATGTAGTTGGCTAAGGTGTATTTAAACTTCCAACTTCAACTGTCAGTGTCTTATATTGGCTGAAAGCTTACATTCTTGTTAATTTAACTGCACTCTCCAGTTTACAGTAGCTATTACTTAGAAAATACCATGCTATTGTTTTAGGAGAGCTCCTAACAACAAAAAACCTTTTCGCAATAGGTTTTATAAATTAATCTCTGAAGGTGAAATGTGTTCATACATTCTAAACTCTTGCTCTAATTTTGTTAGATAAAATCCTGTTTCATATCCTAAAAAGGTCCATATAGCATGCGCGATCGATTTTTGCATTTCCACTCGTTCAATTTGCAAAGAAAGGAATCTGTGAAGATCTCACCCTAAACGTAGTCTCAAAGAGTCAAATCACATCCTAGAAGGTAACAAGTCTTCACTTTATCATTATGGGTATGGTATATCCTATAGGACACCATATTTGGTCAGAGAGTGACGCCTTCATTGCACGCCGATGACGTGGATGGTCATCACTTGAATGACTGTATCTTTGTCAAATAAGCACCAATCTGGGTCAAACAAAGCCAGCTAGATTGCCAATGAGCTGGGCTTTATGGGAGTATCCGGAAACCATGTAAATGTCGTAAAATGTAGCTACTAACCTTGTATGACATCATGCCTTTTCATTTTGGACAAAAATAAGGATATTCAGAGTTATGAATTTATGAAAACGAGTTGTTTTGCAAATCTTGAACTTACAATATGGCTACTAATACTTGGAAAGTTAAATCAAAAGTATACAGATTTGATGATATTGATGATATTCATGCCGAGAAATGTAATATGAATGCTAATATATCCTTCACGATTTGCCCAAATGTACCTGGGGACTACACACTTAGTTTTGTAGTTCACTCATACTTCAAGTTATCCATCTGAAACTTTGCACATACACTGCTGCCATCTTGTGAACACTATTGGAATTACCAGAGTGATGGCTAGAACTTGGACCTTTCTCTTGCATTTGAAAGATGGTGGTATTTTTTCTACCAGATCTATTGTAATATATTCTCCTACATTCAATTTACATTTCCACTATCGTCAAAGTGTTTCCATTCAAATGGTACCAAGAATATGCATATCCTTCCATCAGGGCCTGAGCAACAGGGAGTTAGATTTGGGCATATGATTTAGGCGAAAATTTAAAAAAAGGGGGCTGTCCCTATTAATTTCTTAAGGTTTAGGGGGCAGCATTTTCACTTTTGGATAAATAGCATGCCCAATTTCAACTTCCTGCTACTCATCCCAAGAATATAAGATATGCATATTGAAATCTTGATTTTTACATAATTTTATTTGAATTTGCCACGCTGCATTTTCCCTGGCTTTTTGCCAAGTGGGACGCAAGCGTCCCCTATACCATATGGAGTTAAAACACTGCTACTCCAAGTCCTTCCCCCGCCCTCCCTTCGGCAAATCAGATCATGATTACATTTTGCTCCTCCCTTCCTATAGGCAGAATCTCAAACAGGAATTACCCGTGCTAAGGTCTATTCAATGCTGGTCTGACCAATCGGAATCCATACATTAAGATTGTTTTTGATCACGCAGACTGGGATATGTTGCGGGTACTCTCTGAGAATAACATCGACCTATACAGTGACACGGTGCCTGAGTTTACCAGGAAGTGTAGAACAGATGCTGTTTCCACTGCGACTATTAAAACCTTCCCAAATTAAAAATCATGGAGAGATAGCAGCATTCACGCAAAACTGAAAGCGGTCACTACCGCATTTAACCATGGCAAGGGGACTGGGAATATGGTCAAATACAAACAGTGTAGTTATTCCCTCCATAAGGCAATCAAACAGGCAAAACTTCAGTACAGAAACAAAGTGGAGTCGCAATTCAACCCTCATAAGGCTGCTGGCCCAGCCCTGTCCTCAGAGCACGCACAGACTTAGCTGGCTGTGTTTACGGAAATATTCAATCTCTCCCTGTCTCAGTCTGCTGTCCACACTTGTTTCTGTACCCAAGAAAGCAAAGGTGAACTAAATGACTAACACCACATAGCACTTCCTTCTGTCATCATGAAGTGCTTTGAGAGGCTAGTTAAGGATCATATCACCTCTACCTTACCTGACACCCTAGACCCACTCAATTTGCATACCACCCCAATAGATCCCCAGACGATGCAATCGCTATTGCACTGCACACTACCCTATAACATCTGGACAAGAGGAATACCTATGTAAGAATGCTGTTCATTGACTATAGCTCAGCCTTCAACACCATAGTACAATCCAAGCCCATCATTAAGCTCAGGGCCCTGGGTCTGAACCCTGCAACTGGGTCCTGGACTTCTTGACGGGCCGCTCTCAGGTGGTGAAGGTAGGAAACACCAATCCACATCGACTGGACCGCAGTAGAGAAGGTCAAAAGCTTCAAGTTCCTCGGCTTACACATCACCAACGATCTGAAATGGTCCACCCACACAGACAGTATGGTGAAGAAGGCGCATCAGTGTCTCTTCAACCTAAAGAAGCTTTGCTTGGCCCCTAAGACCCTCACAAACCTTTACAGATGCACAATTGAGAGCATACTGTCGGGCTGTATCTCCGCATGGCACGGCAATTGCACTGCCTGCAACCGCAGGGCTCTCCAGAGGGTGGTGTGTTCTGCCCAACAGATAACCGGACACCTACAGCATCCAAGGTCATAGTTACAGTAGAGCTGCTACTGCTGGTGCTGAAATCCGAGTCAGAATTTAGCTGCTGTGTAGCTTGTTTACTCCTCAGCATCGTGGAGTACCTGATGACTTGCCAACGTCGAGAGTGTGCTTTTTAATCACTGATTCGCCTCCATTGTTCTATAATCATATTCCAAATACATCTTAATTCTTCTTTCTACACGTACGTGTGTGATGTATACTCCCCCACCAAAGTGAAGAAAGAGAACCCCCTTTCACCTCATTACCGGCAAACCATTACCCACCTTGAAGAATCACAGCCATTAATTTGTAAGTCAGCCTCAAGAAAAGCAACAAAGCAACATAAATACATATTCATATCATAATGCTTTGTAGTTGAAAAATAAAAGAGATAATTGATGTAGAGGGAAATGTAAGGTGAAAAGCATTCCCTCTCATGACATTCATTAAATGTGATCTATCATGTGTTTCGAAAAATCTATCTTTAATAATGTAGAACTTTTAGTTTGAACATCATTCAACAATTGAACTGAGAAATAGGTATTTACAAGAAACCTTCCTTCTGAAAATTCTGCAGTGAAGCATTAAATAAAACATAATTCACTATAGGTCAATGAGAGTTACACATTGTTTGGTAGACGTAATATTTATCACACTGTGATACTGACAAACTCATCAAAAAATAAACATCCTCTCACTGTCAACTGCGTTTATTTTCAGCAAACTTAACTTCTTTGGGGTAGGGGGCAGTATTGTCACGTCCGGATGAAAAGTGTGCCCAGAGTAAACTGCCTGCTCCTCATGCCCAGATGCTAGGATATGCATATTATTAGTAGATTTGGATAGAAAACACGCTGAACTTTCTAAAACTGTTTGAATGATGTCTGTGAGTATAACAGAACTCATATGGCAGGCAAAAACTTGAGAAAAAATCCAACAAGGAGGTGGGAAATCTGAGGTTTGTAGGTTTTCAAGTCTTAGCCTATCCAATACACAGTGTCTGTGGGGTCATGTTGCACTTCCTAAGGTTTCCACTAGATGTCACCAGTCTTTAGAACCTTTTTACAGGCTTCTACTGTGAAGTGGGAGAGAATGAGAGCTGATTGAGTCATGGGTCTGCCAGAAGGCCATGTGCTCAGTCAGGTGCGCACCCGTGAGAGTTAGCTCCGTTCCCTTTCATACCTAAAGACAAATGAATTCTCCGGTTGAACCATTATTGAAGATATATGATAAAAACATCCTAAAGATTGATTATATACATAGTTTGACATGTTTCTACTAACTGTAATACAACTTTTTTGACTTTGTCTGGACCTAGTGCATGCGCATTTGGATTACTGTACTAAATGTGCAAACAAAAAGTAGGTATTTGGACATAAATGATGGACTTTATCGAACAAAACTAACATTTATTGTGGAACTGGGATTCCTGGGAGTGCTTTCTGATGAAGATCATCAAAGCTAAGTGAATATTTATAATGCTATTTCTGACTTTGGTTGACTCCATAACATGGCACGTATCTGTATTGCTTGTTTTGGTCTCTGAGCGCTGTACTCAGATTATTCCATGGTGTGCTCTTTCCATAAAGCTTTTTTGAAATCTGACACAGCGGTTGCATTAAGGAGAAGTATGACATCTATACCGCCCAGTGATGCTTTTCCCTGACTTTGCTGTCTCAATGTGAACAATGGTGGCATTAGGTTGGGATTGTTAGTAGGACACACCCCAATCTAAATCTTCTGTGTAGGGAAAAGTGCCAAATACAACCCTGACATAGAGAGAGGCAGATAGAGTGAACGTTGTAGCCTGCCCTGCATTCCTTCCCTTGGAAAAGGCAGGGTCAATCCCATTATCCAATCATATATGCCCTCAGGTGCATTGAATCCTGCTGTATCAATCTGAGTATGTAAGAAAAAAGGAAAGTAACATTTCTATATTATAAAATGTTACAAAATGTGACTATTTGTGGAATTGTTCATATATAACAATATATATTGTGCTGTAATGATTATAAATCATTCTGAAAGTGTCTTCCTGGACACTGACTTGCTGAAACCAACCCTGTTTTATTCAATAGGATTCCCAATCTATACAGTCCAGAGCAAGTACTAACAACCATCTCAGTCAATTAGATAACCGCATAGCCACTTATGTAATTTTAATATGTCTGACATCACTTAACTTTATAAGAGTAATTATCCACATGCATTAGACCTTGAATGCAGCACATCTGGTTGATGATCCCCTGTGGATGAAGGTAGAGTGTGGGGTAGGACAGACAATGATGTTTAGAGCCCAGTTAATACCTGGTTTTAAAATGTGTCCTTTGTCCAGATCTTTCCCACATTGTTAGATGGTGCAGAGAATCAAAAGACACATTGTGATCAGATCTCCCTGCCCACCTTCAGAGGTAGTCAGGGACCCATTTTGTCTAGATATCCTACAAGTCTAGACGGAGCTGATTGTGGACTACAGAAACCTGAGAGCTGAACACACCCCCATTCACATCGATGGGGCTGTAGTGGAGCGGATTGAGAGCTTCAAGTTCCTCTGTGTCCACATCCCTAAAGAATTATCAAGGTCCACACACTCAAACATAGTCATGAAGAGGGCACGACAATGCCTCTTCCCCCTCAGGAGGCTGAAAAAAATTGACATTTGCCCTCAGATCCTCAAAAAGTTATACCGCTGCACCATTGAGAGCATCATTGACTGGCTGCATCACTGCTTGGTATGGCAACTGTTTGGCATCCAACTGCAAGACTCTACAGAGGGTGGTGCGTCCAGCCCAGCACATCACTGTGGCCAAGATCCCTGCCATCCAGGACCTCTATACCAGGCGGTGTCAGAGGAAAGAAAATTTGTCAAAGACTCGAGCCACCCAAGTCATACATAGACTGTTCTCTCTGCTACTGCACAGCAAGCAGTACCGATGCCTGGAACAAATCATAGCTTCTACCCCCAAGCCATAAGACTGCTAAATAGTTAGTTAAATAGTTAACCAAATAGCTCATCACATACGCTGCTACAACTGTTTATTATCTATCACTTTATTTCTAATTTATTCCTAGTTATATGTACATCTCTACCTCAATTACCCATGCACATTGACTCGGTACTGGTACCTGTGTATGTAGCAAAGTTTTCGTTACTCATTGTGTATTTATTATTACTTTTATTATTTCTCTATGTTCTTTCTCTCTGCGTTGTTGGGTAGGGCCTGTAAGGAAGCATTTCGTAACAATTTTTTATTTATTTGATGTGGAAAGTGACTTGTTGAGGCTAGGGGGCAGCATTTTCACTTTTGGATAAAAGGCGTGCCCAGAGTAAATGGCCTCCTACTCTTTCCCAGATGGGAATATATGCATATTATTACTGGTGGATAGAAAACACTGAAGTTTACAAAACTGTTTGAATTATATCTGTGAGTTTAACAGAACTCATATGGCAGACAAAAACCTGAGAAGAAATCCAAACATGAAGTGAGAACTCAATTTAGAAAACAGTGCCATTGGATGTCCACCTTAGATATGGATGAGCATGCACTTCCTAGGGCTTCCACAAGATCGTCTTTAGATTCTGGTTGTATGATTCTACTATAAAGGTGGGGCTCATAATAGCTCTTTGAGTGGGTGGTCTGGCAGAAAGCCTCGGTCTCATTACGCACGGTCACGAGAGAGTGTCCTCCCGTTCCTATGCTTTTCTTCAGACAATGAAATTCTCTGGTTGGAACCTTATTGCTGATTAATGTTTAAAACATCCTAAATATGGATTGCATACATCATTTGACTTGTTTCTACGACCTGTAACGGAACTTTGAGTTTTGTCTGGAGGAATTGCTTGTGCTTTTTGAGGATTGAATGCTGGGCTGAACAAGCTAATAACAAGTGGCTAAATTATGGGCTTTTTGGACCTTTATGGAACAAATCAGTCATTTATTGTCGAACTGGGATTCCTGGAACTGCCTTCTGATGAAGATATTCAAAGGTAAATAAATATTTAGTGTTTTTTGTAGCTTCTGTTGACACCAAAATGGCGGCTAATTCTTTGGGTTCTGAGCGCCGTTCTCAGATTATTCTTTCTCCGTAAAGTTTTTTTTAATTAAAAAAAAAAAATCTGACACAGTGGTTGTATAGAGGATACATTTATCTTTAATTCTGTGAATAACACTTGCATCTTTTATCAATGTTTATTGTGAGTATTGCTGCAAAATCACCGGATGTTTTGGATTCAAAACATTACTGCACGTAACGCGCCAATGTAAACTGAGATTTTTATATATATATATATATATATATATATACACACAGTGCCTTGCGAAAGTATTCGGCCCCCTTGAACTTTGCGACCTTTTGCCACATTTCAGGCTTCAAACATAAAGATATAAAACTTTCTTTTTTTGTGAAGAATCAACAACAAGTGGGACACAATCATGAAGTGGAACGACATTTATTTGATATTTCAAACTTTTTTAACAAATCAAAAACTGAAAAATTGGGCGTGCAAAATTATTCAGTGCAGCAAACTCTCTCCAGAAGTTCAGTGAGTATCTCTGAATGATCCAATGTTGACCTAAATGACTAATGATGATAAATACAATCCACCTGTGTGTAATCAAGTCTCCGTATAAATGCACCTGCACTGTGATAGTCTCAGAGGTCCGTCAAAAGCGCAGAGAGCATCATGAAGAACAAGGAACACACCAGGCAGGTCCAAGATATTTTGTGAAGAAGTTTAAAGCCGGATTTGGATACAAAAAGATTTCCCAAGCTTTAAACATCCCAAGGAGCACTGTGCAAGCGATAATATTGAAATGGAAGGAGTATCAGACCACTGCAAATCTACCAAGACCTGGCCGTCCCTCTAAACTTTCAGCTCATACAAGGAGAAGACTGATCAGAGATGCAGCCAAGAGGCCCATGATCACTCTGGATGAACTGCAGAGATCTACAGCTGAGGTGGGAGACTCTGTCCATAGGACAACAATCAGTCGTATATTGCACAAATCTGGCCTTTATGGAAGAGTGGCAAGAAGAAAGCCATTTCTTAAAGATATCCATAAAAAGTGTTGTTTAAAGTTTGCCACAAGCCACCTGGGAGACACACCAAACATGTGGAAGAAGGTGCTCTGGTCAGATGAAACCAAAATGGAACTTTTTGGCAACAATGCAAAACGTTATGTTTGGCGTAAAAGCAACACAGCTGAACACACCATCCCCACTGTCAAACATGGTGGTGGCAGCATCATGGTTTGGGCCTGCTTTTCTTCAGCAGGGACAGGGAAGATGGTTAAAATTGATGGGAAGATGGATGGAGCCAAATACAGGACCATTCTGGAAGAAAACCTGATGGAGTCTGCAAAAGACCTGAGACTGGGATGGAGATTTGTCTTCCAACAAGACAATGATCCAAAACATAAAGCAAAATCTACAATGGAATGGTTCAAAAATAAACATATCCAGGTGTTAGAATGGCCAAGTCAAAGTCCAGACCTGAATCCAATCGAGAATCTGTGGAAAGAACTGAAAACTGCTGTTCACAAATGCTCTCCATCCAACCTCACTGAGCTCAAGCTGTTTTGCAAGGAGGAATGGGAAAAAATGTCAGTCTCTCGATGTGCAAAACTGATAGAGACATACCCCAAGCGACTTACAGCTGTAATCGCAGCAAAAGGTGGCACTATAAAGTATTAACTTAAGGGGGCTGAATAATTTTGCACGCCCAATTTTTCAGTTTTTGATTTGTTAAAAAAGTTTGAAATATCGAATAAATGTCGTTCCACTTCATGATTGTGTCCCACTTGTTGTTGATTCTTCACAAAAAAATACAGTTTTATATCTTTATGTTTGAAGCCTGAAATGTGGCAAAAGGTCACAAAGTTCAAGGGGGCCGAATACTTTCGCAAGGCACTGTATATATGCACATTATCGAACAAAACACACAATACATGTATAACATGATGTCCTATTAGTGTCATGTGATGGAGATAATCAAAGGTTAGTGATTCATTTTATCTATATTTATGCTTTTGTGACTGTGAAAAATTGCTGTGTGTGTTTTTGAATTTGGTGGTCATCTAACATAATGTTGTGTTTTCGCTGTAAAATATTTTAAAAATCGGACACGATGGGTAGATTAACTTCTTGAATCTACTTGAGACGCACATGTCCCAAGTAGGCACCTGGAAATGCAAATGCGCTACGCTAAATGCTAAATGTACTCGTTAAAACTCAAACCTTGATCAAAATTCACAAGCAGGGTATTAAATTAAAGCTACACTCGTTGTGAACCTAGCCAGCAAGTCAGATTTTTAAAATGCTTTTCGGCGAAAGCATCAGAAGCTATTATCTGATAGCATGCACCCCCCAAAATGCCAGCTCGACACGTAAACAACAGATTTTGCGATAGACGGCGCTACCCAAAACGCAGAAATAAAATATAAAACATTCATTACCTTAGACGAGCTTCTTTCTTGGCACTCCTATATGCCCCATAAACATCACTATTGGGTCTTTTTTTCGTTTAAATCGGTCCATATATACCCAAAATAGCTTTGTATTGAAGTAGTGTCATTCAGAAAAATTCATCGTTTTTAAACGCTGCGTAATTTTTTAAAATTAAAAAAGTCGACGATAAACTTTCACAAAACACTTCGAAATCCTTTTGTAATCCAACTTTAGGTATTAGTAAACGTTTATAATCTATCAAAACGATTACAGGGCGATGTCTCTTCAATAGGTCCTCACTTCAAAAACAATGCAATCTGATCTCTCCTTGAACTGCATCCGGGTGAAGACTGGAAAACTTGGGGTCAGACAGATGGATTTTCCAACAATTAATTCGATTGAAAATTAGTACAATGGCGCCATCGTGCGGAATTTGTATGAAGTGCAGGCAAATTTCCATTAAATTCTGTTGTCCTTTAACAACTGGTGGAAGTGACTTATGGAAATTATTTTTTGCTTTCAGAGAGCAGTTTTTCTTGCGTTTTTCAATGAAACACACGCTCTGTTATAGTCACAGCCGTGATTTAACCAGTTTTATAAACTTCAGAGTGTTTTCTATCCACACATACTAATCATATGCATATACTATATTCCTGGCATGAGTAGCAGGACGCTGAAAAGTTGCGCGATTTTTAACAGAATTTTCAAAAAAGGGGGGGGTAGATCTAACAGGTTAACAAGATGTTTATCTTTCATTTGCTGTATTGGACTTGTTAATGTGTGAAAGTTAAATATTTCTAAATAAAACAAATTTTTCAGCTGAATGGTAGGGGTGTTCCCTTTAGGGAACTCTGTCCTCCCATAACCCCAACAGGTTTTAAATCCAAATTTTTCCGCCTTCTAAAATCATTGACAGGTAGCATCATTGACTTATGCATACTTATGTCTCTTAAAATATATATTATTTGGACAGAATATTTTTTAAATTATTTGAATACAGGGACATCTGGTCACAATTCAGATACAGTGGACAGATAGGAGAAAAAGTTTTAGAATGTGTAGATGTAATTGCTAATATGTGGGCACAATCAGAATGTGGACAAGATCAGGACAAAGGACAAATATTAAAACCAGGTAAAAATGGGCTTTTTAGTTATCTGGACTGGTCACCAGTGGGCAAGACAGCTTGAAATTGCATCATTTTAATTACAAAATTACATTGTTGGGTCAAAAGTGATGCTAAATGCTACATCTGTCCATGTGACAAAAGACCAGCAAAATGCATTCACATTTCATAGAGATCCATCCGGCCTTAACAAAGTGACACAACAATCTTATTTTGCAAGTTGGTCAGAGTAGTACTGTGAAGCCTGCCTCTCAGTATTAAATAATTCTAGCAGCACTTAGGATAAAAAAGAAAGATTAACACAATAGACCAATGCTATTTTATCAGCTAAGACAGTTTCATATGAATACTTGAATTAAGATGAGTTCATGGCCATGAGAAAATGTACAGTACACATACCACACTGTATACTTACAAGTGCATGCACACACGCACACTTAAATGTAATGTGTATTTTTGCAAGAAAGTTTGCTGAAGTGTGATGCATGAAAAAGCAAAAAAGCTGAACTGTCAACTACCACAGCTGGAAGGAAAAAAACTAAAGGAATACATACAATCACACACACAACCCCCTTTTACTACAGTACCAGCAACAGTACCAGCAACATATCACCTCTTAAGGATCTCTACAGATCGGTGTCCCAGCCACAGGATGGTTGAGCTAATGTGCGCTAATTGCAATTAGCATGAGGTTGTAAGTAACAAGAACATTTCCCAGGACATAGACACATCTGATATTGGCAGAAAGCTTGAATTACTGCTAATTTAACTGCAATATCCAATTTACAGTAGAATACCATGCTATTGTTTGAGGATAGTGCACAGTTGTGAACTTAAAGTTATTAATATTCCAATTAGTCACATTTGGGCAGTCTTGATACAACATTTTGAACAGATATAAAATGGTGCATTGGATCAGTCTAAAGCTTTGCACATACACTGCTGTCATCTAGTGGCCAAAATCTAAATTGCACCTGGGCTGGAAAAATACATTACGGCCTTTCGCTTGCATTTCAAAGATGGTACAAAAAATCTTTCGTTTTTTTATTTTTATTATATTTTACCAGATCTAATGTGTTATATTCTCCTACATTCATTTCACATTTGCACAAACTTCATAGTGTTTCCTTTCAAATGGTATCAAGAATATGCATATCCTTACTTCAGGTCCTGAGCGTCTATCCCACATGTCTAAACATGAAAATGTACGTTCACGTCTCTTCACCGTTTGAATCATTAGCCATGTACAATCCCTAACATCGTGCTCCGCAGAGTAAACAAGTTTTTTCTCATGTCGCTGCTCAGTGAGGTACACAACAGGCTTCTCATTGGGGACACACTGCACAAAGAAATATCAGCAGGGAGGGCCAAACAGATAGCATTTATCCTCACTCATCTCTAAATAACTTCACACGTTGTCTTGGAAACTACCAGATATTGAAAATTAAATGGAAATTAATTGCATTTCGTGGGAAGGACATCTATGGAGATTGAATCTCTGTCCTATATGTGATGCAGATAGGAATGATATATACAGTGCATTCGGAAAGTATTCAGACCCCTTGAGTTTTTCCACATTTTTTTTACGTTACAGCTTTATTCTAAAATATATTAAATCATTTTTTTCCCTCATCAATCCACACACAATACCCCATAATGACAAAGCATAAACAGGTTAAGACATTATTGCACATTTATTAAAAAGAAAAACTAAAATATCAGTTTTACTTAAGTATTCAGACCGTTTACTCAGTACTTTGTTGAAGTACCTTTTGGCAGCGATAACATCTTCGAGTCTTCTCTGGTATGACGCTACAAGCTTGACACCTGTTATTTTGGGGAGTGTCTACCAGTGTCTACCAGCGATGCTGCACAGCTATTTTCAGGTCTCTCCAGAGATGTTTAATCGAGTTCAAGTCCGGGCTCTAGCTGGGCCACTCAAGGACATTGAGGCTTTGTCCCGAAGCCACTGATGAGTTGTTTTGGCTGTGTGTTTAGGGTCGTTGTCCTATTGGAAGGTGAACCTTCATCCCAGCCTGAGGTCCTGAGTGTTCTGGAGCAGGTTTTAATTAAGCATCTGTGTACTTTGCTCCATTCATCTTTCACTCGGTCCTGACTAGTCTCCCAGTCCCTGCCGCTGAAAAACATCCCCACAGCATGTTGCTGCCACCACCATGCTTCCCCATAGGGATGGTGCCAGGTTTCTTCCAGACGTGACGCTTGGCATTCAGGCCAAAGAGTTCCATCTTTGTTTCATTAGCGCAGACAATCTTGTTTCTCATGGTCTGAGAGTCCTTTAGGTGCCTCTTGGCAAACTCCAAGTGGGCTGTCATATGCCTTTTACTGAGGAGTACCTTTCATCTGGCCACTCTACCAAAAAGGCCTGATTGATGGAGTGCTGCAGAGATAGTTTTCCTTCTGGGAGGTTCTCAAATCTCCACAGAGGAACTCTCGAGCTCTGTCAGAGTGACCATCGGGTTCTTGGTCACCTCCCTGACCAAGGTCCATCTCCACCGATGGCTCAGTTTTGCTTGGCGGCCATCTCTAGGAAGAGTCTTGGTGGTTCCAAACTCCACTGTGTTTTGGGGGAACTTCAATGCTGCAGACAATTTTTGGTACCCTTCCCCGGATTTGTGCCTCGATATAGTCCTGCATTTGAGCTCTACGGACAATTCCGTTGACCTCGTTGTTTGTTTTTTCCAAAGGGTCTGAATACATATAAATAAGATATATCTGTTTAGTAATTTAAAAATGTTTGCTAAAATTTCTAAAACCCTTTTTCCACTTTGTCACTATGGGGTATTTTGTGTAGATTGATGAGGGGGAAAACATTTAATCAATTTTAGAATAAGGCTGTAACGTAACAAAATATGAAAAAAGTCAATGGGTCTGAATACTTTCTGAATGCACTGTAGATAGTACATAACACTGTACATGAAACTGACTCTTTCCAAGGTAGAATTATTACCCTGCATTAATTAGGGTTAACAGTCATACTGAAGGGTTTTTAAAGTGAGATTTATCATTAGACCGCTGTGCATGTCACACTGCAATGAGAAGCAGAACTTGCCCGGCTTAAAGATAGCCTTTAGTTTACGCTACGCGAGGAAGCACTAAGCCTCGAGATGTAGTATACTTTTGCTTTGTATGATGTCTTAACTGCATGGTATGCTGTGTAATTTAAAACTACAATATTGAGGTAAATATGCCAAAAGATGACTATCATTGCTATCATTATCATTTTTGAGTTCATTATAGTGCATTCAGTGTGTTCAAAAACAGGTCAAGACAGCTATAGTTTGAAATGTTAAATGGAGTGAGCAAAAGACTAACTCTATCATTATGTCTAATACACTGCCATGACATTTTGCAGTGAGCACCAGGGGTGTAGGAGCGACTGACATTGGGGGGTGACATTTTGCTACGGGGGCCAGGTGTCATGCCCCCAGATACAAATAAATGAATAAAAAAGGTTTTAAATGCTCATTTCTATTGACTTTTGATAAAAGGATGCAGACAAATTGTTACAAATTGGCTAATGTACAAGGCTAAGGGGGGCCTTGCAGAGGGGCACCTACTGGTACAATCCAATCAGTCTTAGGGCCATGGTCATTCATACTGTACTGAATACCAGTGACACTGTTAATATGGATACATTCATTAAACAACAATTGTGTACTCTTTCTTTGCATTTCCTAATGTTTTATCACTTCCCCTATATCAGGTTGTTACTACTTCTGCTCTACATACATTATGGTTTGAAACTTAGTCACAGTCTCCTTTTCACCTAAATTAACAGGTGATGCACATCTCAATAGGTGGTCTAGGTAAGTCATGACAGAGCACAAGTGGGGGGGTGGGCCTTTCTTTTGTTCTCTTTTGCTTCTGTAGTCTAGGTAAGTCATGACAGAGCACAAGTGGGGGGTGGGCCTTTCCTTTGTTCTCTTTTGCTTCTGTTCCTCACGCAAGGGGGAGGATGATGACATCATGATTTCCATCAATTTTTATTTAACATTTATTTAAATAGGCAAGTCAGTTAAGAACAAATTATTTTTTTACAATGACGGCCTAAATCAACTGCTTGAATGCCCTACTCCTTGAAGTTTGCAGTTGACAAAAAACATTTAACCTTTTTTAGTGTAGTGTACTTACTGTACTTGGGATATCACTTTTCAACAGGTAAAGTACAAAAATCTCTAGAGGACATTTTTTTTTACATCTTATAATACAGTTTATTATACTGTAATAACCAGCAACATACACATTTAACTGTTATAATTAAAAAAATATAAATGAATCAATCTCTACTCCACACAATTATCCAAAATAAAACAATCATGGCTGCCTCTCTCCTGCATGAAGTTAAGACGTGTAGTGATACCACCCCGCAACACTGATCTCAAGAGCGGCTATCCACCGTTAGAAATTAATGATTGAGTAATTCTGCTATGTATTTCACTATGCATTGTATAATAAATGTCAGATATTTGCTATCAATCAAGAACTTGAACTTGAAGGACTGTGGGCTCTTGTTCTCCATGGCCGATGTAAGTGTGTTAACCCTTGCAAGGCTGCCGGACCGGACAGCATCCCTAGCCGCATTCTCAATCTCTCCCTATCCCAGTCTGCTGTCCCCACTTGCTTCAAGATGTCCACCATTGTTCCTGTACCCAAGAAAGGTAAGGTAACTAAATGACTGTCATCATGAAGTGCTTTGAGAGGCTAGTTAAAATCCTCCAAGCCTCTTATGCTGTAGCCTTCTCCCGACCATCACGTTGTATAGTGCAATATTTTCCATTCCATCCTAATAGAAACCTTGAGGGTTTGTTTTTCTCCGGGAATAGAAACCTCATAATATTTATCAAATTAATCCCATGTACTATGTTATTACAAAAAAAGGTTTTCAATTCTCTAGTAATGCCAATATGGGAGACTATCAAATGCTTCTCAAAGATGCCCTCTGGTGGTCAAGCTAGCACTAACTTACATTAAGGTAAAAAATGGCTGACAATTAAATAACGTGACATAGAATGCTGCAGCAGCCCGCAAGGTGTGCTGAAGTATGACGGAACTTTTAAAGGAGAAACCACTGTATATCACCGGAAGGTGAACATATAGGACTTGTATATAAAGTCTTATTGCTAAGAACTAGGCATTGGCTAAGTATTCCTTTTTGTATGCACATGCCTCTCTCTATTATACAGGCCTGATGGGCCCAATCACTGTTATTATACATGACCCTTCTCAACACTCATAATGAGTAAGCTTTCTCATTGTCAAACTGTTCCACACTCTTTTGTTATTCCCTCAGACTGAATAATTACAATTCAATTTATATTGACCTATTGATTTAATAAGCCTTTTGGATCTGGTTTGATGGAAGGTAATTCCATTCTTTCCATTTAAGGATTCTCTCTCCACTTTCTTGATTTCATTGTGTCCAGGGATGGCAGGTAGCCTTGCAGTTCAGAGCGTTGGGCCAGTAACGGAAAGGTTGCTGGTTTCAATCCCTGAGGTGGCAAGGTGGAAAAATCCGCCTTTCTGCCATTGAGCTAGGCAGTTAACCCAGAACAACAACTCCTCCCCGGGTACTGTGGATGTAGATTAAGCCATACCCCTGCTAGGCCCCAGCCCCCTGGTTGGGTTAAATGCAGATGACACATTTCAATTGTGCAACTAACTACAGTATGTATTCCTTTCCCATATATCTTTGCTCTGAAGATATGTCGACTGAAAAAATGTTGTTCTTAATTAAATCTAAAGAACTTGATGACCAGGATGGTAATGGCATGCAGCCTAGTGGTTAGAGTGTTGGACTAGTAACTGAAAGGTTGCAAGATTGAGTCCCTGAGCTGACAGGTAAAAATCTGTTTTTCTGACCTTAAACAAGGCAGTTAACCCACTGTTCCTAGGCTGTCATTGAAAATAAGAATTTGTTCTTAACTGACCTGCCTAGTTAAATAAAGGTAAAAAAATAACCAAACCCTTCATCACATGTATTGGTCTAATGAACACAAGGGGGGTAGAGAGTGCATAAAATCCATGGTTAAAGAACTATTACTTGCTCCTGGATACACCCTTAGATGAAAAACAAGTGTAAAGTTGTAGACTCTAAATGTCCAAGGCAGGTGAAAGCAGGCTTATCCTGTAAAATAACTTAAGCATTTTCTCCAACAATACACGTGGCTGATTTCATTGGTGTGTAGCCATTTTTCAAGATTTACCTACAAGTGATATTGCTCAGAAACTTGGCTCACTGTAACAGCAGCAGTACATTTCCGAAGCAGTGATCCAGATCCCAATATTTCCCCAAGTCAAGTAAATATATCACTTCCTTACTAAGATTTGCATAGTTTTGTTTTTCTATTGCTAAACATAATGTATAGAGTGCGGTGTATCGAGAGACATTATTTGTCACCTTCAACAAAGTTTCATCAAACAACAAAGTGTGATTCATTGGGATTTAAGATTTATACAAGTTTACAAATCAAAGAGAATATAAACTATTCCGTACCCAATGAAAATATTAAAAAAGGGACTGTGACTGAAGCAGGAATAGTAACTGAGGATCTGGTAGAGCAAGGCGAAAATGATCATTGTTCCCTTGTGACAACTAAGTTTAATGCAGAATGCATGACCCAGGAGATTTAGCTAGTCAAATAGTTGCCAAATATGAATGATGTGATAAGAGAACATGCATTAAGTTGTACTACTTGGGCTTTTAAATCAGCAAAGGCAGGTTGGAGGCCATGCACTGTTCAATTTGACAAGATAGGAATTCTCATTAAATGGACTAGGGCTTGGCCACATCAAGAAGTTGACTTACCAACTAATCGAAAAATAAAAACATGAACACCATGGTGAGTTTATCATAGGCTTATTCTCACAAAACATTGAATTATAAGCTGATACCAGCCTGTAGTAACGCATAAATTCACTTATTTTACCACTGATGATCACGCTACCAAAGCTGAAGACATACATTATTTACACAGTAATTCCCCTATAGGTTGACACTTCTCTGAAATGCTGAATTCCAAGAAGGGTTCTCAGTTATCTAATAAGATGTCACCTGGGATCAGCCACAGAATTAGACTCGGCCCCTCACAAGACGGTGTATGCATTTCAACCGTGCTGCATGCCAGTAAAAGCACTTCACACTACTGTATGTGCACGTCAAGCCAACAAAATACAGTGTATTCCCACTACACCCCAACAAAGGGAGCAAAGGAACAGAGGCAACCAAGCTGCAAGTACCCATCCAATTAGTCTGCCATATGTTTGGTGCCAGTAACAGGCTACTGTCAAATGCCCAGCAAACCTCCCATTTATAGGGTATTTCAGGGTTATTACCTGATTTGAGATGGCACCCTTTGATGTTGCTGATTTGAGTATGGTTGTGGATGGTACTTCCCAGTGAGAATGCTAACGTCTGAATTCTAAGTAAGTATATGCAATATCTAGAGGCTGTCACGCCCTGGTCTTAGTATTTTGTGTTTTCTGTATTATTTTGGTCAGGCGAGGGTGTGACATGGGTTATTTATGTGGTGCGTTTTGTCTTTGTTTTTTTTTGTAGATCATGGGATTGTGGTTAGTGGGGTTGTCTAGGATAGTCTATGGCTGCCTGGAGTGTTTCTCAATCAGAGGCAGGTGTTTATCGTTGTCTCTGATTGGGAACCATATTTAGGCAGCCATATTCTTTGAGTGTTTCGTGGGTGATTGTTCCTGTCTCAGTGTTTGTTTGCACCAGATAAGGCTGTTTAGGTTTTCACATTACGTTTATTGTTTTGTATTGTTCGTGTTTATCTTTTATTTAAACATTTGGCATTTTGGTCCGCCTCTCCTTCACCGGAAGAAAACCCTAACAGAGGCACAGGGCTATTTAATCTGTAATGTATATATTCTGAAGATCTTACTGGTTCACTCATCCAATTCGCTCAGGTAGTGTCAGTTCAATGTACAGTATGTACTTGTTTTCCCTATGTAACATTTGCGCTGGGAGTCGGGAAGCAAGTTCAGGGAGTGCATAATTTAATCAACAAATGAAAGAAACACAAACAACGCACAGACAGGAAACAGAAACAATGACGCCTGGGGAAGGAACCAAAAGGGACTGACATATATAGGTCACGTAATCAAGGAGGTGATGGAATCCATGTGAGTCTGATGACTGTAGATTATTCTTATTTTTAAATCTGTTACATATGCTAGTGCTTTGATAGGAAATAGAAGTAACTCTTTGGACTTTCAAACCATAGCATTGGTAAGTGAAAAGAGGAAAGCGATATTATTACATGATGTAAGGATCTGGGTGTAGCTGGTGCAGAGGAGTCAGGCGCAGGACAGCAGAGATGAGTAACACAAGGAACTTTACTCAAAATATTAAAATACATGAAGTAACACCAGGCCCACAAACAATGGACCGAACTTACAATAAACAAACACGCACAAAAACCATGGGGAAAAAAGAGGGTTAAATAATGAACATGTAATTGGGGAATTGAAACCAGGTGTGTAAAACAAAGACAAAACAAATGGAAAATGAAAAGTGGATTGGCGATGGCTAGAAGGCCAGTGACGTCGAACGCTGCCCGAACAAGGAGTGTGTGTGGTGGCGTTATAGATGTTTTATTACATAAAGTGGTAACACTTTATTTGGGTAGTCCATATGTTCTTCAGTAGCATTTCAACAAACTATTTACCAACCCTTACCCCTATTCTAAACCTAACTCTAACTGTAACATTAGCAAGCAGTTGCTTATTATCAGATCATTTCAAATAAAGTGTGACCATGAAAGTCATGTATAGATTGTATATGGACATTTTATGGAAATACTTTGCAATATACCCCTGGTCTTGGACCTCATCTGTAGTTGAATTGCCATAAAGTCATGGCTTCAACAACTTACAGCACGTAATTATATGAGTAATATGACATTTAGAATGCAGCCAGCACTCTCATCGGTTCCAACCACATACCTTTACTGAATTGCCGGACAATGTTTCTTGTCAAGTTGAGTGACATGCCGAGAATGAATGCATAATTCTATGTCATTGTTTTATGTAAAGCACATCCCAGCCAAGAACATAAAGACCTACTCTACACGCTAACCAGAAACTGAAACAGGGACGGTGAGATCCATGATGTGTTTCATCCAATAACAAACAATGTAGTGTAGTTAGATATTTAATAGGAATATAACTGAAAGCAAATGCGAAAGGCATTCTCCTGTGAAATGTATCCTGAGCCGTGTCATTATCTCTGCCATTACTCAGTTGCAGTGACATTGTTTGCCTTTCCTGAATTCTGATGATACCGCAAGTGTACTGCTTTAATAGCTCTATTATGCAGAAGCAACCGTATGGGTCAAGCAACAAATGCTTTTGATGTTCATTGTTAAATCTAGTGAGCTGTACTGTTCCGATAGAGGTGTAGGACAATAAGATAAAGGATGAAGGGACACAGTAGATAAACGACAAAGCGTACTATTCACCATTATGTTCTAGCCGTATGGTACTTTTAGTTCAAAGGCTGACATTGATGACTGGATAAATGGAAGCATACCGGAACAGTCAAATAAACTTTTTTTTTTTTTTTGATACGATTATACAACATTGAAAACGACAATAAAAAAAACAGGAACTGTTACTGAAATTACATTCTACTCACAGTATACCTATCAGCATAGAAATGACTATTGGGTGTTCCAAGTTTTATTAGGCGTATTTAAAGTATACACGTGGTATACACAGTCCAACGAAATGCTTACATGCAACTACAATAAGAAATAATAGAAGATTAAAATACAAACAAAGTAAATTGCACAATGGAATACAATAACATTTTAGGATACTTATAGTACAGGAAGGCACAATAAAATAAATATTTCCCAATTTCAATCTTGTCTCATCACTACAACTCCACAATGGGCTCGGGAGAGACGAAGGTGGAGGCATCCGTCCTCCGAAACATGACCCTCCTAACCATGCTCCTTAACGCCCGCCAGATTAACCCAGAAGCCAGCCACACCAATGTGTCAGTGGAAGCACCCGGCCCTGCACAAGAAGTCGCTAGGACGTGATGAGCCAAGTAAAGTCCCCCCGGCCAAACCCTACCCTAACCCGGACAACGCTGGGCCAATTGTGTTCCATCCAATGGGACTCCCGGGCCACGACCGGTTGTGGCACAGCCCAAGAATGAACCCAGGTCTGTAGTAATGCCTCTGGCACTGCGATGCAGTGTCTTAGACCCCTGCGCCACCTGGGAGGACTGACACAATTTCTAGACCGATATTTAAACATGTTTTGGGGAAGGGGGGATTGGTGGGCAAGTGTTTAAAATTGTGCAGTATCTAGGAATAATAATAAGCATATGGAAGCAGCAGTTGTGGTGTGTGTGTGTGTGTGTCTCTCTCTGATGTGGACATACATGGCTAAGGCTGAGATATAAGTGAATGGGGTTATATCCTGCCTGTTTGGCCCTGTCCTGGGGTATCGTCAGATGGGGCCACAGTGTCTCCCCACCCCTCCTGTCTCAGCCTCCAGCATGTATGCTGCAGTAGTTTGTGTCGGGGGGCTGGGGTCAGTCATATCTGTTATATCTGTAGTATTTCTCCTGTCTTATCCGGTGTCCTGTGTGAATTTAAGTATGCTCTCTATAATTCTCTTTCTGTTTCTTTCTTTCTCTCTGTCTCTCTCAGAGGACCTGAGCTCTAGGACCATGCCTCAGGACTACCTGGCCTGATGACTGCTTGCTGTCCTGTTCACCGGACGTGCTACCTGCTGAACAGAACTGCTGTTTTCAACTCTAGAGACAGCAGGAGCAGTAGAGATACTCTGAATGATCGGCTATGAAAAGCCAACTGACATTTACTCCTGAGGTGCTGACCTGTTGCACCCTCGACATCTACTGTGATTATTATTTGACCCTGCTGGTCATCTATGAACATTTGAACTTCTGTTATAATCTCCACCCGGCACAGCCAGAAAAGAACTGGCCACCCCTCGGAGCCTGGTTCCTCTCTAGGTTTTTTCCTAGGTTCTGGCCTTTCTAGGGAGTTTTTCCTAGCCATCGTGCTTCTACACCTGCATTGCTTGCTGCTTGGGGTTTTAGGCTGGGTTTCTGTACAGCACTTTGAGATATCAGCTGGTGTAAGAAGGGCTTTATAAATACATTTGATTTGATATTCCTATTTTGTATGCTTAAGATGAACTGTACATACAGTATACCACTAACATGGTTTCCCAAATGATATCGTTGGGCGTCCATGTATCTCAGAGAAGACTTTCAGAGGTACATGGCTGGAATGGGATCCCATATCACACATAATGGTATAATGATTATTATGATCATGGCTGCTCATTGACTCATTGAAAATCTCCAAAGCCTGCCAAAATGTTTTCATTCAACTAATATAATTAGTGTTAATGGGTTGAAAGTAATTTGATAATTAAAACAAAGTAATTTGCACCCTGTAAATGGTTTCTCACCACTCAGGGTGAGTCTTGGAGGCCCTTGCGCTAACTGACCTTGGAGGTTTAGATAGGTGAAATTATTCACACAGTTTTGAAGTATATGCAAGAGAGTTCTTCAGTACACAACAGTCTGCCATAGCACAGTTGACACCCCCAATACAACATAAACAATGTGACAGGAAATGCATTGCAATCCTATGAACACTTTGAATTCTGGCAAGAGAGAGAGTGAGAGAGGGGCGGGACAATGCAAAGACAGAGAGAAGGTTCAGGGTCAAGTGTTGGAGGTTCCATTACTGATCAATATTGTGCACTTACAGTACACAATCAGTACACTTCACCACCAGCCTCTGATCAATCAATGTTTCTAATTAATGAAATGTTTTGCTCAGCACAGATCAACACATTTTTTGTTGTTGTTGCTATGTCTCAGTTTGATGGAATAAGATTAGGCTGGGCTAATGTAATTGACCAATGGGGCTGCAATTGAGTTCAGCACTGATAATCATTAAGCCCCACATGTTAGCTTTTAATTATTCTTCTTACTGTATTCAAGGGCTTAGACCAGAGCCCTTCATGATAATGAAAAGAGCTGTGAATAGATGACTGACCCGTAAGTGCTGCATCTGCACTCCCCATCCACAGAGCAGGTAAGGTATCCCAGGATGATGTATCACCCACTGTCTGTGCTAGGGTTAAGTATGATGATTCAATGAGCTGGCAATTCAAATTAAAACCGTTTCATTCTCTGAATCCCAACCATAATGGCTTGCTTCTAACGCAATTAGCAGAAGCAGTTAAACGCATGGGATTATCACATGACCTGAAGGCATGCCTTCACTTGCATGCATTTAACCACAGAACAGATTACATGTGTCAGCCATGGGAGGGTATAGGAGGGAGGTCGTAGATTACTTTATCAGGTAATTCATCTCTGTAATAAAAAATACAAAACAATAATATTTGTAATATTGTAAATGCAATAGCATGTTCCCTGTCCCTGTGAGGGCTGTCGCCACATTAAAGATTCACATAAGTCCTCAGAGTACAAGATGCGCTCTCTCTTAGGGAGCGGAGACTTCTCAGGCAGTCTTGCTACCCTGGTCAGGAGCCAATCACTTTACACAGAGAGTCAAATGCTATAAAGGCTTTTATGCTTATGCTTTCTGAATCATCGGTCAAGCTTGATGTGGAGAGTCAAGCATCCCTTTGCAATGAATTATCCCGAAACTGTACGTGAACATGCTTGTATTCGTGGGATGATTTAGTGGGATGAGGTACTTCAGCCCAAGAGAGTCTGACTATGGCCGATGTGCAGCATAGTTATACTTGGTGTTTGTCGTCACCAAGCCAAGTACTGTGTGGAAACTTTTCATACCTGCTTCTTCTAGAGAGTGAAAGTCAGAGGGTAGAAATTGAGGCAGATTGATTTCGTCCATGCACCATAAAAGTGTCACAACTACTCTGTAGTTACATTATAATTCAATGGAAAATTAACTTTTTAGCTATGACTGTCACTTTTTCATGTCTTCTTTTACTGTGAACTTGGACTATAAAACTAAAAGATGGTCTATCCGTGGAAGGATTTTAGTTCCAAATACACATCTCCCCAGTAGAGGGATCTCTATGGAAGCTTAGATTTAAAGATATTTTACAGCAAGAAGAAAATGTTACAGCAAGCATTTTGAACTGAATGGTTTCAGTTGCCTTTTCTATTTAACCTGGATCTGGAACACTCTTGGCATTGGCCTTTTGTTGACACTCCCTTGGTGGCCCCATCGGCATGAAACCAATTGTGTTGAAAGGCTGTCAGTGGACAATGCTTTAGAATTGTTCAATGTAACCTAAGGCAGGTTCAGGAGTTCAGACCTCTCAAGCAGAATTGCTATAACTTCCCGTATAAACATAAAACCATCATAAATCAAGGGATTACAAAAGATTGTGTGAGGTCATTAAATGGAATCAGTAAGTAGCAGGTCTCATACTTTATGGCGATAGTGGCTCTAGCTGTAAGGGCCTGTCACGCCCTGTTCTGTTTCACCTGTCCTTGTGATTGTCTCCACCCCCTCCAGGTGTCGCTTATTTTCCCTGGTGTATTTATCCTTGTGTTTCCTGTCTCTCTGTGCCAGTTCGTCTTATATGTCTTTCAAGTCAACCAGCGTGTTTTCCCATACTCCTGGTCCTATTCTCTTTTTGCTAGTCCTCCCAGTTTTGCCTGGTTTCTTACTCCGTACACTCCTGCCTGCCCTGACCTCGAGCCTGCCTGCCACTGTACCTCCTGGACTCTCAACTGGTTTTGACCTTTTGCCTGTCCACAACCATTCTCTTCCCTATTCCCTTTTGGATTGATTAATACATAGACTCAAACCATCTGCCTCCCGTGTCTGCATCTGGGTCTTGTGCCCTTATAGGGCCAGGGGATTGGAAATTGCCTTTGTCCCACTATGTGTAGGAAATAAGTGCTGTGGCAAGACATTTGTGCTTGAGTGGAATACCCTGGGTGTCCAAAGAGTGGAATATTTAACGTGGAGATGTTCCTATGCCTATAGTAAAGCCATTAGTGTGAATCAGGGCATCATAGATGTATCACCAGCAATGCAGTGGGGACACCCTCTTATGGAAAAACTCAATGGCTGTTTGATATTCTGGAGCTAGCTGTTACTCTCGTAAAGCCTTTAAAAATAAAACATTACAAATTCAGGTAAAAAAATAAAAAATACATTCACATTTTGGGCACGTCACATGTATTGGAATTCGTTTTTTATTTTTTCACACGTCAAAATTCTCCATGTTGTTTATCCCTTGTGAATTCATTCCACACATGTTTATTTTCTACCACTCCATCTGGTCTGCCACTCAGAGACTGACCAGGATCAACCCTGCTTAGCTTCAGAGGCAAGCCAGCAGTGGGATGCAGGGTGCTATGTTGCTGGAATAAATGTGACAAAACTTGCAAATGGAAAAAAGACAGCAAAAGTGAAGGCCTTGGTAACGTAACAAAAGATAAGGAAAATTGCAAGAGGGAGGTTTTATTTAATCTCATTATCATGAAAACAATTCACTGACAAATACCTTTGGCCAACCAGTTACAATTCATTTGTAACTGGTTGTTCTGCTCTCAATATCATTATTTTAGTTCACAATATTTAGAATTTTGTTCTCTACTTCAGACGTTTTGCTTGATATTAAGTGGCACAGAGTAACTCACTCACTAGAGCACTATTACTCTATTAAAAGGTGTTTAAAACAACAATCCTTGAATTGAAACAATAACAATGTGGCCCACACTACAGTTTTTGTAAAAAGCAGATGGATGGGGCTGGAGAAATACACTCTCAAATCCATAAACAATGCTATGGATACAAGGACTGACCATCCATGATATCAACATTATAGTTAACCATATAGGTTATAAGGTGGTTGTTCATATTATTTGTTTTTGTGAGTGAGGGGGTTCAGATCACAGACATGGAATAACATTAAAATAGCTACCACCCATTTTCTCAACTCTGCACCTTAGAGGCTGCTGCCCTATCTACAGTTGAAGTCAGAAGTTTACATACACTTAAGTTGGAGTCAAACTCATTTTTCAGCCACTCCACCAATTACTTGTTAACAAACTATAGTTTTGGCAAGTCAGTTAGGACATCTACTTTGTGTGTGACACAAGTACTTTTTCCAACAATTGTTTTCAGACAGATTATTTAACTTACAATTCATTAGATCACAATTCCAATGGGTCAAAGGTTTACATACAGTACAAAAAGCTTGGAAAATTCCAGAAAATTATATCATGGCTTTAGAAGCTTCTGATAGGCTAATTGACATCATTTGAGTCAATTGGAGGTGTACCTGTGGATGTATTACAAGGCCTACCTTCTAACTCAGTGCCTCTTTGCTGGAGATCATGGGAAAATCAAAAGAAATCAGCCAAGACCTCAGAAAGAAAGATTGTAGACCTCCACAAGTGTAACGGCTTTCTTCAGTTGAAGTAGAGTCAGACCAAAATGCAGAGTGGCTATTGCAATCCATGTTTATTTAACAATGATGAAACATGAACTGTACAAAAACAATAAACGTAATGTGAAAACCAAAACAGCCTAAACTGGTGCAAACTAACACTAAGGACAATCACCCGCAAAACACTCAAAGAATATGGCTGCCTAAATATGGTTCCCAATCAGAGACAACGATAAACACCTGCCTCTGATTGAGAACCACTTCAGACAGCCATAGACTTAACTAGAACACCCCACTAAGCTACAATCCCAATACCAACACACCACATACAAAAACCCATGCCACACCCTGGCCTGACCATATAAATGAAGATAAACACAAAATACTTTGACCAGGGCGTGACAACAAGTCTGGTTCAGCCTTGGGAGCAATTTCCAAACGCCTGAAGGTACCACATTCACCTGTACAAACAAACAGTCAACTTAGTGTATGTAAACTTCTGACCCACTGGAATTGTGATACAGCGAGTTATAAGTGAAATAATGTGTCTGTAAACAATTGTTGTAAAAATGACTGGTGCCATGCACAAAGTAGATGTCCTAATCGACTTGCCAAAACTATAGTTTGTTAACAATACATTTGTGGAGTGATTTAAAAACGAGTTTTAATGACTCCAACCTAAGTGTATGTAAACGTCTGACTTCAACTTTATACATGCTTATTTTTGGGTATTTGAACCATTAACTTGTGTCACGAAAGGTTTATAAAATAAAAAGTGTTAATGCTTGACAGACAATGACACTTTGCAAATTGCAATTGTTACCAATTTGGGGTTAAAGCCCCAGATGGCGTTTTAAGGGTTATAAATATGTTGTTGCTTTTAGGGTTAAAGATTGGTGCAACATGATGTATTCAAAGTGTTATTCAGAGTATATTCAGTTAGTTTTGGTTATGAATAAAAAGAGTATATTCAGAATGTGTTAGCTATAGCCTCATTCAATGCCAAAAGCTGTTATTATTTGTTTGCATAATTTTTTTATGTGCATCACTAAAGCTTTTTTGATCATAGATCCAATTGTACAGACAGAGATAGGGAGTGATTTGGCTCTGTTTAGAGATGTTCAATGTTCCTAGGGAATATGAGTGTCCCAGATAGTCCCAGATATTCTTGTCTATTCTCTGGTGTCTGAGAGCAACAGGGCGAGGCGCTGTGAATGACAGCAAACAGGGTGAAACTTCCTCGAAGTACAAAACTGTCATGCCACCTCTTTGGCACTGTTTTCCCACTGCTCCACAGATTCATTGGGAAAGGCAGCACCTTGTCTTCCAAACATATGGCACTGTCAACACAAACTAATGTTGGGACTTGTCATATTGCCCATAGTTATTTTTTTCCCTGTCCCTCTTCAGAGGAATGGAGAACAACAGTGCTGGGAGTGGCAACAGTTAAGACTTGCATCTACTAATCTAGACATAGAATCCTCTCGGCAAACCCTGATGGTTTCTGTGTGGAAGTTGGACTTGCCAGTAGTGGAGGAATAGCATGCTCCCTTGGCGCTCCGTTGCATAAATCAGCCCCGGCCCTGAGGACACACAGAGGTTATCTGCCAGTGTGGATTAATGGATCATCAGCCATCGTGACCTTTTGCCCCGTCTGGCTGGACAACGGCAGACATTCTACTATCCCTCCCTCCAGACAGATGGTGAAATCCAATCAAACCGACAGAATCAGAGAGGTTCAATGGCAAAAAGCAATGCTGAATGCTACATAAATATCACACTTCAGGGAAGACCCAGATGCAGACAGTGTTGAGGAAACAAAAGTTGATTATAAGATCAGGGGGCAGGCAAAACGACAGGTCAAGGGCAGTCAGAGGTCAGTTAACCATGTCAGAGTCCAAAAGGTACAGAAACACAGGCAGTCTCAGGGTCAGTCTGGTCTGTAGGGTACAACCCTGTCTTTGCTACATGATCACATTTCAATTTCTCTGTGCAAATCAATACTAATACAGCTCAGACCAATTCTTCAACACTGAACAATAAATAGGTGGAATATTTTAATAGGGGTACAATGATCAATGGTACGCACTTCAAAATTGGATTGCTGTGTAATGAAATGGGGAGTATTGAAAAACACAGCATGCTGTCTTTTTACTTACGAATTACTTATTGTGCAAAATATACAGAAGGCATTTTAAGTGGGTGTATTAAGATAAATAAAGTATGCAAAGGTGGAATGAAAATGCAATGCTTACTATATTAACTAATATATTATTTGGAATAATTATCAAACTAATTTAATGTTCAATGCAGATTTGCACACACTAGACGAAGTGATTGATTGGAAGAAAACAATGCCTTTATCATGTGCATAGACCTTACCATAGTGTCCATAGCCCCACATCTTTAATAATCATACATTTTAATAATTATTCCTCTCCAAGGTGTGTTTGTGGGTATCTATTAACATTTCTGCTTATTAAGGTGCAAACACCTTAATGGTTATGGTTCAGTACAGCCTCAGAGAAAGGCAAAGGAAAAGCCACTGCTACATGAAATGTGACAGCTGGTAGAGTGATTATTCAAATCTTTGAGGCATACTTTTCAAATGATTCCACTGGGTCTGAGAGGGAGGGAATTTATGGTGCTTTGAAATTACCCTGAGAAGAGTTTATACATTTGATATTCTCATGAACCACCAAATCGCTCTCATTCCCCCACTCTATATGTACATGCATGAAAAATAGTATTGTACATGTTACAATAGCAAAGATTTGAAGAAATTTTAGCAAATGTAGATACCTGCATGCTCATAAGCACATGCTGTTTAGTGAAGTGCAACTAATATAAATTGTATTATTGATAGAAACATGCTGTCTTTTCTTTAGTCAGGAATTAGGAATGAATAAACTATTGCATCGAGGGGGCTTTTTATCTAATAGTATGAATCTACCACCATACAGAACATATATAGAATCAATCTGCTTCACCATAATTGTGACCAATTACTACAATATTTTTTGTTCATGACTAAAGCAGATTTTACTCAAAATGACACATAACATTACTAGAGGGATTGTATGAAGCCCTGGCTAGACATACTCCTGTTCTTTCTTATTACTGATTCATTGTCAGGTTCTGTCCAACAGTTTGACACACATTATCAATGATGAAAAATAGGTCCTGTCATGCAAGGACAATACATACAGATTATTAGACTGCTTGATTAAAACCTATTTGGGCTGAGATCCCGCTAACGGGATCGATATGACAGCCAGTGAAAGTTCAGGGCGCCAAATTCAAACAACAGAAATCTCATAATTAAAATTACTCAAACATACATATATTTCACACCATTTTAAAGATACACTTCTTGTTAATCCCACCACAGTGTCCGATTCCAAATAGGCTTTACGGCGAAAGCACCACAAACGATTATGTAAGGTCAGAGCCAAGTCACAGAAAAACACAGCCATTTTCCAGCCAAAGAGGAAACACAAAAATCAGAAATGGAGAATTAATCACTAACCTTTGATGATCTTCATCAGATGACACTCATAGAACTTCATGTTACACAATATATGTATGTTTTGTTTGATAATATTCATATTTATATAAAAAAAAATATCAGTATACATTGGCACGTTATGTTCAGTAGTTCCAAAAACATCCTGTGATTTTGTAGAGAGCCACATCAATTTACAGAAATACTCATAATAAATGTTGATAAAAATACAAGTGTTATACATGGAACTTTAGATACAGTTCTCCTTAATGCAACCGCTGTGTCAGATTTGTTTTTAAAGATTACGGAAAAAGCAAACCTTGCAATAATCTGAGTACGGCACTCAGAGACCAAAACAACCCAGAGATATCCGCCATGTTGGAGTCAACAGAAGTCAGAAATAACATTATAAATATTCACTTACCTTTGATGATCTTCATCAGAATGGACTACCAGGAATCCCAGTTCCACAATAAATGTTTGTTTTGTTCGATTATGTCCATCATTTATGTCCAAATACCTCCTTTTGTTAGCACGTTCAGTTCACAAATCAAAATTCATGACGCGTGTTCACTAGGAGCTGACGAAAAGTCAAAAAGTTCCATTACAGTCCATAGAAACATGTCAAACGAAGTATAGAATCAATCTTTAGGATGTTTTTAACATAAATCTTCAATAATGTTCTAACCGGAGAATTCCTTTGTCTGTAGAAATGCAATGGAACAGAGCTCGCTCTCACGTGAACGAGCGTCACAAGTTCATGGCACTCCGCCAGAGCCCTGACTCATTCCCCTCTCATTCGCCCCCACCTCACAGTAGAAGCATAAAACAAGGTTCTAAAGACTGTTGACATCTAGTGGAAGCGCAACATGACCAATATCCCACTGTATCTTCAATAGGGAATGAGTTGAAAAACGACCAACCTCAGATTTCCCACTTCCTGGTTGTATTTTCTCTCATGTTTTTGCCTGCCATATGAGTTCTGTTAAACTCACAGACATCATTAAAACAGTTTTAGAAACGTCAGAGTGTTTTATATCCAAATATACTAATAATATGTATATATTAGCAACTGGGACTGAGTAGCAGGCAGTTTACTCTGGGCACCTTATTCATCCAAGCTACTCAATACTGCCCCCAGCAATAAGAAGTTAAATTGACTGATTTGTTGATTCTGGATCATTAATACATTATTAACTCATATTTAGAATTTGGCAGCAGTGCTCCATGCATTGATATTCAAAATGCTTGTGTTGTCCGTTGTCCAATGTGCTATGGTGCAAGCAGCCAGACCCTGATATCTGTAAGCGATGATGAGGTTTGGTGAACAGGTGTTTGGCGATACCACACAGGAATCATTTTCATGGGAGTGAATTTTTGCGATAGCATCTTTTAATGACAGGAAGACACTTCTCTAATGGCAATTTGAGGACAGTTGAACAGGCCTTCCTAAACTGGCCGACTATATTTAGTCTGTAGTAGCGCTGAGGGGGGAGTCATTTTTGTACTACAGTGTTATGTCTGTCCTTTGCGTACATCACAGGCTGACAACGTGAGCGGAGGTGTTGCTGGGCCATTGGCAGATGCTTAACGCACTGATTATGTTCCAGAAACAGGCGTTGCAGATCAGGCCTCTTTGTCCTTCAGTCCACACAGCTGCACTGTCTAATGATCTCCCTCTTCCCTCGGCATCTGACTGACACACCACGCACTCACCTCCCCACTGCACAGCATACTCACTTCACACAAACACAAAGATTTGCTGGTTTTCAATAGAAACTGATTATCAAGTCTATTGTTTGTGATGTATTGTGATTTTTTTCCCTCAAATTAAAGTCAGCGCTGTATATTTTAAAGTGTTATGATTAAGCTGATTATAAGGTTCCTAAGTGATCATTTTGAAAATGACAGCAAGTACAACACAAAGCCAAAGTTGAGCTTGAGTGACAGCGGTGGCGTGTTTGTGGTCCTAAACTGGGTTAAATCCTCTTTTCAGTTGATGCTTCTGGAGCCAACAGGAGTTTGGCTCCAAAAGTTCCCTTTCTCCCAAGCTCATTGTTCTGCTCTTTAATTGGTGGAGGATAAAGAGCTTTATGCAAATTAAGTGATTGTGATGCTTTTTTATTTTCGAGTCATAGCATGAAACAGAATTAAATCATCAAAGCTCGTTCACCTGAAATTTGTATGTACGAATATATCCATTATATCTATAGTCACAGTGCAGGCCCTCCATAGAGGCCCTCCATAGAGGCTCAACAGATGGTATCTCATTCTATATACTCTATATATTCTATATATAGTCCAAACCAACATCACATGACAGTGTCTTCACCTCTCCATGTATTCCAGATCTGAATATTCTTGGTGCCACCAGACATCATGTAAATGCATAAAGACAGTATTGATAAGCGATCAATAAGAGACCAATAAGCTGGGCAGAGATTCCTGCACTGATGGTGAACCAGGAAGGCCTACATGTTTAAAAGTAATTTCCATAAGAAAATAAGTCAAGTCGTCCCAATTTTTGGTTAGACCAATCAGTAAAAAAGAGCATGTGTGTTGAGAGATTTCCCAATCACTGAAGTAGTAGACAGGTGTGACAACAACCTGCCCTTACAGACAATAGAAACATAAAACTATCAGATGGACCAGTGACACTGGGTTAATAAAGCCTATACTATACCTATACAATTAACACCGGGTTTCAAACATCCAGTGAGGTCCATCCCTGGTGTTTTATTGTTACTGCTGCTGGAGACCGTAATCTTTTAGTGCTTCGAATCAGAGGTCCCACCTATTTCATTCATCTTTTACATTGCCATATTATAATTAGTGATCCCTCCGTTGCTTTTTTCTGAGCCATCCTCTTATTATTCCCTCTGTGTCCTCAAAGCATTGCAGTAATGTATGCTTGACAACTCGTGCAACCACATCTTTTTTTCATAATGTTGAGGATTCTGCATTCAGGAGATATATTAGGCTGTTATCTTACCATCAGCAAACACATCGTTAGTGAAGTATTGCTACAGTGAATATATGATGCCCCAGTACAAATTGATGAGCAGCAATGGCTGTGGGCTCAGGGAGGAACATTATTATTGCTTTGATTGTGCAGCAAAGGAAAGGAAAATATTACTTTATGAGGTGAAGCCTCTGTTGTTCTAGCTTGAAGAATTGTAGAAGAAAAAATGAAATAAAAGACAGGATGAGATGATAATAGTTGAAAGCGGAGCTAACATTATTTGTATTGATGCAAACAAATTAGACATCTGATTGGGGTGACAGTGTTGTGTAGTGGCCAGGAGTCTGGCTGAGCCACAGCATGTGAGAAGAGAGACAACACAAGGTCAGTCACAGTGCCAAGGCATTCTGGGGGTCTAGCACTGTATCTCAGGCCAGTCGGACAGAACCCAACACAGAGGTGTCAGCCACAACTGATAGTGGGGAGATATGGACTTCTGTTATGCAAAAGAGTCTGTCACTGACTGAATTGATGTGACAGTAACACAGCGTTTCTGTCACACCCTGATTGGTTTCACCTGTCTTGTGCTTGTCTCCACCCCCCACCAAGTGTCTCCTATTTTTTTTCCCATTATCCCCTGTGTAATTATACCTGCGTTTTCTGTTTGTCTGTTACCAGTTCATCTTGTTTTGTCAGGTCTTACCAGCATGTTTCCTGTTTCTCCTGCTCTGAAGTTTTGTTTTCTAGTCTTCACAGTTTTGACCTTTCTGCCTATCCTGACCCTGAGCCAGCCTGCTGTTCTATCCCTGATTGACTTTGCCTTGGATTAAGAACCTCTGCCTGCCTTCGACCTGCCTTTTGCCTGCCCCTGTATATTCAATAAACCTCTGAACCTGCCTCATGTGCCTGCATCTGGGTCTCATCCTGAGTCATGATATTTTCTCAAACTCAGTCCTGGGGACACCTTGGGGTCTCCAGGACCGAGTTTGGGAAAAGCTGCAGTAACATAGTATTTCATTCTACATACAAAGCAACTGCCATGCTGTTAGTTCAATGGTATTACTGAATGTGCACGATAACAAACTCTGAGATTAGATGCATCTTCCTCTTCTCACATTCACAGATAAAAGTGAACATAGAAAATCAACCAGAAGATGCAGTGACTCTACTATTAGTATATTGGGTAAATCACTCTGTGAGATATGCTTGTTTTTCAGTGGTTTTATATGTATGCATGTCTAGTTGTTGTCTGTTAGTAGCATGCTGCCGATCAGGGTCTAACAAGGGCACAACTCTTCGGGAGCCTATACAGCATATGTACTATATTGAATTACCTGGGCATGAAATTAACATTTCAGTGTAAGTTAGCATTAATTTCAACCACTATGAATTGCCATCAAAATCACTACCAACTTTTTATAAGAATAAAGCCTTGTCAACTAACCCAAAGATCTTTAGCAGCCGCAGCAAAGCCTTAAATGCAGGTTGTAGAAGCCCATTTCTATGGGCAGGAGCTATGCTGTGTGTTACTAGCAACGGCTTCTCTACTTGGTTGTGGGCCAGTATGCCCCATTGTAAGATCTCAGCTCCTGAGGTGATTTCACCCTTCACTGGGCCTTGAAAGCTTTTTATAAGTACATCACCACAACTGCATTAATCAGTACCCATATTGATTTGGTGTTTTGTGTTAGACAGGAAAGAAAGAGGCATTAATTATTAAATGTATAATTAAGTAGATTTAAACCTATGAATGCTGAAAACCCAAATGGGGTATTAAGTCATGCCAGACAAGTGTTAAGAACAAGCACAAAATATATTCTTTACACATGCCTTGTTCCAACATTGATGAGAAATCACAGGCAATTTCTTAAACCAACACCTAAGCATACACTTTACATTTAGGCCAAAGGAGATAACACAACCTGCCTGAGAGGAGCAGGCAATTTTCCATATGCTGAATCTGATGCTGCTGTCCTGCTTGAGATAAGTAAATCACGCTGGGAGATGATCCACGCCTGTGGTATGATGATCAGTCAGTCAGAACAGTCGGTTAGAACCCCAGCCTGGTTCTCAGCAACTGGACACTCTGAAGAACCACTGCTTCGTTATGGCCTCACCAGATAAGTAATTGGATATGTGAAAGTTCCCAGAACATTCCTTAGTTTGATGCAAATGTTCTCATAAGACAAAAACTGTCCAGTTGTGCTGACGATTATACAATGTGTGTATAAAACATTCATCTGTTCTTTAAATGTTCCCAGAATGTTTCATTGGGTAATTTGAAAGGTCTGGTGGAAATATTGTTGGGACTTCACAAAATACATGAGAATAGAAAGGTTCAGAACTTTGGTGAAACATTAAAAAAAATATGGCAATTAGAAATCAAAACTGCATGGTTTTCAGAGATAGATGGGAGGGGTTGAGGGTAGCTGGGTAGGACAAATTTGTTTTATAATAAGTGTGTAATGCATATAGTATATGGCAATTATTTGGAATCACATGGCAATTTACTGTACAACATAGATTTACAGTATTTAGTTGATAATCCACTGCACCCGTGGGATGGGATTAACGGAAATAATAAACGGTTACTTTTACTCTGACTTCCAGGTTGTTGTCTTTGTCTTTCAAATCTAAATAAGTATATTCTATTATTTCTTACTCTACCAATCTTCTTTATGTACTGTAAAGTTATTTCAAAGACATTGACTTTTATTTTCCCTACAAACTTTTTTATCACGTTCTGACCCTAGTTCTTGTGTTATTTGTTTGTTTTAGTTGGTCAGGATGTGAGTTGGGTGGGCATTCTATGTTTTGTGTTTCTAGGTTGGTTTTTCTGTGTTCGGCCTAGTATGGTTCTCAATCAGAGGCAGGTGTCGTTAGTTGTCTCTGATTGAGAATCATACTTAGGTAGCCTGGGTTTCACTGTTGTTTTGTGGGTGATTGTTTCCATGTCTGTGTTTGTTCACCACACGGTGCTGTTTTGGTTTTGTTCACGTTTATTGTTTTGTATTGGTGTTCATGTTGAGTTTTTCATATTAAAAACCATGGACACTTACCACGCTGCGCATTGGTCCTCCGATCCTTCTCACTTCTCCTCCTCAGACGAAGAGGAGGAGGAAAACCCTTACATTTTTAAATGAAACTGGTATACTTTATTTATCATCATTTTCTTTAAATCAATTTTGGTCTTTAATGCAGGACCGACATACAAGTTTTACTTTTTCCCCCTTCCACTTGCCTCTTCCATTTTTGTGGTAATGCTGCAATTAGTTGGTTGTAATTTGGGGTAGAGCAGACATTTCCATATATTTTTGGTAGCTGCATTTGTGACATAACTCCACCACTCCTATTTATCAAATAATTTACAAAGATTAGACTTTTTATTTTTGTATATATATATTTCTTTATCAATTGTTGTATTTGAGTTTAACCATACTATTTGTTGCATTATTTGTTCTGTCTTTCTGGTGGATTAAACTGAAATTGCAACCAACTTTGTGTGGCTTGTTCAAAAAAATTGCAGTATTTGGGAGATTATTTAATTTTCAAATAACCAAAAGGTTGTAATCTGAATAAAGAGAAAAAGCCGATTCTTGAACATGGGGTGAGACATTCTTACTAATCTGCTAGAGAACCAGTTTGGATTTAAGTATAACTTTTCTATGACTGAGGCCTTTAGCTATACTGTGGGGCTAATGCTTTAACATTTAATAATTTCCGTCCCCCTAATTCATATTCATTATATAAATAGGCCTGTTTAATTTTGTCTGGAAGTTCCAAATAAATATATAATATATTTTGCTCATATAATTAAAAAAACAGGTTGCAGGGTGTAGGCAAGGCTTTAAGCAAATAGGTAAACTAGGAAATGACAAAATCAGGGTGATTTTTCCACAAATAGGTATGTTTCTATCCATGATATCAAGATCTTATGTACTGTATTGTTGCAAACTTTCTATTAAAATGTGTTGTAGTGAGATCACATCTTTCTTTCGGGATATGAATACCAAATATATCCACTTCACATCAGACCGTTTTATTGGTAAACTACACAGTAATGCAAAAGTTGTATTTTTTTGTGATCCATTATGTAATATAGCACATTTATCGTAATTTGGTTGTAATCCAGATGGGTTAGAAAAGGTATCTAGTTTCCTATAAATTTGATTTCAGAAATCATGTTAAATTACTGCCTGGCAGATTGCGTTGAGTTATAGATAAGACAGAGTCATAGTTTGGATCATAATTTAAGGATTTCAGTACAAAGGGAAATCCACTATAAACATAAGGAGCAGACTAAGCAGACTAAGTAGCCTACAGGGCTTGAAGTTGACATATCACAGGTTCAAATCTACTTGATAAACCTTTAAAAAAAACTAGAGCTATGTTTGTACAGTACCCTACTTAAATAAGATGTAAGATGATTGAAATGCCATTTCCTTAAAAGTTTTGCAACTTCATATTGCAGAAGTGTTTTCAGAACTACTTCCATTATTGTTGAAGTATGTTTTAGAACAATTCTGGATCTTGTCATAACCTTAAAGAATAACTTTATAAGAGTCTCGCAGGAATGTTTCTTGTTATAGGTGTTAGTAATAATATCTCCATCAACATTAAAAACTTTATTTTTTTAGCAACTTCTATTGCTCCAACATTTTATTGCTGAAGTATGTTCAGGGAAAATTATTAGGAATATTCCCTTCTCGTTCCTATGGGTGTTTTGAATAACATAGCACAACATTTCTGTAATGTTTCCTCAGAACCACTTCTATTGCTCCCACATTCTGTAATGGCATTATTTTCTAAGAACATTACTGGAACATTGCGCTCTCACATTCCCTGGCAAACTAATGATAACCTTAGGGGAACGTTCTGAACATGATTGTTGTGAATTTTATGAGAACTTTCCAAGGATATTTCATTTCAAAAACCTTCTTGGAAATAACTATTTGGTGATCAAAAGCATCTTTTGACTGTTTGTGGGATGTTATCATCCTAATGTTAGCTCAAACCCTAACTAGAACTTAATGTTTGGGAATGTTAGCTAATGTTCTGAAAATTTCCAGGTTTGATGGGCTGTCTTTTGTTATCAATTCACATAATTGGTTGTTATCGTCCATTTACACTATTCAAGCTGTACTCGCCTAGCCATGCTAGCTTTGCCCTTATGTGGGTGCTAACAAGCTAGCAGGCCAGCTAGGTAGTATTAAATATCAACAGCCTTTGACAGCCAATCAAGTAGGGGTTGGAAGCTATGGTGAGCTTCAATTGATCACTCACATCGCAATATCGTGTTGGAATGGAATAAAGTTCCGCTTTCCCCAACTTTAGTCCCGCCCTGTTCATCTACCTCGCCCATGCCACTTATCTTGCTTTCCTTCCATTGAAAGTGAATGGCTTCAAATGTTTCACTGCACAATGCCGCTTCCAGTGTAAATGCATTGTTAAAAATTTAAAATGTCAGATTTGATTTGTGGAAAAATGTATCAACCCATACTGTAACGGTTCTCTTGGGTTGAAGTAGAGGCATGTTCTTTAATTTATAAAGACACTACACATGAAATAACTAACAAAAACAACAAACGTGAGAACCTAAAACAGTCCTATCTGGTGCAAACACAAAGACAGAAACAATCACCCACAAACACACAGTGAAACGCAGGCTACCTAAGTATGATTCTCAATCAGAGACAACTAATGACACCTGCCTCTGATTGAGAACCATGCTAGGCCGAAACATAGAAATACCCCAAAACATAGCAAAAAACAAACATAGACTGCCCACCCAACTCACGCCCTGACCATACTAAATAAATACAAAACAAAGGAAATAAAGGTCAGAACGTGACAGTACCCCCCCCCCCCCAAAGGTGCGGACTCTGGCCGCAAAACCTTAACCTATAGGGGAGGGTCTGGGTGGGCGTCTGTCCGCGGTGGTGGCTCTGGTGCTGGACATGGCCCCCACTTCACTCTGGCTGCTCCATGCTGACTGGCTGCTATGGCTGCTCCGGCAGCACCTTGCAGACTGGCAGCTCCTTGCAGACTGGCAGCTCCTTGCAGACTGGAGACTCCGGCAGCGCTGTAGAGGCGGAAGGTTCTGGCAGCGCTAAATAGGCGGGAGACTCCGGCAGCGCTGTAGAGGAGGAAGGCTCTGGCAGCGCTAGATAGGCGGGAGACTCTGTCAGCGCTGGAGAGGAGGAAGGCTCTGGCAGCGCTGGAGAGGCGGGAGACTCCGACAGCGCTGGAGAGGAGGAAGGCTCCGGCAGCGCTGGAGAGGAGGAAGGCTCCGGCAGCGCTGGACAGGCGGGAGCCCCTGTAAGGATGAGCCGGAGAGACAGCCTGGTGCGGGGGGCTGCCACCGGAGGGCTGGTGCGTGGAGGTGGTGACGGATAGACCGGACCGTGCAGGCGCATTGGAGCTCTTGAGCACCGAGCCTGCCCAACCTTATCCGGTTGAATGGTCCCGGTCGCCCTGCCAGTGCGACCGCACCGGGCTATCCGTGCGCACAACACGGTGCCTGCCCGGTCTCTCTAGCCCCCCGGTAAGCACAGGAAGTTTGCGCAGGTCTCCTACCTGGCGTAGCCATACTCCCTGTGATCCCCCCCCCCCCCCCAATACATTTTTGGGGCTGACTCTCGGGCTTCCATCCGCGTCGCCGTGCTGCCTCCTCATACCAGCGCATCTCCGCTTTCGCCGCCTCCAGTTCTTCTTTGGGGCGGCGATATTCTCCAGGCTGTGCCCAGGGTCCTTTACCGTCCAATTCTTCCTCCCATGTCCATTCCTCCTCGCGCTGCTCCTGCTGCCGCTTCTCCTGCCGCACCTTGGGACGGCGACACTCCCTTGGTTTTGCCCAGAGTCCTCTCCCATCGAGGATTTCTTCCCAAGTCCAGAAGTTGTTAATCGCGCTGCTCCTGCTGCTGCCCATTACCACGCCGCTTGGTCCTGTTGTGGTGGGTGATTCTGTAACGGTCTTCTTGTGGTGAAGTAGAGGTGGACCAAAAAGCAGCGTGATTAGATTGATTCATGTTTAATAACAAAAAGGATAAACACGAACACTACAAAACAACAAACGTGGAAAACCAAAAACAGCCCTGTCTGGTGCAAAACACAGAGACAGGAACAATCACCCACAAACACACAGTGAAACCCAGGCTACCTAAGTATGATTCTCAATCAGAGACAACTAATGACACCTGCCTCTGATTGAGAACCATACTAGGCCGAAACATAGAAAAACAAACATAGACTGCCCACCCAACTCACGCCCTGACCATACTAAATAAATACAAAACAAAGGAAATAAAGGTCAGAACGTGACACATACAAAGATTAATTATAATCCACATAGGAATTCACATGTTCTGTTGCAGCAGAATTATTTTCCTGTTGTAAGAAACTGGTCAAATTAAGATCCTTCACTTCTCGGACGCATCTCCGTTAATGTTAGCTGAACATTCCAGTAATGTTTTCTCAGAACCAATTTAATCCAGACATAATTGCTGAAGAACGTTTAGGGAACATTATTGGAACAATCATGTCACATAACTTTAGAGTGCATTGTGGGAATATTCCCTGCTTGTTGTTACGGTATGGGTGCTTTTAATGACATCTCCCTCAACATTATCAGAACATTCCCATTGCTCTCACATTTTCTTGTGGCAGTATGTTCTAAAAACATTACTTGTACATTGTGTTATTACTGTACATTACCTGAAAACCTAATGAGAACATTTGGAGAATGTTCTGTGCTGGTTGTTACCGATGTTGAGGAGAACATTCCAAGAATATTTAATTAAAAACATTTTATGTCAACAAAAATAGTCTGAATGTATTTGGGATGTTAACATCCTAATGGTAGAGAAAACCCTAACTTAATGGGTCTCTTCTCAGATGATATGTGATGATCACTCAGGGCATTAATGGCTGCCATTCATTAATCAGATGGATATGGTGAATTATTTCACTTGAATTTAATTATTAAGTAAAACTTTCTCCAAAATGTTCAGTGGGCCCCAGAAAGTGACAGGTAGCCAATCCAACCAGCCCACATAGAGCGCACTGTGACATTATCAAAGGTCATGTCAAATCAATGAGTGTTGACAAAATTCAGCTTGGTCCCTGTTAGGTTTGCAGATTGGCTATAAACACCTCCAGATGATATTTGCTTGTGTGAGCATCTTCTGAAAGTCTTCCTCTCCCCGGAGGGTTCTGAGCATTGATTGGGTTTGAAAACTACAAAGGAAAAGACTTCAAATGCATCCTTTTAGAAAGCGAGACCTGCGTGACATTGTGATCACATTGTATTTCAATAATGTACACCCTCTTTAATTTGACTATTTATTTATTTAAATTGCAATTTGATAACTCACAAGTATGCTGTAGTATACATTCAACTCGGGTAGGCAATGTCATCATAAAATGCTCAGTTTGCCCTTTCATGTCATTCCACAGTAAGTTGTTGTTTTGTTTTCCTTACCCAATTGCACTTCTTGTCACAGTAACTTTTAACACAGTACATGGCTGCAAACCTTTCTGCTAACTCACTGCAGAATTTTGAAGTCAAAGTAGATACTTTCAAAATTATATGTTCCATGTTTTATACATAATTTGATTGTAACCTCTAATGTGAGACAGGAGATATTAAAGCATAGTCCTTCTGTTGAATATGGAACACTGCATCATTTAGTTTTTACATAGAGCAACAAGTCTGTGAAATACTTAAAGCTCATATTATGAATAATGTCTGTCTCTTCACAAATAAGTAGATTTTTTTTATCTCCCTGTTGATACGGTAAAGGTTATTTGTCTACCTTCCTTATCTCTCATTGTGATGGCAATCTCACAACCAGAGGCATCTTATGCCATCTCCTCAGGCATAATATGAATTAATTATGTCAGAAGGGGTCTAAATACCTACATGGCCCATAATAAAAAATGTAAAAATGTACTTAAATAACTTGGCATACAAGTAGTGGTATTGTCAACTCTCTTTGCAATGATCATCAGATGCTTGCGGAGCTTGTGTCAAGTTTAATGAACACTACAGAGATATGGGAGGACCTTGAGTTATCTTAGAACAAGTGTTCCGTTCTGCCCTCCAGGTAAAATAGGAGGCTAATCAGAAGAGAAAGTGTCTGTTGACTTTTGGCACGTATATGAAGACTCTATGAAGTTAGTAAAGTTACAGACAGACTAGTAGTCAGACAGAGACAGACAGCGATAAGCTATTATACTAATAATTCATGATGACACCATTCAAACTTTTATTTAGAAGTAATACAACCTTAAAATCTTGACATCACAGAGCATGTTTTCAGCAAGTGAATATTATTTTATTTTTTTGATGAGGTCAAAAATGGAGTAAGGAATGCATCAGCAAAAAGGAAGGCCTCCATCAATCTAAGCCAAACATATTTCTGAGTTTCTGCTGCCTCTATATCTTGTTGAAAATGAAATTCACACTATCTGTCAGCACATACCAGACACAGCCAATGGAATGCATGTGTTGACTGAAAATAGTGCGGCATGTTTTCAGATCCATCATGATCAATATTGAAAAATCAGACAGTAATATAGATGTGAATCATGATAGTCAAGGAATACGTGTTATGACAATGTCTTACTTCTTTGGATGATTTGAATATGATTGACCTGTTGACACACAAACAAATCAACAAAACACAAACATCCTTCAAGGATGCTTTACATTGTGAAGTCTTTTTATGACACTTTCCCCACAATTTAGATTTGATTTTGGAAAGCACTTGACAAAATATTATTACATTTGGTCAACACCTTGGTAACAGAATTTAAGGTTGAACTTTAAAGAAGTTCGTAATTTCCTAAAGATCAATTTAATAATTTAGTGTAAGGACATGGTTTGGAAGCATAAGGATTCCGCCATAAGGGGAGTTCTTCATACCCAGCTAGATTTGATTGCATTGCTCAAATGGGATGGAACACTTTTATACTGTAAAAGATTGCACCAACACCTCAGAACAGCTCAACGCTTCAGTGTGTATTAACTAGTCTCTTGACTGAGCACAGCTGTCAGACATTATGACCTGGGTACTCAAAGTGAACCTCCTTGGTGTCTATCACAAGCTTTGGTAGTACCCTTAATTAATTTGAGGTCATCTAGAATCTATTCATCAACAAGCTCTCAAAGTCTCACATCAGAATTGGATATTCATCAATTTTTGTGAAATGTCAAATTTCTAAATTGTTCCAGCTGTCTAAGATTAAGCAGAGGTATTAACCCCAAAATCTTAAGGTTAGGCATTAACTCCAAATGGTTAAGGTTTGGGATAGGCATAAAAAAATGTAAAAACATTGTATCACTGGTTTCGAACTTGCAACCTTTGGAATCAGAGGGAGATGCTAATTCCCATTCATCATCCCCGTCTACAACACCCTAGCACATGAATGGACAACTTTGATGTAGGTGTGGACCACAAAAAACACAACTCATCATGAGAGGGCGAAGTGGCTTAAAGTTTGTTTCCTGCAATTCTTCCATGAGGCGGAGAGAAGATTTTGCAATTTTATAACTTATTTGGATAGCAATTTGACCATGGTTTCTACAAGTATATATAGCTGATCGCTAGACTAATTTATCAATCCCAAAAATGTTTTTTTACATTGGCTAATTTAGTGACTGCTGATGCACAACCAGATTTTGCAGTAGCAGTGGTCGAGTGTGTTATTTGCTCATGTACTGCAAACGATATGCTCATATTATTTAGGTAGCCTTGTTCTCAGATTAGATTTTAGAAAATCCCCAGCTACAATAAAGCAGTCTCAGGTTACATGGTTTCCAGTTTGCATAAAGTCCAGTGAAGCTCCTTGATGGCCTTCTTGGTATCCGCTTGCGACGATAACCGAGGAGAGTTCTCTTGGGAGATAATACGGTCTGCATTTCATTGTGAGCAATTCTAGGTCAGGTGAACAAAAGGACTTGAGTTCTTGTATGTTGTTACAATTACACCATGAGTCGCTAATCATGAAACATACACCCCACCCTTCTCCTTACCAGACAGATGTTTGTTCCTGTCGGCAAGATGCACTGAAAATCCCGTTGACTGTATGGACTGCAACAGCATGTTCCCAGCTAGCCATGTCTCCGTGAAACAGAGTATGTTACAATCCTGGATATCTCTTTGGAAAGCAACTCTTGCCCTAATTTCGTCGACTTTGTTACCTAGGGACTGGACATTAGCGAGTAATAAACTCAGAAGCAGTGGGTGGGTGTGCGCGCCTCCGACGGCGTTGTTTTGGGTCGGCCTCTGGAATCAGTTCAAATGGCCTGGGAGGTGCAGACAAAGGATAAACTTTGGGAAAGTCGTATTCCTGGTCGTAGTACTGCTATTGCTGGTATGATGACTTCTCTCTGATATCCATTACTTCTTCCCGGTTTTATGCAATAACACTTAAGGTTTTCAGGGCTAACAATGTAAGAAATAATACATAAAAAAATAAATAAATACTGCACAGTTTCCTAAGGACTTGAAGTGATGGTGCCATCTCTATCGGCGCTTGTCACCTTTTGGCAAATATGACTATGACTCCATCTTGTTGCGCCCCTCCAATAGGCAGAAACTAAAACAGGAAGCGCCCGTGCTTAGGTCTATCCAATCGGATTCCACGCTTCAAGATTGCTTCGGTCAAGTGGACTGGGATATGTTCCGCATAGCCTCAGACAATAACATTGACGTATACGCTGACTTGGTGAGCGAGTTGATAAGGAAGTGTACAGGAGATGTTGTACCCACTGTGACTATTAAAACCTTAGCTAACCAGAAACTGTGGATTGATGGCAGCATTCACGCAAAACTGAAAGCACGTACCACCACATTTCATCATGGCAAGGCAACTGGAAACATGGCAAAATAGAAACAGTGTAGTTATTCCCTCCGTAAGGCAATCAAACAAGCAAAGTGGAGACGCATGTGGCAGGGTCTACAGACAATCACGGATTACAAAAAGAAAACCAGCAACGTTGCGGACATCGACGTCTTGCTCCCAGACAAATTACACAACTTCTTGTCCCGCTTTGAGGGCCAATACAGTGCCTCCGACATGGCCCGCTATCAAAGACTGTGGGTGCTCCTTCTCCGTGGCCGACGTGAGTAAAACATTTAAACGTGGCAACCCTCGCAAGGCTGCCAACCCAGACCGCATCTCTAGCCTCGTCCTCAGAGCATGCGCAGACCAGCTGGATAGTGTGTTTACGGACATATTCAATCAATCCCTATCCCAGTCTGCAGTCCCCACATGCTTCAAGATGGCCATGGTTTCTGATCCCAATAAAGCTAAGGTAACTGAACTCAATGACTATCGCCTTGTAGCACTCACTTCTGTCATCATGAAGTGCTTTGAGAGACTAGTCATATCACCTCCACCCTACCTGGCACCTTAGACCCCCTCCAATTTTCCCTGGTAACTGGGTCCTGGACTTGCTGACGGACAGTCCCCAGGTGGTGAATGTAGAAAACAACATCTCAACACTGGGGCCCCACAAGGGTGCGTTCTCAGCCCTCTCCTGTACTCCCTGTTCACCCACGACTGCGTGGCCTTGCATGCTTCCAACTCAATTATCAAGTTTGCATATGACACTACAGTGGTAGGCTTGATTACAAACAATGACGAGACAGCCTACAGGGATGAGGTGAGTGCCCACATAGTGTGGTGTCAGGAAAATAACCTCTCACTCAATGTCAGCAAAACTAAAGAGATGATCATGGACTTCAGGAAACAGCAAAGGGAGCACCCCCCTAAGCACATCGACGGGACAGCAGTGGAGAAGGTGGAAAGTTTTAAGTTTCTTGTTGTACATATCCCGACAATCTGAAATGGTCCACGCACACACACGCATCTTAAACCTCAGGAGGCTGAAAAAATGTGGCCTGTCACCGAAAACCCTCACACAATTGAGAGTTGGGCTGTATCACCGCCTGGTACGGCAACTGCACCACCCACAAGCGCAGGGATCTCCAGAGGGTGTTGCGGTCTGCCCAATGCATCACTGGGGGCAAACTACCTGCCCTCCAGGACACCTACAGCACCAGATGTCACAGGAAGGCCAAAAAGATCATCAAGGACAACAACCACCCGAGCCACTGCCTGTTCATCCCGTTTCCATCCAGAAGGCAAGGTCAGTAGAGGTACATCAAAGCTGGACCAAAGAGATAGAATCTGTTTTTCAATCTCAAGGCCATCAGATTGTTAAACAGCCACCAGTAGCACAGAGAGGCTGCTGCCTACCTACAGACTTGATATCACTGGACACTTTAATAAATGGAACACTAGTCACCTTAATAATTCCACTTTAAGAATGTTTACACATCTCACGTTACTCATATCATATATATACTGTATACTGAATCCTTCACTATCTACTCTTTACTTTCTATTGCATCTTAGCCGCTCTGTCAATGCTCATCCATATATTTTATACTTATATATTCTCATCCCATTCCTTTACTAGATTGTGTGTATTAGGTTTTGTTGTGGGTATTAGGATTTGTGGTGTACATTTTTAGATATTACTTGTTAGATACTGCTGCACTGTCGGATCTAGAAACATACGGCATTTCGCTAATAATAACATCTGCTAACCATGTGTACGTGACCAATAAAATGTTATTTGATTGATTTGATGAGCTCTATCACTGGTCTACTCACCAAAATGGATCATCACTCAGTGACATCCCACGGGCTGCACAAATCACAGTCCCCTGGGTGCTATATCTCAGAAACAATTGTACTGTATTCAGGTTCCAGGATTCTAAGAGATTCCAATAGTTACCATAAAACAATGGAAGCCGAGAACTACCCTAAACTTGAGAGGAGAACATATAATGTTGATCAAATCAAATCAAATCTGGCTGTTAGCCAGCCTGCCAGCATAGTGGCATCTGCTACTAGCACAGTCAGTGTAGTCAGCTCTGCTTTCCCCATTGAGACCGTGTCTGTGCCTCGACCTAGGTTGAGCAAAACTAAACATGGCGGTGTTCGCCTTAGCAATCTAACTAGGATAAAGACCTCCTCCATTCCTGTCATTATTGAAAGAGATCATGATACCTCACATCTCAAAATAGGGCTACTTAATGTTAGATCCCTTACTTCAAAGGCAACTATAGTCAATGAACTAATCAGTAATCATAATCTTGATGTGATTGGCATGACTGAAACATGGCTTAAGCCTGATGAATTTACTGTGTTAAATGAGGCCTCACCTCCTGGTTACACTAGTGACCATATCCCCCGTGCATCCCGCAAAGGCGGAGGTGTTGCTAACATTCACGATAGCAAATTTCAATTTCCAAAAAAAAAATGACGTTTTCGTCTTTTGAGCTTCTAGTCATGAAATCTATGCAGCCTACTCAATCACTTTTTATAGCTACTGTTTACAGGCCTCCTGGGCCATATACAGCGTTCCTCATTGAGTTCCCTGAATTCCTATCGGACCTTGTAGTCATAGCAGATAATATTCTAATCTTTGGTGACTTTAATATTCACATGTAAAGGCCACAGACCCACACCAACAGGCTTTCGGAGCCATCATCGACTCAGTGGGTTTTGTCCAACATGTCTCTGGACCTACTCACTGTCACAGTCATACTCTGGACCTAGTTTTGTCCCATTGAATAAATGTTGTGGATCTTAATGTTTTTCCTCATAATCCTGGACTATCGGACCACCATTTTATTACGTTTGCAATTGCAACAAAAAATCTGCTCAGACCCCAACCAAGGAGCATCAAAAGTCGTGCTATAAATTCACAGACAACACAAAGATTCCTTGATGTCCTTCCAGACTCCCTCTGTCTACCCAAGGACGCCATAGTACAAATATCAGTTAACCACCTAACTGAGGAACTCAATTTAACCTTGCGCAATACCCTAGATGCAGTTGCACCCCTAAAAACTAAAACCATTTCTCATAAGAAACTAGCTCCCTGGTAAACAGAAAATACCCGAGCTCTGAAGCAAGCTTCCAGAAAATTGTAACGGAAATGGCGCCACACCAAACTGGAAGTCGTCCGACTAGCTTGGAAAGTCAGTACCCTGCAGTATCGAAGAGCCCTTACTGCTGCTCGATCATCCTATTTTTCCAACTTAATTGAGGAAAATAAGAACAACCCGAAATTCCTTTTCGATACTGTCGCAAAGCTAACTAAAAAGCAGCATTCCCCAAGAGAGGATGGCTTTCACTTCAGCAGTAATAAATTCATGAACTTCTGAGGAAAAGATCATGATTATTAGAAAGCAAATTACGGACTCATCTTTAAATCTGCGTACTCCTTCAAATCTAAGTTGTCCTGAGTCTGCACAACTCTGCCAGGACCTAGGATCAAGAGAGACACTCAAATGTTTTAGTACTATATCTCTTGACACAATGATGAAAATAATCATGGACTCTAAACCTTCAAGCTGCATACTGGACCCTATTCCAACTAAACTACTGAAAGAGCTGCTTCCTGTGCTTGGCCCTCCTATGTTGAACATAATAAACGGCTCTCTATCCACCGGATGTGTACCAAACTCACTAAAAGTGGCAGTAATAAAGCCTCTCTTGGAAAAGCCAAACCTTGACCCAGAAAACATAAAAAAATATTGGCCTATATTGAATCTTCCATTCCTCTAAACATTTTTAGAAAAGGCTTTTGCGCAGCAACTCACTTCCTTCCTGAAGACAAACAATGTATACGAAATGCTTCAGTTTGGTTTTAGACCCCATCATAGCACTGAGACTGCACTTGTGAAAGTGGTAAATTACCTTTTAATGGCATCAGACCGAGGCTCTGCATCTGTCCTCGTGCTCCTAGACCTTAGTGCTGCTTTTGATACCATCGATCACCACATTCTTTTGGAGAGATTGGAAACCCAAATTGGTCTACACGGACAAGTTCTGGCCTGGTTTAGATCTTATCTGTCGGAAAGATATCAGTTTGTCTCTGTGAATGGTTTTTCCTCAGACAAATCAACTGTAAAGTTCAGTGTTCCTCAATGTTCCGTTTTAGGACCACTATTGTTTTTACTATAAATTTTACCTCTTTGGAATGTCATTCGAAAACTTAATGTTAACTTTCACTGCTATGCGGATGACACACAGCTGTACATTTCAATGAAACATGGTGAAGCCCCAAATTGCCCTCGCTAGAAGCATGTGTTTCAGACATAAGGAAGTGGATGGCTGCAAACTTTCTACTTTCTACTCGGACAAAACAGAGATGCTTGTTTTAGGTCCCAAGAAACAAAGAGATCTTCTGTTGAATCTGGCAATTAATCTTAATGGTTGTACAGTCGTCTCAATAAAACTGTGAAGGACCTCGGCGTTACTCTGGACCCTGATCTCTCTTTTGAAGAACATATCAAGACTGTTTCAAGGACAGCTTTTTTCCATCTACGTAACATTGCAAAAATCAGAAACTGTCTGTCCAAAAATGATGCAGAAAAATTGATCCATGCTTTTGTCACTTCTAGGTTAGACTTCCGCAATTCTCTACTTTCCGGCTACCCGGATAAAGGACTAAATGAACTTCAGTTAGTTCTAAATACGGCTGCTAGAATCCTGACTAGAACCAAAAAAATGTATCATATTACTCCAGTGCTAGCCTCTCTACACTGGCTTCCTGTCAAGGCAAGGGCTGATTTCAAGGTTTTACTGCTACAAACCTACAAAGCATTACATGGGCTTGCTCCTACCTATCTCTCTGATTTGGACCTGCCGTACATACCTACACGTATGCTACGGTCACAAGACGCAGGCCTCCTAATTGTCCCTAGAATTTCTAAGCAAACAGCTGGAGGCAGGGCTTTCTCCTATAGAGCTCGATTTTTATGGAATGGTCTGCCTACCCATGTGAGAGACGCAAACTCGGTCTCAACCTTTAAGTCTTTATTGAAGACTCATCTCTTCAGTGGGTCAAATGATTGAGTGTACTCTGGCCCAGGAGTGTGAAGGTGAATGGAAAGGCTCTGGAGCAATGAACCACCTGTCTCTGCCTGGCCGGTTCCCCTCTTTCCACTGGGATTCTCTGCCTCTAACCCTATTACAGGGGCTGAGTCACTGGCTTACTAGGGCTCTTTCATACTGTCCCTAGGAGGGGTGCGTCACTTGAGTGGGTTGAGTCACTGATGTGATCTTCCTGTCTGGGTTGGCGCCCCCCCTTGGGTTGTGCCATGGCGGAGGTCTTTGTGGGCTATACTCGGCCTTGTCTCAGGATGGTAAGTTGGTGGTTGAAGATATCCCTCTAGTGGTGTGGGGGCTGTGCTTTGGCAAAGTGGGTGGGGTTATAGCCTTCCTGCTTGACTCTGTCCGTGGGTGTCATCGGATGGGGCCACAGTGTCTCCTGACCCCTCCTGTCTCAGCCTCCAGTATTTATGCTGCAGTAGTTTGTGTCGGGGGGCTAGGGTCAGTTTGTTATATCTGGAGAACTTCTCCTGTCCTATCCGATATCCTATGTGAATTTAAGTATAATCTCTCTAATTCTCTCTCTCTCTCTCTCTCTCTCTCGGAGGACCATGCCTCAGGACTACCTGGCATGATGACTCCTTGCTGTCCCAGTCCACCTGGCAGTGCTGCTGCTCCAGTTTCAACTGTTCTGCCTGTGATTATTATTATTGGACCATGCTGGTCATTTATGAACATTTGAACATATTGGCCATGTTCTGTTATAATCTCCACCCGGCACAGCCAGAAGAGGACTGGCCACCCCACATAGCCTGGTTCCTCTCTAGGTTTCTTCCTAGGTTTTGGTCTTTCTAGGGAGTTTTTCCTAGCCACCGTGCTTCTAAGCCTGCATTGCTTGCTGTTTGGGGTTTTAGGCTGGGTTTCTGTACAGCACTTTGAGATATCCGCTGATGTATGAAGGGCTTTATAAATAAATGTGATTTGATTTGATTTGGAAAGGACAAATGCCAAGACTAACCATCCATCTCAAGAAGTTTGAGTCTCTAGGCTGTGAAACTCTGTAAACTCATCCACAGGCGAGTCTGGCCTACTCTCAGGAAAACAGGTAGCAGAAAGAAATTAAGATTATAGAAATCCTGCAAGGGGATATGGGGTCACGTTTTTCACTTGCTGGGTACCAATAAACTTTACATTTTCAGTCTAGGGAGCCAGGGAAAGAGCAGGAAGCACTTGTGTAATGACAAAGCATATGTAATGCATTTACAGTACCCTAATGAGTCATGGCATCCCATTAAAGAGCCATTGTCTTAACACTAGCACTCCGTCCAACCGCAATAGAGATCAACCTTACCAAAATTCAGCTAAGCAGAACGTTATCGGCCCCTATTTTTATTGGATTGCTAATAACATGCAGTCACTAAGGACACAATTGGTGGTAAACGGAAAAATAAGCACATAATTATCATATGCGTCGTTGTGACTATTACCAATGTTGCAGCAATATTTTCCAGGCCTGTTGACTCTGATTCCAGACCTAATTATCCTATTGTGTCATTACAGACCCTGAGGAGAAATTCTATATTTTTTTTGTTCTTCTTGTGGCACTTAGCAGAAGTGATTATTTTCCTGAGAGTGCAGGGGATAGTGACATCTCTACAGCTAGTAAGGGCTTTATTGCTCTCTGTGAGCTGTTTCCTCTCTGTGTCCTGCTGGGTACTGTCCTGATGCTGCCTGGACTCTGGGACTTCTGAAAAGTCCCGCTGTGCCTTAAATTAGCAACAGTCCTCATCAAGTCTCCTTGCCTCACATCCCCCCGCCTAAATTAACAGGAAGTGCGAATGTGACCACATTGTTTTTAGCAATCTTCAAGGTGAGACTGGGCATTTTTCTCCTTCAACAGCTAAGCTCAAAAACAAAACATGGCGCACCTGCGTTCAACGAGCGACGAGTAATTAAGATATTAGACTGATAAAAGAAATGTCGTATCAAGTTGATGTGGAGGGTTTCAATCAGCCAAGTAGCCTCTCTTTCCCAAAAGCTGGGCAGCTGGATCTGGCTAGCCAGGGAGGGAAGAGGAATGGGTTCTCTGACAGCATTGGGCCAGTCCACTTACAGCCTTATCTGGGCTGCTACTGTTTGGAAGGGAATAACAAATGAAGGACATGCCTTCAATCCCTTTCCCTACTCTCCAAACCATGACAACGCTGGTAAATAATTCCTTAATGGGGATAATTGTCTTTGGGAGATAAGGCATAACTCCAGTTTGAAGATCACAGGTGTGGAAATCTGGACCGCTTTTTAGCAGTGCTTTTAGAGAGCAGGTAAACAAGCTATGATATGTACTTTCCTCCCTGCTTGTAAGTAATTTTGTTGGTATATATTTTTTCCGTGCCTATGTCCTAATTCATGTGGAACCTAGTCAACGGAGTGAGTCAGGAGTGTAGTGTAGTGTAATTATTGCTCATAAATGCAATTCCACAGTGGGATTTAATGTTTGATATGTAAAGTACAATGAGGGTAAAGCTACCCTCTGCCAACCAGTTGATAAAGAGCAATATTTTACATCTGCAAAACTGCCTCAGTATTGCAGAACGTTTCCAAAAATATAATCAAACTTCAATTAAATGCTTCAATTAAAGTCTCAATTTGCCGGGCATCGAATGGACTTCAGCGAGTATCATAAAGATTGCACAAACAAAGATAAAGAATAGCAATTTCATTGCCATGGATGAGACAGCAGCATGGTTTGACATGCTTGGCTCAACTACCAACAAAATCTCACAGTCTCACGACAGTACTCAACGTTGATAACTGAAATCTGGTGGTGTGATCTTTCTGCAACTATGGGGGATACAAGGCACAAGAAGGAGCAATGAGTGATAGAATGTTTCTGAAATACAAGATCAGGGGTGTATGATAGGTAGCCTAGTCTTTGCAAGTCTGAGCTATGATGGATTTGTTATGTTTTTATTGGTCACACTGGTCACAATAAGCTGGGTGGTAGTTTTTGAGCAAAAGCTGTGTGTATTAAAACCTCTTCGGGCTAGGGGACAGTATTTTTCACGTTCGGATGAAAAGAGTGCCCAGAGTAAACTGCCTGCTACTCAGGCCCAGAAGCTAAGATATGCATATTATTAGTAGATTTGGATAGAAAATACTCTGAAGTTTCTAAAACTGTTTGAATGATGTCTGTGAGTATAACAGAACTCAGGCGAAAACCTGAGAAAAATCCAACCAAGAAGTGGGAAATATGAGGTTTGTTGTTTTTCACGTGATTGCCTATCCAATATACAGTGTAAATGGGGTCGGAATGCACTTCCTAAGGCTTCCACTAGATGTCAACAGTCTTTTGAACGATGTTTCAGGCTTCTATTGTGAAAGGGGAGTGAATAAGACCAGTCACAGTAGATGGCTCAGTTGAAAGCTATGAGTTGTTGATCGCCGTGAGCACGAGCTCCGTTCCCAATCATTTCTAAAGACAAAGGAATGTCCGGTTGAAACATTATTGAAGACTTATGATTAAAACATAATAAAGATTGATTATATACATCGTTTGACATGTTTCTACGAACTGTAATGGAACTTTTTTGACTTTTCATCTGGTGTGTGCCCGCGCCTTGTGCATTTGGTTTACTGGACTAAACGCTCAAACAAAAAGGATTAACTTTATCGGACAAAACAAACATTTCCCTGTATGGCTTGTTTTGGTGCCTGAGCACTATACTCAGATTATTGAATTGTGTGCTTTTGCCGTACAGCTTTTTTGAAATCTGACACAGCGGTTGCATTAAGGAGAAGTTTATCTTTAATACTATGCATAACACTTGTATCTTTCATCAAAGTTTATGATGAGTATTTCTGTAAATTGATGTGGCTCTCTGCAAATTCGCCTGATGTTTTCGAGGCAAAACATTACTGAACATAACGCGCCAATGTAAACTGAGATGTTTGGATATAAATATGAACTTTATCGAACAAAACATACATGTATGGTGTAACATGAAGTCCTATGAGTGCCATCTGCTGAAGATCATCAAAGGTTAGTGATTTATTTCCTCTGTTTCTGCTTTTGTGACTCCTCTCTTTGGCTGAAAAATGGCTATGTTTTTTGTGACTAGGCGCTGACCTAACATAATTGTATGGTGTGCTTTCGCTGTAAAGCCTTTTTGAATTCTGACACAATGGCTAGATTAACAAGAAGTTAAGCTTTAATTTGCTGTATTGCACTTGTGATTGTAGGAAAGTTAAATATTAAAAAAATAATAATAATAATAATTTGCACTCTGTCATTTCAGCGGATGTTGTCGAGGAACCCCTAGCCATAACAGGTTTGAAGGAAATAGACGCCTGGCTCAAATAAAAGCATGTCTCTGATAAGTGCCGGTTGTGTTCAGTAATTGAAGCAAATGAACGCCTGGGCTATTAATTACATTTTTAATAGATGCAAAGGCAATTTATAAAACATTTGTTTGGAATACTACAAATGGTCAGGCAGGCCGATACAGAGTCCAGAAACAGGCAATGGGCATAACCGGGAGGACTAGAAAAAGGAGAATAGCAAAAAGCAGGAGAACGGGAAAACCGCTGTTTGACTTGAAAAAACGTACAAGATGAACTGAAACAGAGAGACAGGTAACACAGGGATAAATACACTGGGGAAAATCAGTGACACCTGGAGGGGGTGGAGACAATTACAAGGACAGGTTAAACAGATCAGGGCGTACCAGAGATTGTGTTATTCAATGGAGTTGATTTGATTATACCTATTACAATTAGCATTATTTGCATGATGATTGAACAACATGCAATGTTTGTATAATCCATAATAAATCAGTAAAACTCTTGCATTTCAATGTCACAGGTTTTTATTTGTATGTTATGGACTTTATTATGCTATACCTTTCATTTAATGTGTTGAACTAATTTCAACAAAAGCATAGCTCGTAGTCACACCCAGCATTTAGGGGAATATAACGCACCAGTAAATATATCCAATCAACTAACTCAGAACCTTTGCTCACAAAAATAGGTGTTGGTGATGGTAAACATTTACTATTATGGGGGTTATGTTCTATAGGGATCAAACACACTTTTGAAAAAGGTAATAATACATTTCCATAAAAGAAAAGAAAATTTCTTAGAAAGAGACAAAAGAAAGTCGGGTTTTAAACGAAAGAGAACACATATCAACAACAGTGGCCCAAACAAAAAGGTCTTGCATGTTGATTCAGTAAATAGTAAACAACGTGGGGCATGGTAATGATTGTATATTGTTATTTACTTTAGTTCAATCCAGAAAGGGAAGTCAAGGCAAATCAATAGCTCTTTTTCAGTACTAAAACATGGAGAAAAAGAGACAGGCCTACCATTTTCCTTCTTGATGAGTCAGAGGAAACACTCTCTCTGTTGACAAGTCACTGAAAGTCACAAAAACGATCCAGATATTTATCTAAAGGAAATCTGCACTACTCTATATGCCCCTGAATTAATTCCATTCAATCCTATTTCATTACTCATTACTTCGGTTGGCATGGGATGAGGTCTTTCAAAGAGGTGCTTCCTCTCTTTTCGGCTTAAGCATTTTATTTGTCTTAATGAGTTTCAATTGCCTCCTATGCAGTTTAACCCTCTGCAAAAGGCTGTTATGTCAGGCAAACAGTATGTAAATGAGGATGTGTGTAGATGTGCATGTAAACACAAGATGATTGATGTAGTTTTCTTTTTCCCTTTGTTCCGTGGAAACCTCAGTGCAGTATTCACTCATGTTGATGGTGTGAAACAAATGTGCCAATTACGTGCAGCTGCTCAAAGCTTTAATCAAGAGTTATCATAATGCCAATATCCTTTTCATTGACTGAGAAACTCACTGGCTCCTGATGAGCTCAACCACGCATACAATCAGCAGTGCTCCTTCATATTGAAGGAAATCTGACATTGTAGCATAATTCTACAAAAGCAAACACAGAAGCCTCTATTTTGAGGATGGCGTTTATGATGAAGCATCAGTGAGATGCCTTCCCACCCACGGCTGTAGACGTGCTGGTAAAATTGCTGTGGGGGAGAACTGTGGGCGGTTGCTCCAGGGACCCCTGGCATCTCTCTTTACCCAAGAGAGGATGCATTAAGTCGGGGACAGATGAAAACATTTTGGCAAACACTACAGTGCCTTGAACAATGAGTGGGAGCAAAAAGCTTAATTGGAGTCATACTGTCACCCACAGTTTGGCCAAAGGGGGGCCAAAGGGGGGCCAAAGGGGGTCCTATGACTGTGTGCTATGACTGTGTGAGGACATTTCTCACAATGACCGCCTGCCTCGCACGTGCCCGGTGCAGGGAAGAAAAGGATATCAGAAGACCACAGGCAATATTTTTCATGTACAGTGCCTAGTGAAAGTCTACACCCCCCTTACACAGTACTTTTCTGCTGCCTTAAAATGTAATTTTTCCCTACTGATATACACAACCTGCTCCACATGTTCGAGGTAAAATATTATAGGAAATTACATAAAATCTTCATCATTAATAATTTTAAAAAATAATGACGATGTCTTGATTACCCCAAAGTGAAACCTTGGTGGAAGCACTGCCAAAGGGCAGTCAATGTTGTCTCGCATTATAACTTGCCTTGCTGCAAACAGAGTGGATATTTAAACACATGCTTCTTTCTTTTCTTCCTGGCTAGCCATGATTCGCTGAGAAAATGGAGTGGTTAGAAATCATGAAAGATGAGTCCTGATTGATCTGTCATATCACAGGCTTCAGAATGGGGGCTTCGCTGGTCATTATATAGATAATATTTGCTATTGCAGATTTTTAGAAGGAAATAGCTATTGACAACTGCAAAAGTGTAGCTACATCTCTCAAAAACACTGATGCCCTGAATTTAGCTGGTGCTGCCGACAAAGCTCACTGGGAGAAAGTTTAATTAGAGACACTACCTTATGGAGGACAATGCCATGCTGACTCACATGCGTTTACATGTGTGGGTGGGGGGCTTAAGAGTGTGTGAACGATGCTGAATGGGCATAAGCAAATAAGAGCTCTCGAGCAAGTGTGAAAATCTCAGCAAAATCATTCGAGGGCATTTTTCACCTACTTGTCTCCTTAGTGAGATAACACGTTTATCAACTTGCAAAGCAACATAGTGTAACTTTCCCATGTTTGTCCAATCCAACTATAGTGTGTGATATACAATTTTGAAGCTCAGGTCTATACTGTTATAGTGGAAGCTCACATAGAGAAACACAGGTTTAAATATTGCTGTTCTTTAATGATTCCCAATCCAAAAGTACTGAGCTTGAGCAATTTTGACAAAAATAAGAGTTATACTGTATGTTGCCCCAATAGTTGTGCACGGTTGGTAGAATCTTATTCAAAGTGATTCACAGTTGTAATGGCTGCCAAAGGTGCTTGCACCAAATATTAACTCTGGGGTGTGAAGGCACTATTTTTATTTAGTTTTTAGTTTGGAAAAAGTTCTATCATTTATAGTTCACTTTTAAAAAATGTGCAGAATGTTGTGTCGATTGGTAGAGAAAAATCTAATGTAATCCTTTTTAGATGTAATTTTACGGCAGCAAAGGATGTGTAGACTTCCTTTAGCGACTGTATATACTGTATGTGTGTGTACCATTCAGAGGGTGAATAGGCAAGAAAACATATTTAAGTGCCTTTGAACAGGGTATGGTAGTAGGTGCCAGGTGCACCGGTTTGTGCCAAGAACTGCAATGCTCAAATCAAAGTTTATTTGTCACGTGCACCAAATACAACAGGTGTACAACCTTACAGTGAAATGCTTACTTACAGGCTCTAACCAATAGTGAGAAAAAAGGTGTGTGTGGGTGTGTGTGTGTGTGTGTGTGTATATATAAGTAAGTAAAGAAATAAAACAACAGTAAAAAGACATTTGAAAATAACAGTAGCAAGGCTATATACAAACACCGGTTAGTCAGGCTTATTGAGGTAGTATGTACATGTAAGTATGGTTAAAGTGACTATGCATATATGAGGAACAGAGAGTAGCAGTAGCATAAGAAGAGGGGTTGGCGGGTGGTGGGACACAATGCAGATAGCCCGGTTAGCCAATGTGCGGGAGCAATTGGTTGGTCGGGCCAGTTGAGGTAGTATGTACATAAATGTATAGTTAAAGTGACTATGCATATAAGATAAACAGACAGTAGCAGCAGTGTAAAAGAGGGGTTGGGGGGGGGTCCACAATGCAAATAGTCCGGGTAACCATTTGGTTACCTGTTCAGGAGTTTTATGGCTGGGGGTAAAGACTGTTGAGAAGCCTTTTTGTCCTAGATTTGGCACTCCGGTACTGCTTGCGGTAGTAGAGAGAACAGTCTATGACTGGAGTGGCTGGGGTCTTTGACAATTTTTAGGGCCTTCCTCTGACACCGCCTGTTGTAGGGGCCTAGGATGGCAGTCAGCTTTGCCCCAGTGATGTACTGGGCCGTACGCACTACCATCTGAAGTGCCTTGCGGTCAGAGGCCGAGCAGTTGCCATACCATGCAGTGATGAAACGGGTCAGGATGCTCTCGATGTTGCAGCTGTGGGTTTTTCGCGCTCAACAGTGTCCCATGTGTATCAATAATGGTCCACCACCCAAAATACATCCAGCCAACTTGACACAACTGTGTGAAGCATTAGAGTCAACACGGACCAGCATCCCTGTGGAACACCTTCAACAACTTGTAGAGTCCATGTTTATTTGGGCTCCTGAGTGGCGCAGTGGTCTAAGGCACTGCATCTCAGTGCTAGAGGGGTCACTACAGACACCTTGGTTCAAATCCAGGCTGTATCACAACCGGTCATGATTGGGAGTCTCATAGGGCGGTGCACGTTTGGCTGGTGAAGACAGTCATTGTAAATAAGAATGTGGTCTGAACTGACTTGCCTAGTTAAATTCTTTATTTATTTTCAATTATGAAATATGAAGAATATTAATAATATTCCACCCATGAGGACACTCATGGTCATTTGACTCGTCAGGAAAAATATGCTCAGCATTTATAATTAATGGATGGATATGTGAATCTTTGGAGGTATTGACATAGATTTTTAAGCTTCCAGAAGGCATTGGATAGAGAATAATTATGCATCCAATATGACACATGCATTGATGGCATACTCTGCGTAGAGCTTTATACATGGCTCGGCTGTACATATGGCGAGTGGTGAACTGTCATTCAGGGCACCTGTTTTGAGCCCCACCTGTTTAGCATTTTTTTTATATATAAATACAAGTGGCCTTTTTTGCATGTTATTTTGGTATTCATTGGTGTCACATATCAGTTCGCAAACAATGTAAAACAAATAAAGCTGCATACAAACATAGTCTCTTTCTTGAGTAAGGCAGCTCCAAACTGCAGGTGCTTCAGCCTATCTCAGTTCTTTCTGTGGTGGAGGGGCAGCCAGCGAAAATACAGAGCGTAGGCCTTGGAAATCTTCTCTAGTTGTGCTGTGATTGGCTCAGTGTTCTCAGGGAGAGCAAGACAGTTCAAGCCCCCTTGGATACTGCCATTGATTTACATTAGAAGTGCCCATCCAAGAAGGCTCATGGTCAATGGCCATATATAAAATGACAAATCACATTATATCCACCATAGCTTTAATTGGAGTGATCATGTCAACATCATACTTTCTAAAGCTAGCTAGACAAGCAGTCATGTGAATCACATCGACAATCTACTGGCCAATATTTTTCAATCCCTGTCAAATTAAGATAAATTATAGATTAACTTCTTACGTCGAGCAATCCCAGATCCGGGAGCGTAATCATAGCCTCAAGCTCATTACCATAATGCAACGTTAACTATTCATAAAAATCGCAAATTAAATGAAATAAATATATTCACTCACAAGCTTAGCCTTTTGTTAACAACACTGTCATCTCAGATTTTCAAAATATGCTTTTCAATCATAGCTACACAAGCATTTGTGTAAGAGTATTGATAGGTAGCATAGCATTAAGCCTAGCATTCAGCAGGAAACATTTTCACAAAAACAAGAAAAGCATTCAAATAAAATCATTTACCTTTGAAGAACTTCAGATGTTTTCAATGAGGAGACTCTCAGTTAGATAGCAAATGTTCATTTTTTCCAAAAATATTATTTGTGTAGGAGAAATCGCTCTGTTTTGTTCATCACGTTTGGCAAAGAAAAAACCCTGAAAATTCAATCATTACAACGCCGAATTTTTCCCAAATTAACTCCATAATATCGACAGAAACATGGCAAACGTTGTTTAGAATCAATCCTCAAGGTGTTTTTCACATATCTATTCGATGATAAATCATTCGTGGCAGTTGGGTTTCTCCTTGCAAGCAAACGGAAAAATACACGCAGCTGGAGATTACGCAATAATTGCGACGGAGGACACTAAGCGAGCACCTGGTAGATGTAGTGTAAAATGGTCAATCTTCCAATGATATACCTACAAATACTTCACAATGCTGCAGACACCTTGGAGAAACGACAGAAAGTGTAAGCTCATTCCTGTTCCATTCACAGCCATATCAGGAGACATTGGAACACAGCGCCTTCAAAATCTGGGGAACTTCCTGTTTGAAATTTCATCTTGGTTTTGCCTGTAGCATCAGTTCTGTGGCACTCACAGACAATATATTTGCAGAGTGTTTTCTTTCCAAAGCTGTCAATTAAATGCATAGTCGAGCATCTTTTCGTGACGAAATATCTTGTTTAAAACGGGAATGTTTTTCATCCAAAAATTAAAAGAGCGCCCCCTATATCGAAGAAGTTAAATGTATCCGTGCTCATCGCCCATTTGACATAAACATTACACAACAAGTCAATAACTGCAAATTCAACAATGAGTGGTTTTCCTTTGAGAAATGAAGAAGTAGGGCTGTTCAGAATGAGGGTCGAGTCTAGTGTACTGTTGTGGTTGGGGCGAGCGACCTGAAAGCTCGCTCCACTTTGTTTTCGTCCGGTATTGAACACAGCTTATCCGTCTTAAATTGTATTGATTATTTATGATTAAAAATACCTAAAGTTGGATTAGGAAAGTTGTTTTAAATGTTTGGATGAAGTTTAGAATCTTTGTAGTCATGTTGCGCTATTTGGAACTGGTGTATTTCTGGGTCAAACGCTCCAAATAAATGGACATTTTGGAGATATAACGACAGAATTTATCAAACAAAAGGACCATTTGTGATGTTTATGGGACATCTTTGAGTGCCAACATAAGAAGATCTTCAAAGGTAAGGCATGAATTACATTTTTATTTCTGACTTTTGTTTCGCGCCTGGCGGGTTGAAATGGGATCTTCATGTGTTTGTTTGATGGGGTGCTGTCCTCAGATAATAGCATGGTTTGATTTCGCCATAAAGCCTTTTTGTAATCTGACACTGTGGCTGGATTAACAAGAAGTTAATCTTTAAACCAATGTATAACACTTGTATGATTTGTGAAGTATTTCTGTTTTTGAATTGCGTGTCAATTCATAAAGCATGTGCCATGGTATCGCTTCCCAACTATTTTGCCATTTCTATGGCTCTCCATCAATAAAAACTAAATTTCAATGCTTAGATTCATAATTACGTCTGACATTTAATTATTTGCAAAGAGTGATATTTTCATTGCATTTAAGACACACTAACTTGGCATTGGAAAAGATGGAGAAATGAACGCATAACTGTCTGTCAGTCTATTCTTGTTCTGAAAAATGAAGTCTATTCCATGTGAGAAATTGCCAAGAAACTGAAGATCTCGTACAACACTGTGTACTACTCCCTTCTTCTTGATACTTTTTGAGAGTGACATTTTATCTTGCTATTAAGCAGATTATTTGGAACAACTGTTGACTTAGAAAAAGTTGTGTAGCCTACAGTAGGCTAAATACTATAGACCTGTTTTTCTCCACAACGCACAGTGGAATGGACAAAAATAATTATTGAATATAGACATGCTGATTTTACGAGAGCAATCAGATCAAAGTTATCTTTTTGTCACTGAATGTATTACGTACTAAGCATATTAAATATGTAAAATGTGTAGTGTAGGCCAATTAATTGTGCTAATATTATAAACTTAATATATTCTGGCCCACCAACTATTGGCTCAGAAAAGATTTGGCCTGAGGCCAAACATTGTTGACGAACCCTGATATATAAAATGTTTTACAAAGCATTTCCATAAGTGCGGTCAAGTTTATTTTAATTGTCTTCTGACTGTAAATAGGGTACGGAAATGGTCACGTTGTACAGCACCATATTTTCCTAACGGATTGGCGCAGCATTCTAAGACACTGCATCGCAGTGCATGCTACGTTGCTACAGATGCTGGTTCAATACCCATGTCGGTCGCGACCGGGAAACCCATGAGGCAACAGTGGGCTTTTGGTTTCTCTACCTCTAAAAACATAAATAAATCATTCTAAATAACAAACTGGCTTTATTTACATATTATTAAGGATGTCTCACCCCATGTTCAAGAATTACCTTTCTCTCGCTCACTTTAGGTTATTTGAAGAAAAAGAAATCTCCAAAATATTGTTCTTTTGTAAACAAAGCAATTATTATTATGAATTAATTTAGGACTATATAAAAGCCCCTGAGATATTCTCACAGATCAGATTTGCCCTAACAAAAAAATGCCCCTTAGATATTAATTTAGAATCATCCAATCCTCTAAATTTAATTATTGGCTGAGAGTCAAGTCATTAAAAAAAAAAAACAATATATTGTAGGCCTACCATTGAGTAATGTGCTATTAGAAAAGTGTATGTCTTATCTATTTAAAAAGCATATTGAAGTTAGAAGCAATAGGATTTAAAGCAACAGCCTACCTGCTTTGGTCAATTATTTCAACACAGTTTCATGCTGCTCTGAGACATAAATTAGATTTTTATTTTCACTGAAGTTTGGGTGTCGGTTAGACTACAATTAGGGTGTGGAAATGTTATGCTCTTAGTACTTTAGCCTACACCCTACCATCACATTGTACATCACCATATTTTTCTTGAAATAGAAACACCATCTAATTAATTAAGCAAAATTTCCTAAAATCAATCAATAAAAATGTTTAATTTTCATGAAATCACAAGTGCATATAGCAAAACAGCTTGTTGTTAATGCACCTGGCATGTCAGATTTCAAAAAAGCTTTACAGCGAAAGCAAACCAAGCATTTATGTGAGGACATCTCTCTCAGCAGACAAAACATTGCAAACAGCAAAGTAGATTGGTCACGAAAGTCAGAAAATGAATCGCTTACCTTTGATGATCTTTGGATGTTTGCACTCACGAGACTCCCAGTTACACAATAAATGTTCCTTTTGTTCGCTAAAGATTATTTTTATATCCAAAAACCTCCATTTGGTTGGTGCATTATGTTTAGTAATCCACAGGCTCTTGCAGGTCACAACGGGCAGACGAGAAATTCCAATTGGTAGAAACATGTCAAACGTTTTTTATAATCTTTCCTCAGGTTGTTTTTACAATAAATAATCAATAATATTTCAACCGGACCATAGCTTTTTCAATAGGAGAGAGAAAATGTCTGCTCCAAGCTGTTGCGCATATAAAACTCTGCTGGCACACAGCCATCCACTGACGCAATATGATCGTTCTCATTTTTCAGAATACAAGCCTGAAACCATGTCTAAAGACTGTTCACACCATGTGGAAGCCATAGGGAAAGGAATCTGGTTGATATCCCTTTAAATGGAGGGAGGGCATGCAATGGAACAGAGAGGTTTCAGGAAAAACAGCACTTCTTGGTTGGATTTTCCTCAGATATTCACCTGCAATATCAGTTCTGTTATACTCACAATTTTTGGGAAACTTTAGAGTGTTTTCTATACTAAACTGACAACTATATGCATATTCTAGATTCTGGGCCTGAGAAATAGGCAGTTTCATTTGGCTACGTTTCTCATCCAAACATCAAAATTCTGCCCCCTACACTCAGCAGGTTAATGGTAACCGTGGCTGACAATTAAATAACGTGCCATAGAATTCTGTGGCAGCCCAGAATGTGTGCTGCAGTACTACGCAACTTTTACAGGAAGAACCACTGTAATAGACTGACCCTAGCCCTCTGGCACATAGACTATTGGGTGACACTGTAGCCACATCCAATGATAAACCCTGACAGGGCCAACCAGGCAGGATTTAACCCCACCCACTTCCTAAAGAATAAACCCCACACCTCTAGAGGGATATCAACATACCACCAATTTACTACGATGAGACAAGGCTGAGTATAGCCCACAGAGAACCCTAGAGAGGAACCAGGCTATGTGGGGTGGCCAGTCCTCTTCTGGCTGTGTCGGGTGGAGATTATAACAGAACATGGCCAAGATGTTCAAATGTTCATAAATGACCAGCATGGTCGAATAATAATAAGGCAGAACAGTTGAAACTGGAGCAGCAGCACGGTCAGGTGGACTGGGGACAGCAAAGAGTCATCATGTCAAGTATTCCTGGGGCATGGTCCTAGGGCTCAGGTCCTCCGAGTGAGAGAAAGAAAGTGAGAATTAGAGAGAGCATATGTGGGATGGCCAGTCCTCTTCTGGCTGTGCCGGGTATGACCACATCAGTGAATCAACCCACTCAGGTGAGGCACCCCCTCCAGGAGCCAGTGACTCAGCCCCTGTAATAGGGTCAGAGGCAGAGAATCCCATTGGAGAGAGATGAGCCGTCCAGGCAGAGACAGCAAGGGCAGTTCGTCATTCCAGTTCCTAGCCATTCAACTTTGCACTCCTGGGCCAGACTACACTCAATCAAAGGACCTACTGAGTCTTCAGTAAAGCAATAAAGGTCAAGACCGAGTCTGCATCTCTCATATGGATAGGCAGACAATGCCATAAAAATGAAGCTCTATGTGAGAAAGCCCTGCCTCCAGCTGTGTGCTTAGAAATCCCAGAGACAATATGTATGGCAGGACCAAATCTGAGAGCTAGGTAGGAGCAAGTCCATGTAATGCATTGTAGGCTAACAGTAAAACCTTGAAATCAACCCTTGCCTTAATTAGAAACCAGTGGAAAGAGGCTGGCACTGGAGTAACCAGTGACAGCAAGGGCAGTTCGTCATTAGCCAGAGAGTAGCCAGAGAGTCGAGCATTGCAGTAATCCAATCTAGTGAAGTGAAAATCATGGATAGACTTTTCTGCATCAAAGTTTTCGATTTTTGTAACGCTACGAACACGGAAAGAAGATTCCCTTGAAATATTATTTATATATTCGTCAAAAGAGATATCAGGGTCCAGAATAACGCAGAGGTCTTTCACATTTTTACTTGGGATGACTGTACAATCATCAAGATGAATTGTCAGCTAAAACAGCAGATCTATTTGTTTCCTGGGACCTAGAACTGTTTTGTCCAAGTTTAAATGTAAAGCATTTGCCACCAACCACTTCCTTATGTCTGAAATACTGGCTTCTAGGGTATGCAATTTTGGGACTCAACCATGATTCATCAAAATGTACAGCTGTGTGTCGTACGCATAGCAGTGAAAGTTGACAATGTGCTTTCTGAATGACATCACCAAGAGGTAGAATATATCGTGAAAACAATAGAGGACCTAAAACGGAACTACCGAAACACACAATTGATTTGTCAGAGGACAAACCATTCACAGAGACAAACTGATATCTTCCCGACAGAGAAGATCTAAACCAGGTAAGAACTTGTCCGTGTAGACCAATTTGGGTTTCCAATCTCTCCCAAAGAATGAGGTGATTGATGGTGTCAAAAGCAACACTAAGGTCTAGGAGCACGAAAACAGATGCAGAGCCTTGTTCTGACGCCAATCTAAAACCAGACTGAAGCTGCACAATAACTTTATATACACAAATAATTTAAGAGGAATGGGAGATTCGATATAGGCCGATAGTTTTTTACATTTTCTGGTTCAAGGTTCTGCTTTTTCACGATAGGCTTTATTACTACCACATTAAATGAGCTTGGTCACATTCTGAGGATAGAGAGCTGTTTATTATATTCAACATAGTTATTTTAGTAGTTTAGCAGGCAGCTGGAAGGTTTAGAGGCTATGACTATTATTGTGAATGTTTCGAGAAGTACTGGGTTAAAAAAACTTGAGTGTCTCCATTTATCTTAGGTCTTATCAGTTTTGTGCAGACTCAGGACAACTGAGATTTGTAGAAATACACAGATTCAAAGAGGAGTACATCATTTGCTTTCTCATGATCATGATTTTTTCATCAAAGAAGTTAATGAATTCATCACTAATGATGTCAAGACCATCCTCTCTTGGGGAATGCTGCTTTTTAGTTAGCGTTACGACAGTATCAAAAATACATTTAGGATTGTTTTTATTCTCGTCAATTAGGTTGGAAAAGTAGGCTTATTGTGCAGTAATGAGGTCTCTTCTATATTGCATGGCACCGTCTTTCCAGGCTAGTCGGAAAACTTCCAGTTGGCGGAGCACCAGTTCCGTTGCAGTTTTCGGGAAATTTGCCTCAGTGCTCGGTTAATTTCTTTATGCCAGGGACCTAATTTCTTGTGACAAAAGTTTATTGTTTTTATGGGTGCGACTGCATCTAAGATATTACACAAGGTTAAAATTAGATCCTCAGTTAGGTAGTAAACTGATTTATGTACTACAAAGTACTTGGGTAGGTTAAGGGAGTCTGGAAGGGCATCTGGGATTCTTTGGGTTGTCCGAGAATTTATTGCACAGCTTTTGATAATCCATGGTTGGGGTCTAAACAGATTATTTGTTGCGATTGTAATAAAATGGTGGTCCGATTGTCCAGGATTATTAGAATCACAATATTTATTTCAAGGGCCAAAACTAGATCCAGGGTATGACTTTGGCAATGTGTAGGTTAGAGAGACATGTTGGACAAAACCCACTCAGTCTATGATGGCTCCGAACGCGTTTTGGTGTAGGTCTGTGGACTTTTCTATGTGAATATTACCTGCCATGACGATAAGGTCCAATAGGAAGGCACTGTATAATTTTGCCTAGTCACTAACTCCACCTATATACAGTGCATTTGGAAAGTATTCAGACCCCTTGACTCTTTCCACATTTTGTTACGTTACAGACTTATTCTAAAATTGATTAAATAGTTGTTTTTTCATTAATCTACACACAATATTCCATAATGACAAAGTAAAACAGGTTTTTAGAAATTTGTGTAAAGTTATTACAAATAAAAAATGGAAATATCACATTTACATAAGTATTCAGAGGTACTTAGCACTTTGTTGAAGCACATTTGGCAGTGATTACAGCCTCATATCTTCTTGGGTATGACGCTACAAGCTTGGCACACCTGAATTTGGGAAGATTCTTTCATTCTTCTCTGCAGATCCTTTCAAGCTCTGTCAGGTTGGATGGGAAGTGTCGCTGCACAGCTATTTTCAGGTCTCTCCAGAGATGTTCGATCGGGTTCAAGTCCGGACTCTGGCTGGGCCACTCAAGGACATTCAGAGATTTGTCCCGAACAATGAAAACAGAATGCTGTTTTTGCTTTGTCATTATGGGATATTGTGTCTAGATTGATGAGTGAAAACAAATATTTAATACATTTTAAAATAAGGCTGTTACGTAACAAAATGTGAAAAAAGGGAAGGGGTCTGAAAACTTTCCGAATGCACTGTATAGATAGTTGCAACCTCAATTAACTAATAACCCTGCAAATCAACTCGGTACTGGTACTCCCTATTTATAGCACTGTTATTATTACTCGTTATACCATGGCATTGTTTAATACTAATTTCTGATTGGCTTGAAGGGCTAATGGGGGCCAATGGGGGCCAATGGGTCCGAGACCGAGTCAAGACCGAGACCAGAAGAATGCAAATCCATTTCAAGACCATGATTGTAGTTTTGTAAAATTGCCACCCTAATAACAGTTCAAAATGTCCAGTGTTCATATTTCAGAAGAACATATGGATGCTTTAGACATTCAGAATGGTGAAAAAAAATGCATGCTGAGGGCAAATAGAGCCACTCTACAAATGATTACTAACCCAAACACAGTGGGGAACCACAAGGTCCTTCTACGCCTTCAGAGAAGAGCTAAGGATTTATAAAATAATAAAAACAATTATATTATTCTTGTCAATCATGTTCTGATTTAATCTCTTCAGTATTTGTTTGGAAAGGAAGGAAAGGAAAGGGTTAACACTGAAAATAAAAAAAATATCCAATCAGGATTTTTCTTTTGTTTCTTTAGGGAGATAAATCAGTCATCCACTAGGCCATCAGAAGCTAGGTAGAAGGCATCTACCATTCAGCAATATTAGGGCAACATTTTGGAGTGACAGTGGAAGCAAATAATCACATTTTGACAGTGTAATGAAATTAAATTGACTTCTAATGGGCCGTTTGTGTTTTACAAAAACTGCACTTTTCTACATGAGTTCACTGGTATTACCGTTGCTGTCCTTACAGCATCACAAACCTGTCACACACTAAAGGTCCAATAGGTTTGCAACTGTGCAAACATGTCTATAATAGATATAAAGACTGTTCAGGTATTAATGTTTCAAGAAAGGAGTGTACATATTTGGCCTGTTGAATGGAAGCTTATATTTTTTTTTACTCCACTGGAAGAAATGAGGAGTCCACACTGTCGGAGACCGAGTCAAGTCCATACTGGACACCAAGACAAGACCAAGACACTCAAAATATTGTTTGGAGACCGAGACCGGTCTCGAATATAACAACACTGCCTATAATTACACAGTATAATTCAATGGCTATGAATGGTTCATTTGTACATGTTCTAGTTTTGTTCTAGTTTTGAGCTACTTTTGAAAGCAAAAGTCAAATTTAAAACATTATGTCATTGTTGAATTCGATTTGAATAATAGCAAGCTAGGGTGATGGTTTGGTTAGCTAAGCTAGCAAGTCTGAATGTTTGGTTACTACTGTAGCTACTTCAGTGTCACATTTCTACTGGCAAATGTATTTATTTCTAGCAACAAATATGTGACTTTATAGCCATGGTATAAAAGGGATAATCAACTCAGGACTCTATGAATTCTCTGGAAAATATTGCAGTGGAATCAAATCAAATCTAATTGTATTGGTCACATACACATGGTTAGCAGATGTTATTGCGAGTGTAGCGAAATGCTTATGCTTCTAGTTCCGACAGTGCAGAAATATCTAACAAGTAATATCTAACAATTCCACAACAAATACCGAATAAACACAAATATTAGTAAAGGAATGGAAAAATAATATATGTATATATATATATTAATATATGGATGAGCAATGTCAGAGCGGTATAGGCTAAGATGCAATAGATAGTATTGAATACATTATATACATATGAGATGAGTAATGCAAGATACGTAAACATTATTAAAGTGGCATTATTAAACTGACTAGTTTTCCATTTATTAAAGTGGCCAATGATTTCAAGTCTGTATGTAGACAGCAGCCTCTCTGTCCTAGTGATGGCTGTTTAACAGTCTGATGGCCTTGAGATAGAAGCTGTTTTTCAGTCTCTCGGTCCCAGCTTTGATGCGCCTGTACTGACTTTACCTTTTCGATGGTAGCGGGGTGGAAAGGCAGTGGCTAGGGTGGTTGTTGTCCTTGATTATCTTTGTGGCCTTCCTATGACATCGGGTGCTGTAGGTGTCCTGGAGGGCAGGTAGTTTTCCCCCGCTAAAGCGTCATGGAACACACCTTCCACGTTGTGCACTATTTTCCAGAGAACGCATAGCCCATTGTTGATTATCCCTTATTCACTGTGTATTTATTCCTCATGTCACTACAGTATTTATATTTTTGTTGAATCTTTTTCATGTTTATCTTTAACTCTGTTAGTCTACACCTGTTGTATATGAAGCATGTGACAAATAACATTTGATTTGATTTCTCTGCCGATGGGTCGGGATATTCTCATCTCTTTGAAAATGTTAGCCCACCGGTCAACTCCGCCCTCCTTTTGGATCACTGTCATTAGGGTACATCTAATAACACTAGACACATGTTCACTCTGACTTCTCATGCAGAATAAGGAAATTCAAAGAGGCAGTTTTAAATCACGTCTTCCAGATTGAGGTACTTTATACAGCAAATTGCTGACGTGTTTTTGTGACACTGACATTTATTCTGCATACTGGACTGGCACGACACCCCTTTTCCATGACATGAGATAACCATTAGGGTTTTGCGATCTTCAAGGTAAATGGCACCATCCAAGGTGATGAGTTTGACTTGATGAATGCTCTCCCCCACTTACCCTTTGGTGGCTAAGCAGTTTCTAGACTTTTTAGTATTCTCAACTGAAGAATCATAAACTGTACAGTACAACTGTGTTCCTTGGGGAGACATTTCAAGAGACATTGTAAGATAAATACATTACATAACTTCACAGGTGAGAGTTGAGCTATTGGAGGAATAAACTATATTTGAGAGACAGAATGTCAGAAACGAAGGCTACCTGAATAGACTTCAATTATGCATATGTGGCACTATTACACGGAACAAAAATATAAACGCAACATGTGAAGTGTTGGTCCCATGTTTCATGAGCTGAAATAAAATATCCCACAAATATTTCATACGCACAAAAAGCATTTTTCTCAATTTTTAGGCACAATTTGTTTACATCCCTGCAGGAATGTCCACCAGAGCTATTGCCAGATAATTTCATGTTCATTTCTCTACCATAATCCATCTCCAACGTTGTTTTAGAGAATTTGGCAGTACGTCCAACCGGCCTCAAAACCGCAGACCACGTGTATGGCATTGTGTGGGCGAGCAGTTTGCTGATGTCAATGTTGTGAGTGGAGTGCTCCATGGTGGGGGTGGGGTTATGGTATGGGCAGGCATAAGTTACGGACAACAAACACAATTGCATTTTATCAATGTCAATTTGAATGCACAGGGATACAATGACAAGATCTTGAGGCCCGTTGTTGTGCCATTCTTCCACCGTCATCACATTGTTCAGCATGATAATGCATGGCCCCATGTCAGAAGGATCTGTAAACAATTCCTGGAAGCTAAAAATGTCCCAGTTCTTTCATGGCTTGCAAACTCACCAGAAATGTCACTCATTGAGCATTATTGGGATGCTCTGGAACAACGTGTACGACAGTGTATTCCAGTTCCCTCCAATATACAGGAACTTCGCACAGCCATTGAAGAGGAGTGGGACAACATTCCACAAGCAACAGCCTGATAAACTCTATGCGAAGGAGATGTGTTGTACTGCATGAGGCAAATGGTGGTCACACCAGATACTGACTGGTTTTCTGAACCACACCTATACTTTTTCTCAAAAAGATATCTGTGACCAACAGATGCATGTCTTTATTCCCAGTAATGTGAAACCTATAGATTAGGGCCTAACGAAATTACGTCCATTGACTGATTTCCTTATATGAACTGCAACTCAGTCAAATCTTTGAAATAGTTGCATGTTGCATTTATATTTTTGTTCAGTATAGATACATTAGCAGGTGTCTGAGGGTTTCTTTCTCTTGCGAGCTAACTGGTCAATTAAATCCAAACAACCACTACATTCGGTGTGTCAGTGTTAAGTTTGACTTTGAGTCAGAGGGACATGCTTCATGAGCAGACGTGGCGAACAGAAACACAGCATTGGGTCTTGAACAGGTTTTATGAGAATCCCAATGGTATACATAGCTATAATAACAATAATAATCTATTCAACTTTTATAACGCTTTTCATTACATACAGAAATTCAAAGCTCTTGTTAAGCAAAATAAACAACAAGAAGTGAATTACAAATAAATATAGACTACAACTGTAGCTAGATCAGCTAGATCAAGTCTGTTTGAGTGCTTCTTGAAGCAGATGGGCAGCCACAGATGGTCATCCCCTAGGTTTTACACAGTCAAATGTGACAAAGAACTGTGCAAATGATACACTTGTGACATCAATATTTAAAAAAAAGTGTTAAATTATTTTTATCATTGCAAGCAATATGAGAATGAAATGTAAAGTATTTATTTACATAATGTATTCAAACCCCTTGACTTAATTCACATTTTGTTTTGTTACAGCCTGAATTTAAAATGGATTAAATATACATTTTTTTCTACCCCATAATGAGTGAAAATAAGTTTTTAGACATTTTTGTCAATTTATTCACACCCCATTGCTATGCCATTCCAAATTGAGCTCAGGTGCATCCAGTTCACTTTGACCAACTCTGAGATGTCACTACAACTTGATTGGAGTCCACCGGTGGCCAATTCAATTGTTTGGACATGAATCAGAAAGGAACACACCTATCTATATAAGGTCCCACAGTTTAATACTGCATGTCAGACAAGGAACCATACCATTAGGTCTAAGGAACTGTCCGTAGATCTCCGAGATAGAATTGTGATGATGCACATATCTGGAGAAGGGTAGAATTTTTCAAGAGCACAGTGGTCTCCATCATTGGGATATGGAACTACCCAGACTTTGCCTAGAGCTGGCTGTCCAAACTGAGCAATTGGGCAAGTAGGACCTCTGTCAGGGAAGTGACCAAGAAGCCAATGAACAAACTACAGAGGTTGTTGGCTGAGATAGAAGAACCTGCCAGAAGGACAACAGTCTCTACAACGCTTCACCAATCTGAGCTTTATTGGAGAGTGGCCAGACGAAAGACACTCTTGAGAAAAAGGCACATGGTAGCATGCCTGGAGTTTGCAAAAAGGCACGAGAAAGACTCTGAGAACACAAGGCAAAAGATTCTGTGGTCTGATGAGACAAAAATTGTACTCTATTACATGAATGCAAAGTGCTATGTCTGGAGATAACCAGGCACAGTTCATCACCCGTCTAACACCATCCCTACCGTGAAGCATGGTGGTGGCAGTATCATGTTATGGGGATGCTTTTCAGCGACACGAACTGGGAGACTGGTAAGGATAGAGGGAACAATGAATGGAGCCAAATACAGGCAAGTCCTTGATGAGATGCTGCTTCAGAGTAAAAACTGATTTTAAAACCAAAACCAAAACCAAGATTTTAATCCCATTGCAAATCTATGGAAACACTTGAAGATTGCTCTTCAACGCTGCTCCCCATCTAACTTAGCTTGAGGAAATCTGCACAGAAGAATGGGAGAAAATCTCCAAATCCAGATGTGCAAAGCTGATACAGACATACCCAATACTCCCACTACCTGGCACTCGAAGGCGCCAGGCTCCCCAGCATTGCGCACTCCTGCCACCATCATTACGCACACCTGCCTCCCCCCGTCACGTGCTTCAGCATTTATTAGACTCACCTGGTCTCAATCACCTCTGACATTACCTCCCCTATATCTGTCTGGTTCCCCGCTCTGTTCCCTGCTTCAGCATTGATTGTCGTCTGTCTTTGTGTTACCCAGTTCTGATGCTGTTCCTGTCCAGTAGCATTTCCGTTCCAAATTAAATGTCATCTCCCTTTACCTGCTTCTCATCTCCAGCATCATTCCTTACAGGGTGCTACATTTTTTTTTATTCATTGTGAATTCAGGCTGTAACAGAAAAAAATGAAGAATAAGTCTAGGGTATGAATACTTGCTGAAGGCACTGTATAGCATTTTGCTACAAAACCCATTTTAATGAACATCTATAATCCATGGGTAAAAAAATCTGAGAACACTAATATTTTACACACACACGATAAGGTTGAAATTTAATATGAAAAAATCTCAAATGTGAAAAATTGGTGGATACAGAGTTTTGAAACATTGTAAAGATGACGCATGTAAAGATGAAGCATGACGTTTGTACAGTAGAGCTTGTGTTTGATCATTATCATCCATGCTGAATAGTGCTGCTGTTTTGGCCATTCTCTTTCTGAAATTCAATTTCGTTATACTCAATCTCTGGGCAGAAACATTTCCGATACAATATTAATTGCCTGGCCATCTACTGTACATTAGACTTCAAAGGGTATTGTTTCCTCAGAGTCTCTTCCCTAGCCAGCCCCAACCACACCATTCTGTCCCAGATTAAATGTTATTAATTCAAAGAGTTGGGAGTCATGCTGGCACACTCAACAGTCTCACTCTGAGTTTGTCTCCATGTTTGTGTTATTTTTGGGACAGAAAAGAGGGCAGTTGATAAATAAATGTAGCATAGCCTCTTAGAGCAGCAGTCCTTCTCAATCCTTAGCAGTTTGTGTATGTACGATTTGCAGTACAAGCAAACACCTACACATTCCAAAAACAATATAATGTGATTGCATGCCTGATTGTTTCTTTAATTGTGTTGCAGCCTTGAAATCTTTGCAGTATTCTTATATTGTAATATTATACAGTGTACAATAAATAATTAAAACATTGACAATACCGTAGGGGAATATAAATGTCAGCTGGTTGTTTTTATTGGCTCAGCGAGGGGTGCTGTTAGCTATAGCCCTTGTATAAGCTTAGCCAATATTCAAATGTTCAACCCCATTACTATGCAATTATAAACCAATACTAAATTGCAATGTTGTTCAGAGAGTAATTAAACTGATATTGCACAGTAATACAAGCAACTTAATTTAAGGGGTTAACCTGTTGGTGACAAAGAAACAATGGACAAAAAGGGTTTCAGCAGATGGGGCATGAAAATGCAATGTTATCATGAATTGCGCCCTATAGTGTTCAATTAGTGGCATCACCCGCTCTGAGATGTTGAAGTAGACATTTCCCTTGCTCCGCAAGAGCCAAGGCTTTTGTGGAGTGACAGGTATGCTTCGTGGGTGACAATTGTCGATGTGTTCAGATGGTCCGTGATTCGAGCCCAGGTTGGGGCAAGGACGCAACATGGTGCTGTTGACCTGGATCACTCAGGGCTCTGCCCAACTGCTGTGGTTGCTGCGGAGAAGGAGGAGGTCAAAGGGGGCTGAGTGTAGCCGATGTGAAATGGTTAACAAGTTAGCAGAGCGTGCTAGTAGTGTTCAATCGATGACTTATCCCACTCTTAGACCTTTAAGCAGATGTTTCCCTTAGTCCACAAGGGCTGCTGATTTTGTGGCGTGACAGGTAACGATGCTTCGTGGGTGACAGTTGTCGGTGTGTTCAGAGTGTCTCTGGTTCGAGTCCAGGCTGGGGAAAGGAGAGCGATGGAGCAAAAGTATATTATAATTTGTAAATAGAAACCGTCATACTGACACATTTTTGCATTTATATTGAAAATGAAATACAATAAAGGCTGTGCTTCATATGAACCCACCCAATTATGTTTAATATGAAGTATTCCAGGGCAAGTGTCATTCTGTTTAAGGAGTGTGAGGCTGTTTGTGCTGAGGAAACCATTCTGAAATCAAAGTTAGTGGCCTGTGTCATCCCTTAGACTACTATTTGTCCCCGAGAAACCTTAGACAGGTCAGACTTTTCACAAATGTTAATCCTCAGTCGTTTCAGGGGAGTTGAAGATGGGTGGTGATGGGGGGTGGGGAGGGCCAGATTGAGGGTTTTGGAAGGGTGACTTGCTTGATTGAAGCCTTCATCATGTCAGTCGCTGATGTGCTGTGCTCCGATACGTATACATATTTTAGTCCAAGCTTGATAATTAATAACTTTGATAAAGCATAACACAAAGGGATGTTCATAATAAATTGAAGATCTCTAAGAATTCATTAGCAAGCATCGGGCTTTTAAAAGTTCTCACTACCACGCCTGTTGAATCTAGGGGTCATTTTTTTTTATTTTTGGAAAGATAACGTTCCCAAAGTAAACAGGCTATTTTTCAGGACCAGAAAATAGAATATGTATACAATTGACTGCTTAGGAAATAAAACAATCTAAGGTTTCCAAAACTGTAAAGATATTGTCTGTGAGTATAACAGAACTGATATTGCAGGCAAAAGAATGAGAAAAATCCAATCAGATACGCAGCGGTTTCTAAATGAGAGTCCCTTTCTATGCTTCCCTTATTGAGCAGTGAATGGGATATCAACGAGAATCCTTTTTCTATGGCTTCCTTAATGTGTCTAGTATTAAAATACATAGTTTCAGGCTTTTATTTTGAAAAATGAGCGTGTACAACAACATTGGGTCAGTGTCCACCTGATGGCTCTTTGTGTATTTCTCGCGCAAAAGACAGAGGTAGCCATTTTTCCACCCGGTTTAACTGAAAAAAAGCTCTGTCCCGGTTGATATATTATCGAATAGATATTTGAAAAACACCTTGAGGATTGATTATAAACAACGTTTGCCATGTTTCTGTCGATATTATGGAGCTAATTTTGAATATTTTTCGGAGTTGTCATGACCGCAATTTCCGGTCGTTTTCTCAGCCAAATGTGAAGAACTGACAGAACTATTTTTGGCTACAAAAAGGAACATTTGCTATCTAACTGGGAGTCTCGTGAGTGAAAACATCCGAAGCTCATTAAAGGTAAACGTTTTAATTTGATTGCTTTTCTGATTTTCGTGACAAGATTGCCTGCTGCTAGCTAGGCATAATGCTATGCTAGGCTATCGATAAACTTACACAAATGCTTGTCTTGCTTTGGCTGTAAAGCATATTTTCAAAATCTGAGATGACAGGGTGATTAACAAAAGTCTAAGCTGTGTTTGAATATATTTCACTTGTGATTTCATGAATATTTTCTAGTAAGATTTTTTGTCCGTTGCGTTATGCTACTTAGTGTCAGTTGATGACAATTCTCCCGGATCCGGGATGGGTAGTTCCAACAAGTACTTTAAGGAATTGGTCTTTCGGAAGTGCTATTCAGATCAATTTGGGACTCACTCACAAAATTGTTTACAACGCGGACCCAAAATATTTATTTCTAAAAACATTATTATTATGTTTGGATTATTATTATTTCTAAAAACATCAGTGAAAACAAGTTTTCAACTACTGCTACTGACATTATTATCTTCAGAGTTGGGAGTCATTTTGGGGAAAACAATGTTTAATGGAACACATTTCTAACAATGGAAACCATTGCTAGCATCATTAAAATCACAGATAAGTTTTAAGACAAGAGTCAGGATGTTGCTTATGAATTGTCTGAGTAGGGGGAATAAGATGAACATACTGCATGATCTGGGTTTCTTTTGATGGTGTCTTCTCCTTTTGATTATGAAAGCATCATAACATAGAATACATTTTTGCTCATCATGTGTTACAGGTAATATCTTTACAGTCAGATGTCATACAGTACCAGTCAAAAGTTTGGACACACCTATTAATTCCAGGGTTTTTCTTTATTTTTTATATTGTAGAATAATAAAACTAAGAAATAACACATATGGAATCATGTAGTAACCAAAAAAAGAGTGTATATATATATATATATATATACAGTGCGGAAAGTATTCGAACCCCTTGACTTTTTCCACATTTTGTTACAGCTTCTTGATATGCCACACCTGTCAGGTGGATGGATTAACTTGCAAAGGAGAAATGCTCAATAACAGGGCTGCAAACAAATTTGTCCACATCATTTGCGAGAAATAAGGTTTTTGTGGAAGATTTCTGGGATTTTCTATAACATGGGACACACAGTTTACATCTTGCGTTTGTATTTTTGTTCAGTATACATCTTGCGTTTATATTTTTGGTCAGGGTATATAGTCTATCACCACCATTTGCCTCATAGAGCATGACACATCTCCTTTGCATAGAGTTGATCTGGCTGTGGATTATGGCCTCTTCAATGGCTCTGCAAAGTTGATGGATATTTGCTGGAACTGGAACACGCTGTTGTACACGTCGATCCAGAGCATCCCCAACATGCTCAGTGCGTGAATGTGCAGGCCATGGAAGACCTGGGACATTTTCAGCTCGTAGGAATTGTGTACACATCTTTGCGACATGAGGCCATGCATTATCATGCTGAAACATGAGGTGATAGCGGCGGATGAATTGCACAACAATGGGCCTCAGGATCTTGTCATGGTATCTCGGTGCATTTAAATTGCCATCATTAAAATGTTATTGTGTTCACTGTCCTTAGCTTATACCTGCCCATACCATAACCCCACCACCACCATTGGTTGTTACTATGTTCACAACGTTGACATCAGCAATCTGCTCACCCACATGACGCCATACAAGCTGTTAATTTTAATTTAATAAAATGTTATTTAACCTTTATTTTACTAGGCAAGTCAGTTAAAGAACAAATTCTTATTTACAATGACGGCCTACCAAAAGGCAAAAGGCCTCCTGCGGGGAAGGGGCTATAATTTTTTATATATATATATATATATATATATACATACATACATACATACATACATACATACATACATACATACATACATACATACATACATACATACATACATACATACATACATACATATATATATATATATATATATATATATATATATATATGTATATATATAGGACAAAACACAACACTACATAAAGAGAGATCTAAAACAACAACATAGCCGCAACACAGCATGGTAGCAACACAACATGGTAGCAGCAGAAAACATGGTACAAACATTATTAGACACAGACAACAGCACAAAGGGCAAGAAGGTAGAGATAACAATACACCACACAAAGCAGCCACAACTGTCAGTAAGTGTCCATCATTGAGTCTTTGAATGAAGAGATTGAGATAAAACTGTCCAGTTTGAGTGTTTGTTGCAGCTCGTTCCAGTCGCTAGCTGCAGCAAACTGAAAAGACGAGCAACCCAGGGATGTGTGTGCATTCGGAACCTTTAACAGAATGTGACTGGCAGAACGGTTGTTGAATGAGGATGAGGCTGCAGTAGATATCTCAGATTGGGGGGCGTGAGGCCAAAGAGGGTTTTATAAAAAAGCATCAATCAGTGAGTCTTGCGACGGGTATACAGAGATGACCAGTTAACAGATGAGTATAGAGTGCAGTGATGTGTCCTAAAAGGAGCATTGGTGGTAAAGAACATCAAGCCGCTCAAGAGCACCCTTACCTACCGATCTATAAATTATGTCTCCGTAATCTAGCATGGTCATCTGAATCAGGGTTAGTTTGGCAGCTGGGATGAAAGAAGAGCGATTACCAACTCTAGATTTAACTTTAGCCTGCAGCTTTGATATGTGTTGAGAGAAGGACAGTGTACCGTCTAGCCATACTCCCAAGTACTTGTATGAGGTGACTACCTCAAGCACTAAACCCTCAGAGGAGACAATCACACCTGTGGGGAGAGGGGCATCCTTCTTATCAAACCACATGCCCGTAGTTTTGGAGGGGATCAGAAGGGGATCAGTTAAGGGTAGAGAAATCTTGTTGGACACTAAGAAATCTTTGTTGTGGAGTGTTTAACACAAAATCCAGGGAGAGGCCAGCTGAGTATAAGACTGTATCATCTTAGATTACTGACCTCTGCTTGCCCTGACCCTGACTTCCGTTCTGTATCTTTCAGACTCTGCTCTGGATTACTGACCTCTGCCTTCCCTTGACCTGTCGTTTGCCTGCCCACCTGTTTTTGTAATAAACTTTTGTTACTTCGAAACTGTCTGCATCTGGGTCTTCTCCTGAGCCTTGACAGTGTAGGCTATGCTGTGCTAAAGGGATTGACTGTAGCCATCTCTACTGAGATACTTTTCCTCCTAATTGCACACTGCATGACTTGTGCTATGCAGTCCAGACAGACGTTTGGTTTCTCCTTCTAAACCTTCGTGAACAGATCCAGCCATTGTTGGTTGAGGTGGTGATATATTGGTTTACAGAGTAAATGCATGCTGTAATCCGTTTTGTTTGTAGCTATCCTGATTAGTGTGCTCGCCTGGACGGGTTACAGAGATATCACAGTGCTCTGTAATCATTGCCCCTCCGTCGCTTCCACTATGCAGTCATATTTTATCCCCTGAGTATCAGCAGTCATGCATCGGAACTGTGGTCATTTTCTTCTAGATGGGGTCAGAGGGCTGGAACGTGCAGACTGATTCAGCTCAGTTGGTAGTGCAGATTCTAAAAGGCCAATGATTCCGCTTATTGCACTGAAACTATCAGCACAGTCCTATACTGTGAAAGTTAATTTCAATGTATTCTATTTGCATTCACCAAATTAGAGGAAACGGATAGTGACTTCCTTTTTGGTTTTAATAGTTTGTTTTCTTCCCCCTGGAACTTACAGGTTATTTATTTAATAATTTAAGGGGAGTGATGTAACTTTTGACCTGACTTCCATCTTATTGTTTCTAATTGTCATTCGCGATACTGTTGTAGGGAGGCGTCAGTGTGATAATTAAGGATGACACTGTGCTTCTGGAGTGACTAGCATATGAGAGAGTGGTATATAAAATTAGCAGGAGTGGTGTTGGAAGCTATGGGGCGGCAGGTAGCCTAGTGGTTAGAGCGTTGGGCCAGTAACCGAAACGTTGGTGTTTGGCACCATGGACAGGGGCACATCCCTCTAACAGAGGTGTTCAGCAACATGGACAGGTGTGCATTATCTTGATAAAGTATTCAGGACCAAGAACAGAGACAGAACCTAAGAGATGTTCAGTACCAGGGGCATGAACATATGAAGTAGGTGTCCATGACGGATAGGGACACAGTCATATAATGGAGGGAGTCAGGGACACAGACAGGTGCAAATTCCGCTGAGAGTTGCACCTTAGTCCAGTACCTTGGACAAAAGTGCAGCATTATGATAAAGCTGTTCAGCACCATGGACAGGGACATTTCCATATGATATGTGTTGTGTATTACAGGGCCACAGCCTTCCGAGAGGTGTGTTATATATCAGAGAGCCATAGCATTATGACAGAATAGTGCTCAGTATTTGGGACAGGAGCAGAGCAGATCTCTATGACAGAGGAGTGTTCAGTAGCTGGGCCCTCTGACAGGTGACAATGAGTGATGGATGAGGGCTGTGACTTTGCAGAGATCAAGGAATTGAGCCACTCTGCAATGCAGAAAATAAATAAAGTTTGGGAGGAAATCATTTTTAAACCTTATTACTCATGCTGACAGTTTATGGCGTGATTACATTTGCATTTATGATTGGTGCTGAGCAGAGAAAAGGGATAAGGAAGGTATTTTGCTGTAATATGGAAAATAATATCAACGTCTCTGGTCTTGGAGATAGTATAGCATATTTAAGCCATAATGCCCCCGAGGTGCCTTATTACTATTATAAACTGATTACCAACATAATCAACGGCGGGGCAGACGGAGCGATCTTCTGATCAGGCTCCGTATACGGTCACATCGTGCACCGCTCCCGATCATACTACTTGCCAATGTCCAGTCTCTTGACAACAAGGTAGACAAAATCTGAGCAAGGGTTGCCTTCCAGAGAGACATCAGAGATTGTAACGTTCTTTGTTTCACAGAAACATAGCTCACTCGGGATACGTCAGAGTCGGTACAGCCACCTGGCTTCTTCACGCATCACGCATCACGCCAACAGAAACAAATATCTCTCTGGTAAGAAGAAGGGTGGGGGTGTATGCCTTGTGATTAACGAGACGTGGTGTGATCACAACAACAGACAGAAACTCAAGTCCCTTTGTTCACCTGACCTAGAATTCCTTACAATCAAATGCCGACTGCATTATCTACCAAGAGAATTCTCATTGATCATAATCACAGTCGAGATATCCCGCCCCAATCAGACACATCGACGGCCCTGAAAAAAATTAATTTGACTCTATGTAAACTGGAAACCACATATCCTGAGACTGCTTTTATTGTAGCTAGGGATTTTAACATGACTAATCTGAAAACAAGACTCCCTAAATTTTAGCAGCATATCTGTCATGTCTGCTCCCACTCTTCCCTTCCCCTGGCGCTTGAGGGCGCCAGATTACCCTGCATCACATGCTCCTGCCATCCATCACTCACACCTGACCTCCCTCGTCACTTGCAGAGTTATTGGACTCACCTGGACTCACTTGTCACGTTCTTTTCCTCCCCTATATTTGTCTGTTCCTTTGCTCTGTTCCCTGCTGCTGCAATGCATTGTTTTTGTCTTTTGAATTTCTTTCTGACGCTGTTCCTGTCTCGTCTATGTCAGTTGTTTATTAAATGTTTACTCCCCGTACCTGCTTCGTCCCTCCATCGTCATTCCGTGTGACAGAATGCAGCAGCCAACATCTAACGCATTGGGGAGTACTGGCGTTCCGGTTGGAATGGTGGCAGCGGCTCTGGGTCACCACCGATGGAACCGAGGAAGCATAGCCAGCTCATCGGGCTTTCACGACCTAGCTGGCTCGAGAGGGTTCCTTGCCCCGGTTGGCTTGGAGGGCGTCCATCCCACGTCGGGCCTCAGCTGGATTGTCAGTTCTTGTTCGCCCAGCTGGTCCAGAAGTTTTTGTCTTTTGTTTTGTTGGTGACGTCGGGACCGGGGGTGCCTAAGCCAGCCTGTCGGTCTTTCATGCCCTGGCTGGCTAGGGAGGTTTTCCTGGCTCAGCGGCTTCCCATCCCACGTCACAGTCCACTGGCTCATTGGGCTCCCTGCTGCCGTATCGTCAGGCTCTCAGGCCCCTGCCGGTTCGTTGAGTTTTCACACCCTAACCGGCTTGCCCAGTGCCCATGTCTCAGCCAGTTCGCCCAAGTGGAACGCCGGGTGGGGTCCCAAGAGGGAGGGGTTTATGTCACGTCTGCTCCCGCTCTTCCCTTTCTCTGGCGCTTGAGGGCGCCAGATTACCCTGCATCACACGCTCCTTCCATCCATCACCCACACCTGCCCTTCGTCATCACTCGCATCAGAGTTATTGGACTCACTTGTCAAATGTTTTTTTCATCCCCTATATTTTTCTAGTTCCCTTGCTCTGTTCCCCGCTGCTGCATTGTATTGTTTTTGTCTTTTGAATATGTTTCTGACGCTGTTCCTGTCTCGTCTATGTCAGTTGTTTATTAAACGTTTACTCCCCGTACCTGCTTCGTACCTCCAGCGTCATTCCGCGTGACAATATCGATAGCACAACACGGGCTGGCAAATCCCTGGATCATTGTTATTCTAACTTCTGCGACGCATATAAAGCCCTCCCCCGCCCTCCATTTGGAAAATCTGACCACGACTCCATTTTGTTGCTCCCAGTCTATAGACGGAAATGCCCGTGCTCAGGTCTGTTCAACGCTGGCCCCGACCAATCGGATTCCACACTTCAAGATTGCTTCGATCACATGGATTGGGATATGTTCCGCATAGCGTCAGACAATAACATTGATGAATACGCTGATTCGGTGAGCGAGTTTATTAGCAAGTGCATCGGTGATGTTGTACCCACAGCGTCTATTAAAACATTCCCCAACCAGAAACCTTGGATTGATGGCAGCATTCACGCAAAACTGAACTCGCGAACCACTGCTTTTAATCAGGGCAAGGTGACCGGAAACATGACCGAATAGAAACATTGTAGCTATTCCCTCCGCAAGGCAATCAAACAAGCTATGTGTCAGTATAGAGACAAAGTACAGTTGCAATTCAACGGCTCAGACGCGAGAGGTACAGTTGAGTTCAAAAATGTACATACACCTTAGCCAAACACATTTAAACTCAGTTTTCACAATTCCTGACATTTAATCCATGTAAATAATTCCCTGTCTTAGGTCACATAGGATCACCACTTTATTTTAAGAATGTGAAATGGCAGAATAATAGTAGAGAGAAAAATGTATTTCAGATTTTATCTCTTTCATCACAACCCCAGTGGGTCAGAAGTTTACATACACTCAATTAGTATGTGGTAGCATTTCCTTTAAATTGTTTGACTTGGGTCAAACGTTTCGGGAAGCCTTCCACAAGCTTCCCACAGTAAGTTGGGTGAGTTTTGGCCCATTCCTCCTGACGGAGCTGGTGTAACTGAGTCAGGTTTGTAGGCCTCCTTGCTTTCACACGCTTTTTCAGTTCTGCCCTCAAATGAATCCTACAGACGAAGAACCATATATGTGACAATTTTTCCATTTTAAGATAATCAGTTATTTTTATATTATTAATTGTGTGTACCACATTAGGTGTTTTATGGTTGACAAATAATTTACCATACCCATATCTTCCAACAACAATTTATATTTTTTTGTTATTTCAAGAAATACTTTTTTTATTGCCGTTTTAATTTTAAGAATGTGGAAGAACAGTATATCTCCAGTGATGATTTCAGTTTGTGGAAGAACAGTATATGTGACATTTTGCATGACTCTTGTAAGATGTCCTTTTTTAACATCTGATATGATGTTTTAAGTACAGATGCCCTTCATGTAAATAACTTAAATGCAATATGTAGTTAATTCATTTGTATGGAGGTTAATTTTAAGGTGGTCTATCAACTTTAGCACTGATTACTTTTCTTAGAAGTTGAGTCATGAAATCTTAGTCTCATTTAAAATGAAGCCCTCAATGTGAACATACCATAGAACTACAAAACACTCCCAATCTATACACAGAATGAGTTTGTATTGCACCATTGTGTAACACAGCACTTTTAGAGTTAACGTTAATGTACGTATCATTACTGTCAAAGTTAAACTATGCAAGTGTTCAATATAGCTATTATAATAATAGGCGTTTTGTCTTATTTCTAACCTGTTCTAAGCCGGAGAGAATCAAAGCTTGTTGTTTCTCGTATGGGACAGTGTAGAAACTGTTGAACAGATGCAGCTTGCGCTCATCAGTCACTTTCCACACTCCTTTCTGCACGTCGTGGAACACGCTCTTCCCTGCATGATACAGTGTAACTAGCTAGCTACTGTAGCCATGTCGAATCATCCGGTGGATGGAGAAAAAGTAGCTATCTATGTTTCTTCTATAATCTAGCAATAACATTTGTAACGATAATGTATGAGTTATTAGCCAACGAACTTTAGCTAATATGTTTTCTCTATAGTTACAAATTAGACAACCCACAACATACATGTTAGTTACTGTACTCTATAGCTAGCTAGCTTGATTGTTTGATATACGGTTCTTCCACAAACCTCTTTTGGACAGCTTTACCCAGTTTTTTCTTGACCCTTACGATTTGTATAGGGTTTTCCCGCATCCCGTAAGATCTTCCTTTGCCTGTCTTTCCATTCTTTTAGTTTTGTTTTACGTTTCTTTCCCACATTTCTGCGATTTTCATCAGCAACAGAAAGGTTGTGCGCTTGTCCGTCCATTATGAGTGGTGCACATAAACGGTTATTCCACGAGAGCCTATCTTTAAATTTCAAATTATTGTTAATTAGCGCGTGGAAAGCTTGTGAAACTGGTTCACTATAGAAAAAGGGTGTCCAATAATGAT